>NW_024870773.1:6955000-7527500 GCF_019054845.1 Dipodomys spectabilis
GTGGCTCAAAGAGGTAAAAGCCTTAAGCAAAAAAGCTCAGGGACAGCACCCTAGATGCTGAGTTCAAGCCACAATGGACCAAAAGAAAAAAAAAAAAAGAACCTCTTCATGTGTCTTTTTCTTTCCTAATGAAAGTTTTTGGTAAGCAGATGCATGATTTTTTTTGGTCGGTCGTGGGGCCTGAACTCTGGGCCTAGAGGCTGTCCCTCAGCTCTTCAGCTCAAGACTAGCACTCTACCACTTGAGCCACAGCACCACTTCCGGCTTTTTCTGCTTATGTGGTGCTGAGGAATCGAACCCAGAGCCTCATGCATACAAGGCAAGCACTCTATCACTGAGCCACCTTCCCAGCCAAATTCTATTTGTTTTAAAAATGGCATATTTTCCTTAGCCAATAGACAGTAATTAGTGACATCCTTAAATCACTAACTACAAACTACAAACTAGCTGTCATATACATGGTAGCTGTAAAAAAAAAAAAAAAAAAGGATAAGATGAGAGTTCTGTACAGTGGTGAGATAATAAACAAGGGAAGTATCTACGTTGGAAAAGTGTCAGTGAACAGTGAAATAAACAATTACAGTACTTGTTACCTGGAGCTATCCTTACATTAAAGTGCCTGTTTATACTTGGATTCAGTAAAACTCAATCTACTCACAATATCATGTAAGGCAAAAGACTTACCCCATAAAATGAGAAACTAAAGGTATAAATTAGCATTAATGGTCACCTTCCCAAAACAAATTCAGGATCTGAAATGTTTTTCTTAATCCTTAAAAGGAAATTTAAATTTCTCTAAAGAATATTTAGCTTTTCAAATTAACACTCTATCATCAATCATGATTTAAGATAAACTGGTAAAAAAAAGTTTTTAAATTAAGAATTACTGTAGTTTGGATCAGCAATAAAAAGCTTTATGTGTGTGTGTGTATACGCTTGTGTATTATGATTATATAAGTGTATAATTCTGTAAAGTGTGTATACAAACTACACTTTCCTGGGGAACTATCAGGGCTGGCTTGAACTTGGGGCCTCACACTTGCTTGGCTTTCTCACTTGGCTGGTGCTCTACCGTTTATGGCACACTTGTAGCCTGCAATTATATTTCTACATAGTCATTTTCAAATCTTGTAAACCTAGTATAGCCAGGTTACCCTCCTTCCTAGGTCATCATACTTAACTATTTCCCAGATTATCATCAGTACTCTAGGATTACCTATATTTAACGAAGTTTATGGTCTAACTTCTCTGTGAATGAGGTCTGAGAGTTCAAAGTTGAATATAGATGGTAACATGAAAAATGTAAAAAAGAAATAATGTATGATCTGAAAATCTCCTCCCTTCTTTAATCTCTGATTAACCACTCAAAAAAGGTAGAAGTGGAGCTGTGGCTCAAGTAGTAGAGTGCTAGTCTTAAGTACAAACGCTCAGGGACAGCACTCAGATCTTCAGTTCAAGTTTCTGGACTAGCAAGTCCTCCCCTCCCCCCTACCTTATGAATACTCAATGATGGCAAGGAAGCAACCAGACAGTATTTCTGACTAATATGAAATTGTGCAATCTTTCTAGAAAGCAATGTGCTAATAAAGATCAAGAGCCTCAAAATGGTCAAACCTTGTCATTCCACTTCTGGGACTCTTCTGGAAATAATCTAAAAGGTTAAGGAGTATAAAAGGATGTTTCGGGGCTGGGAAGATGGCTCAGTGGTAGAGCGCGTGCCTTGCATGCCTGAGACCCTGGGTTCGATTCCTCAGCACCACATAAGCAAAAAGAAAAAAGCCGGAAGTGACACTGTGGCTCAAGTGGTAGAGCACTAGCCTTGAGCTGAAGAGCTGAGGGACAGCGCCCAGGCCCAGAGTTCAGGCCCCATGACCAGACCCAAAAAAAAAAAAAAAAAAGATGTTTCACATCTCAAATTTCATATACACAAATTTCAATTTAGAATTTCAAATATGGAAAAAAAAATTAAATTATTTCTTATTAAAGTTCCAGTAAAGAGAATAGTTAGATTCCATGGTATTAACAGAATACCAAGAACTATTTCAAAATGATCTTAATATAGGCTTTAAAAATACAACACAAATTTGAATACACAGTATTATTTGAACCATTAAAAAAAAGACTAAGAAAGAAATCATGGTAAGTTATTTTTATAAAATTATACACACTAAAAAAAACAAAACAGGGCTGGAGCATGGCTGAAGTGGTAGAGTTCCTGCCTAAGAGGTACCAAACCCTGAGTTCAAGCCATAGTAAAGTACCACCAAAAATAATTATTATAGTAACAAATAAGTCACTAAAGTGAGAACTAAAAAAGAAAATTTAAAACCTATTTACCAACCAATGGCTCAGTATCTTAATATACATCTAATTCAAAAGCTAGATAAAAATACAAACCTGTGAGTATGTGTGTTTACACTTGCTTTCCTCCTCCACCTCGCAATGCTACTGGCTGGTTATTCTGAACAAATGCACCTCCTCCACGAATTGCACTTGGATGAGTTGGAGATGCTGCTGGATGTTGTCCAGGACGAATGGGTTTAGCTAATATGAAAATAAAGACTGACTCAGAATAAAGCTCAACATTATGACTGTAATGATCATCTCTTCTTGTTATTTGTGACAAATTCTAAAATATTTTATTGTTTTTTGCCTTTTTGTTTCATTCTGTTCTTTTTGGCTACACTCTTTTTTTCCTAGACTTAATGTATAAACTCTTAAAAAAAGTCTTATCCCTAAACCAATAATCATTTTGAAACATAAATTCATTGCTGATTTATTTTCATCCAATTCACTTTTTTCTTTAAAAATGTTGCTCTATACAGTTTCTTTTAACCCTCACATTCCTGCTTGTATATCTGGTTGTTTACCTACCTGTCCTGTTAATGAGGCTATCATTCAATTTCTCCCTTCCTAACAATATCACTCTTTGGCAATTTTGACACCTACCACCATGGCAATGAGTTATAAAATTAACATAATGTTCAACTAAATGTAAGCCTTCATGCCAAGTAGGGTTTGAAGTTTTTAGCATCTTATACTAACCAATTTGTGCAGAATGCCCTCTTCTGGCCATATTCTTTGATCTGACAGCTTCCTTTATACGATCTACTTCCTGCTGATAGCGTTTGCGATCACGAGATGCATTTTCTTTGGCTTCTTTCAGCGCTGACTCCAAAGCTTTCACTCTTTCAGCTGTAGCTCTAAGTCGTTTCTCTAACTTAGGGAGTTCACATCGAAGGTCTGCATTATCACGTACCAACTAAAGATGTACAAAGAAAACAAGGATTCTAGCTTTAACAAGATAATATGATTAGATGAACAATTCATAATTGCTCTTTAGTAAAGACGTTTCAATTCAGGGAATATACAAACATATATATAGCATATTTATCCTACAGATGCACACCAAGATAGGTGTTTAATATTTTTATTTTATTTTTTTTTGTCAGTTGTGGGGCCTGAACTCTGGGCTTGGGCGCTGTCCCTTAGCTCTTCAGCTCAAGGCAAGCACTCAACCACTTGAGCTACAGGACCAGCTTTTTCTGCTTATGTGATGCTGAGGAATCGAACCCAGGGCCTCAAGCGTGCGAGGTAAGCACTCTACCACTGAGCCACCTTCCCAGCCCCAGGTGTTTAATTTTTTACAGAGCAGATTATTTCCCCCATTAGGCAAAGAGAGTAAACCAGAACACAATGCTAAAGTACAGGATTATCCTTACTAAAACTGATCTGAGGAAAATGAAAATACTTTTATACATATTAAAAGTACAAGTAAACACAACAAACTCTTTGATAAGGGCTGAAGAAAAGGAAAAAAATGACTAACTTTATTGTACATACCAGGTTTACAGTGGCTGTTTAATTTTTAAAATAAGCAAGATAATTAATAAGTATTATCCTAAAAATTATGAATTACAGTATGACATACTTCACAGCGTGGGTATTAAATGTAAAAAAAGATTAAGAAGGAAAAAAATTGTATTTGGGTCCAATAATTTATTAAAAAATTAAGAAAACTATCAAGACAGAAATCCTACAGAGGAAATAACAATACATGTTTCAGTTGTCTTTTATGATAGTAAGATTGTTAAAAATATTAACTTCCCAGCTGGGGATGGTAGCTAATACCCTACTTGAGAGGAAGGGGATCAGAAGTTTGAGGCTGTCTTAAAACAACAGCAAGATAAAAATATTAAGTTCCCTACAAGCTGCTAGTTTTGGGGTTTTCTGGTGGTGGCTGCCCACACCCAAACAGTATGGGGGTTTGAACTTAAGGCCTCACACTGGCCCCGTGCCCTTGCTCAGCTGGCCCTCTACCACCTGATTTACACCTCTGTCATCCATCTTGCTGGTTATGATGATTGAATCTCCTGGGCTTTACTGCCTTTGTGGCTTTAAATTTCAAATTTCAGCCTCCTGTGGAGCTAGGATTACAGCTGTGAGCTCTGAGTGCCCACTGGTAGCTTTCTTTACATAACTGCTTAATAAAATAACGGAATGGCTCAGGCTATAAAAATTTTCTAGGACTCATACTTTCTACCCCTAAATTTGTCACTTGCAAATGTTATACGTAACACAAAACATACTCCGCATTACCTGCTTGTGCACTTTAGTGAGTTGTTCAAGGTTATTTTCAAGGAAAGAAATTTTTTGCTTTTGTGCAGCACTGCCTCCAGTGTCATCAGAATCAATTTCAGCACTCTGGAAAAAAGGGTGATGATACTATGAAAAAAACTCAAAAGCAAAAAACCCATGCTTAACTACATGAACAATGACATGTCACATAATCACTTCATTTGCAAGTACAAAGGATTACACAAAAGTAAGCAGTACTTCTATGAATATCCACCTCAGTATTTTTATATTACCTTTTTAACTCTGGTCGCCAAGTCCTGCACAAAGAGCTTGCGTAGGTTGTGTAAAGTCTGAAGTTCTTTTGCCTTGAATTAAGAACAGAAACAGTTTTGCAATTTAGACTTCAAATTCAAAATAATCAGA
Source organism: Dipodomys spectabilis (assembly GCF_019054845.1). Classification (NCBI taxonomy): domain Eukaryota; kingdom Metazoa; phylum Chordata; class Mammalia; order Rodentia; family Heteromyidae; genus Dipodomys; species Dipodomys spectabilis. The sequence goes on from NW_024870773.1 coordinate 6,960,002, forward strand.
ATGAGAAAACCCCATAAAACACAGCTTAATCCTACTTATTTTCACAACTGTCTTACCACAGTCTCTTCCAAACCCTTCAAATCTTGTCTTGCTTGTTCTCGTCTATCTTGCATAACCCTAATAGTGAAAGAATATACATAAGTATTCTCACTTTGTTTCTATAAGGAAATAATTTAATAATTATAATTAGGCCCAAATAAATGAAAGACATTCATATTTAATCAGTAGTTTCCTCTTGTAATCTTTTATGCTTTATCATCTTCTTACAAATATAAGTTTATCAGATGAACCCCTCCTCTTTGATGGAGATCTCTGTACATAGCAAAATTTAAGGAGGACTTAAAATTTTATTTTTAAATATTCATATGTATTATACTAGTTTATCCAAAATAACTAGGAATTTCAGATATTATCACTTGACAAAGACTAAAATATGTATATACCTTAAAAAACTTATTTATTTTACTTATTTTTTGTTTACATGGTATCAAGGAATTGAACCCAGGGCCTCATGCATGCTAGGCAAGCACTCTAACACTAAACCACATTCCCCAGCCTCAAAAACTAAAATATTTTACGTTAAATTTACACTAAACAAAACTACAGTACACTCAGCATATTATTGAACCCAGTTCTGAGTAATGAATGCAGGGCCTCCAGTACACTATCGTCAGTGTTCTGCTACACTGGGCTATATCCTTACTGACTCTGAAGAACCTCTACAAAATCAACTCTGAACTGGACCGAAAGGTGTAACCATCCCACAAGTTTACTTGCATATTGTCTGTTTACAATTTAAGGTTCATGAAAAATTATTATTGCAAGTTTTCCTCTAACTCAGATTCTGGAAAACTGAGTAGTAAACTCAATAAATGAGTAAAAGTACACAACAAAACCTCTGTTCAAAGATAAGGCTAAAAACAAAGCAAAAATCAAATTTATAAAATTCAGTTTATGCATTAGACCTTAAAATACCCTATATATCACTTAGTGTCATATATTAGATTCATGTTTTGGCTGTTGACGTAATGTGACACAAAACAGCAGCCACCTAAATCTTCACCACTACTGAAAAGACAAGTACATACTTCAATTTTTAGATATAAATCAAATAAACTCAGAAGACAAATGCATCTGAGGGAAAATAACTGAATTTTCTATTTTTAAACTACAGTTAAAATAATTACTCACGTAAGTTCGTGTAGTTTTCTGCTCTTTTCCTGATCTGTAGCTTTTAACTTCTCATGTTCCACTCTTAGGCGTTCCTGCTCTAACACCATTTTCTGGTTTTGGCTGAAAAAAAAGGCAAGCTCAACTTCAGTTTTCTGAATGCCTCATCAAAACTTTTTTTGAACCCAAACAAGGAAAGCCTCCTTTGTCATCACATGGGAGGAAGAACAGGGAAGGGACCTAGCTACAGCCAGACAGTACTTCTGATGTTCTGATTTGAAATCATTATTTTATTCTACTCTTAGAATCCTTATCCTTCCTTCTTATTAGGTATTAACAATGAGATCTATATCCCAAATTTTAACATTTTATTTTGACTTCTTAAATTTCTTCTGACTTTTACTCAAATCATTACAGACCTCTATAATTTCTGTAAAGTAAATGGCTTCTAGATGAATTAAGACTTCTGTTGAAACATGAAAGTTAACAATTTCCAACTAAACTTTTCTCAAATGATTTTAAAATTCTGATAACTATTTGTAAGACTGAGTTTAAGCTGGAGTTTTTCTTTTTACTGAGTAGTTAAAAAGGCCTAAAAACATTTTTCAAAAATATGACCTGCAACTTCGAAGTTCTATCCATCAATGTTAAAATACTTAATTTTCCAAGCCAAAATTTATAATTTCATTTCAGTTGGCAAATTCAAATAAAGATATTATTATCCACTAATAACCTAGTATTTCTTCCTATCCAACTAATCCATTAAAATAATTTCAATATGAGAAGGTAAAATACTTACTCTTGAAGATCAGTTATAAGTTTTTCCTTTGCCTCAACTTCATCTCTCAAACTACTGATTTGTTTTTGGTGAGTTTCTCTGTGACTCTGGATCTGCTGTTCAACAGCTTGCTAAAATTTGGGGGGAAAGAGATTTTAAAGTCAGATTAATAAAAATTAATAATGACAGATGAAAGTTATTAGAATCCCAGATAGCAACAAGTTTACCTTCACTTCATTTGCAGTTTGAACTTTATTTAAGTGCTCTTTTTCCATCTCATGGACTTTCTCTGTTTAAGAAGAAAAGACAAATGTGGAGCAAAGTAAGCCTTATTCTTTAATAAACCAAAATAAGCCAATGAGTTTTTATAAAAAGTAGGCTACTTAATAGTATTCTCCAAGTTTGATAACAATGTTGACTAGTACATTTAGTTACATAAAGCAAATGTTTATAAAAACCCTATTATGTTAAGATTTGCACGCACACACACATGCATGTGTGTATACAGAGACAGACACACACACACACTAACTATACAATTTTGTGGAAAAGTAAAGCTAGGAAGCTTCACTATTTATATATTCAAACATAATTATAAAAGGACTTCAAAACCAGGCACCAATGGCTCATGCCTGTAATCCTAGATATTTAGGAGGTTAAGGTCTGAGGATTATGGTTTGCAGCTAGCCTGGACAGAAAAGTTCCTGAGGCTCTTATATAACCCATTAACCACCAAAAAGTCAGAGTAGAGCTGTGTCTCAAGTGGTAGAGCACTAACCTTGAGAAAAAAAATTTAGGGACACTGCCCAGGCCCTGAGTTCAAGCCCTAGAACTGGCATATGTACACACACACACACACACACACACACACACACACACACACACACACACACACACACAGACACACACACACACACACACACACACACACACACACACAAAGGACTTCAAGCCAAGTACTGGTGGCTCAGATAAATCTAGGTATTTAAGAGGCTGAGATTTTGAGAACAGAAGCTCAAAGCCAGCTTGGGCAGACAAATCGAAGCTCTAATCTTTAATAAACCAGCAAAAAGCTGGAGTAGAGGTATGACTCAAGTAATAGATTACCATTCATAATTTAAAGACCTCAGGTTGAGCTCAAATCCTAGAGTAAAACCCTCTATACAGAGCTAAAGGGGGAAAAATAAAGACCTCAAAGCCACACTTAAAGACATAATTGTCTATCATTCATTCCAAATTATCCATCAGTATCAATCCAGGAATACAACAACTATACTAAGGTAAGAAAGAATGAATGAGTCATAAACAATCAGAAGCCAATACCTTGGGCTCGAAGCTGAACTAGTTCTTCACCAAGGGAATCCACAGATTCTTCCAGCTGTCTTTTCTTTTGCTCCACATTTTGAAGGTATTCAGTCAATGATTTGATTTTTGCTTCATGCTTTGGGAAGAAACATACTGACATGAGGTGGGAAATGTATCTCCCACACATATTTTGTTAAGAATTTTTGAAAGTAAGCAAATTTTATTGCTTACGTATGTATTTACAAAGAAATTATTAAGGCACTTGATCCTAAAGCGCTCAGGAGCCAGACTTAAAATCTTAAGAAATTAATTCAATAAAATAGACATTCACTTATACATGAAGGCAGTAAGTCTCATGGCATTAGATATTCCTGTAGCTATCTCTATCTAATGTGATTTCTTTTTCTCTTTGACCAGTTCCTGTCATAGTGAATAACAGACCAGCCAAACCTAGAAAACATTCACCACTATGCCACTTTTCAGTAGTCTTCCAGTCACGTAAGTCACATCTTTTTAGCAAATTTCTACACTGAACATACATGCACACTAGCAAACATAATCGTTAAATCATTTGAGCTCTTATACTATACCTGCTCTATGAAGACAACATAACTAAATGAAGCTTTTTATTTCATTGCTGAACTTATAGTTGCTTACTTTTCTAAAAACCTTTATAATAATTTATATATGGCTAGTTTAAGAATGAAGAAATGTTCTAGAACACCCACTTGAGAGATGCGAAGCTGGCATGCTGCTAACTCTTTTTCATTTTCCTCCATTTTCTTGTTGCTCTCTGTTTGTGTGCTTTCCAACTGCTTGCAGCGTTTCACCATTGTCTTTACTTCTGACTTCATTTTGCTAATATAGAGCCTTGCAACAGTGAACTCTTCATCTATCATGCCAGTTCCTTCAGGTTGCTGTGAGAAACAAATGAAATAAAAATTGAAACTCAAAGATATTCAGTGTTTTTTCCCCCATTAAACTAGAAAATGTTTTAACACAATACATTTTAAAACATTCATAAGGCACAAGAAGTCTGGAATTTACTTTTTATTATTATTTTAACAAAGTGTAAATAGAGCTTACTTTTTTACCCTTTCCCATTTTTTTCTCTTTGTGTTTTGAAACAGGACTTTCCTAGTTAGCTCGGGCTAACCTTGAACTCAAAACTGTCCTGCCTCAGTCTCAGCCTCCTGAGTAATAAACGTACACCACTAGTACTAGCCTGCCTTTCCTACTTTACAACTTAAACTAATAGATTTATGTTCTTTTAAATGGCTGGATTTCCTTTTCACAAGAACTCTTCCATAAACATTTTTAACTGTGTATGAGATCAAATTAAAACTGAGCAAGTAAGAGGTATTTAGATGAAAGAGAAAGGATGATTTTTTAAGCTCAACAAAAAAGAACTATTCATTCCTTATCTTTTATGGGTTTCATTAAAATTTCCATCACTTCCAATGTCAGGCAGGCATTTGGCATACACCTATAGTCCTAACACTTGGGATGCTGAGGATGGCAAATTTAGGCTAGGAATGTGGCTTAGTGGTAGAGTGCTTGCCTAGCATGCATGAGCCCTAAGTTTAATTCCTCAGTACCACATCAACAGAAAAAGCCAGAAGTGGTGCTATTGCTCAAGTGGTAAAGTGCTAGCCTAGAGCAAAAGCAGCTCAGGGAAAGTGCCTAGGCCCTGAGCTCAAGCCCCAGAACTGGCCAAAAAAAAAAAAAGAAGATGGCAAATTTGAAGCCATTCTCAGCTACACAGTAAGACCCTATTCTCAATGACTACCCCTATACCCCAAGGGGAAAAAAAAAAATCAATGAAGAATGGAGTTTAGGAAGGTAGAAATACTGTTTTTACTTTCCCTAATGATATGGCAATCAAGAAAAATTCCTGAAACTAACTGTAGTGGCATTTGAAGGCTATAAGATTTGTATAAAAGTCAACCAACTTCTATATAACAATGAGTAATTCCACTTAATTTGGAATATAAACATACAGGCTGGGGTTAAAGCTTAGCAGCAGAGCACTGGGCTAGCATATTGAAAGTAGTGAGCTTAAACCCCTGCACCACAAAAATGATCTTATAAGATGGATACTATTTTTTTTTTTTTGGTCAGTCGTGGGGCTTGAACTCTGGGCTGCACCACAAAAATGAAAGTTTCACTTACATTAGCACAAAAACAAACCAATACACAAAAAGGCATCAAAGGCAAAAAACCTAATATATCAAGATCATAAGAAAAAAGCATGAAACAATTTAATCCCCAAATCACAAGTTACTTTGTAAATATTGAAAAACTGGTTCTGAAATTTATATAGTGGGTGCCCAACAATATTAAAGATAGATGCTAAAGCTTTACTGTAAGAAGACTGTAAGAATCAAGACAGTACCAAGTTTCCTTTCCCTGAAAACTGTTCCATGGCTGCCTGAAATCCTGACAATTTTTTTCTTACGCAAACCTATAAAGTTTATCTTGGGCACAGTAAGAGATTAACAATATCTAATAAAACAGGAATTTTAATAACTATAAATTATAACACTAAATAGACCATAAAAATGTATACATGATTTATGCCTAGGGTTTTGCATTTAATATTTTCATACCATAGTGTACTATAGTAACTGAAACCATGAAAAACTGTTGAGGGGCTGGGAAGGTGGCTCAGTGGTAGAGCTCTTGCCTTGCATGCATGAGGCCCTGGGTTCGATTCCTCAGCACCACATAAGAAAAAAGAAAAAAGCCGGAAGTGGCGCTGTGGCTCAAGTGGTAGAGCACTAGCCTTGAACTGAAGAGCTTAGGGACAGAGCCTAGGCCCAGAGTTCAGGCCCCAGGACTGGACCAAAAAAAAAAAAAAAGAAAAACTGTTGATAAGGGTAACTACTATATAGTTTGAAGACAAATGGTCAATGGAACAGAAGAAAACAGAGCTCAGGAATAGACCCACATAAATACATTATCAACTGATCTCTGACATAGGGCCAAGGAATTCAATGCAGAGAGACATTCTTTTCAACAAACAGTGCTCTAATAAAATATCCACGAATAACAATGAATCTTGATATTTACAGGAAAATTAGCTCCAAGAGACCTAAATATAAATTCAAAATAAGAGAAAATCTTATTTTGGTGATAAATTTTTAAAATAGTACCAAAAAACACAATCCAAGAAAAAAAAAAGAGCAAATTAGACTCTATTAAAATTAAAATTCAGTTCTGCAAAATACACTCTTAAAAGAGAGAAAAAAAGACAAGCCATGGACTGGAGAATACTAAAAACAGTATTTAGAAGAGTTATACCCAAAACATACCAAAAAAAACACTAACTCAACAATAAAGCTAAACTGCAAATTAAAATAGTAAAATATTAAAAACAAATAGTTACAAAAAAATTCAAAAAACCTAATACTAAATACGACTGAGGATTAACCAACAATTCTCATTAAACACCGGTAGGAATATAAACTGCTAGTCACTTTGGAAGACCACTTGGGAATTTCTTAAAAAGCCTATAAACTGCTGGCTTAGTGGCACACTCCTGTAATCTTAGCACTTGAAGGGTGGCAGCAGGCCTGAGCTACACAATGGACAGGATCAAAAGTACAAGACAAGCAGGGGCCTATACAAAGTGAGCTCCAGGTGGAGCTCATATTAAAACTTGGTCTCAAAAATCAACTAAGGCAGGAACCATCTGCTATAATCTTAGCTACTAAGAAGGCTGAAATTGATCTAGAATCTAGGTTCAAAGCCAACCCAGGCAGAAAAGCCCATGAGACTACATTTCCAATAACCAGCAAAAAGCCAGCTGAAGTAAGGCTCAAGTAGTAGAGTGCCTGCTGATGAAGCAAGCAAGCGGAACAAACATGAGACTCTGAGTTCAATACAGACACTAGACAAAATATTAAACAAATGAAAGACAAAAAAATTACGCATAAATGCATACTCTAAGGAAAAGCTAGTATTTTGGAGAAGCATATATAGATGGTAAAAATAATAACAAAAACTTGGAGGTAGGGTAGTAAAGCAAAAATTTGTCACAGTGGTAAGCCATTCTGAACACTGTGATGATGGAATTATAATGCATTAAAATCCATAAACTGTAAAAGAGTAAAGAAAAAAAGGCTCAACAGAAAAGAACTACATGTAGATGACAAAATACTAAGCATCCTTAGTTTTTTTTTTTTTGGCGGTCGTGGGGCTTGAACTCTGGGTCTGGGCGCTGTCCCTCAGCTCTTCAGCTCAAGGCTAGCGCGCTACCACTTGAGCTACAGCGCCACTGTATCCTTAGTTTTTTTGTGTCTTCTTCCCCAATACCTATTTGAAAGACTGACTTGTTTCCAAACTGCTAGAAAGGTGCAGTAACAAAGCAGTCAAGGAATCAAGGAAACCTGTATTTTATCCCTGGTGGTATGACAACATATAAGCCATAACTATTGTTTTTTTCCAGCCTTCACCATTTTTATTTCCTACTTAAATTAACATAAATGTACAAAGCAACTGAGAATCCCTTCTTTTTTTTTTGAGTCGTGAGGCTTGAACTCTGGGCTTGGGTGCAGTCCTTGCGCTCTTCAGCTCAAGGCAAGCACTCTACCACTTGAGCTACAGCACCACTTCTGGTTTTCTAGTGGTTTATTGGAGATAAGAGTTTCACGGGCTTTCCTGCCCAGGCTGCCTTTGAACCGCGATCCTCAGATCTCAGTCTCCTGAGTAGCTAGGATTACAGGAATGAACCACCAGCACCTGGCTTGACATCCCCTTTTAATGTTCAGTGACGTGAAGTAAATTTACTTTTACATCCAAAGATGGAATGATTCCCATGTATCTTTGTATTCCACATAACCATAAAAATGGGTAGAGTAGGATATTCAGACTGATTCTGAAGACAGCAAGTTAGGTCACCTAGTATTTAGTTCCTTTGTTTCAAAGGTGAGTTGGTGTAAAGAAATTATAGAATTACAAGAATCCTAGCCTCTAACAATATGAAGTATGTGCATGCTTCTGCAGTTGACTTGCTAAATGTTTGACCACATATGTAATGTTGACATAACCTGTATTAGTATCCATTATAAGATACAGGGAAAAATATGGGGCACAGTGATGTATGACTGTAGTTCCCAGCTACTTGAGAGGCTGAGGCACATGGATCATCTGAGCCCATTATGACGCCAGCCTGGGCAACATAAAAATCACATTAAAACATACAAAACAAGGCATATTAAAACTGTTAAAGAAGAATTATTCAGTGTTCATTATTTTTCCTTTAAAAATAACATTTAAAGCAAGTACGGGCCAATTTATTTATGACTTTCCTCCAGCTTCTTCAACAATATTTTAAATACTTACATGTAACATTATTAAGATAATTTCTAAATGCAAAATCTTTGAGCCTTATGAAGATAAGCAGTAATCAAACTTATGAGTTGAATATACATTTAATATTTAGTTCTATTTACCTTCACATCATTATTTCCCACAGCAATTCCTATCTCTGCAAGGTCTTTCAGTAAAGATGCCATCATCTCAGCTGCTCGTTTTTTCTGGTGGCTGGTCATTTCCTTAAGTTTCTGAAGTTCAGCATCTATACTTGCTAAAGTTGCCTGATAACCAAAAATAAAAACAGACGAAACTCAATTCAAATACTCACGAGGATCTCAACTTTTTCACGTAACCTTTATAGTACCATATAGCTCAAGATATCTATCTACTGAATTTTGGGCCAGCTCCCAACTTGAGCTTTAAAAATATTTTAGATTTCCAGACTAGGTAAAGTAGCCATATTTTAGTCCATTAAGAATACATGTGTGTGTGTGTGTGGGGGGGGGGGGGAGGGATAGTAGGGAAAAAACAAAGGAGGGGGTAACAATGTTCAGCAAGCAATGTACTCATTACCTTACTCATGTAACTGTAACCCCTCTACACAACATCATTACAATAAAATAAAATGTGTATATTAAAAAAAAAAAGAATAGATGTGCAGGGGCTGTCAGGAAGTGTGAGGCTCAAGTGGTAGAGTTCTCAAGTCCCTAAGTTAAAAACCCCAAAACTGGCACTTTCCTTCCTATCATACCACCTAAACACATTATAGAACAATAAGAGAATATGTGGTCTGTACTAATTGCACTGCATTTTTTTTGGGGGTGGGGGGGGGGTCAGTCGTGGGGCCTGAACTCGGCCTGGGTTCTCTTCAGCTCAAGGCTAGTACTCTACCACTTGAGCCACAGTGCCACTTGCAGTTTTTTCAGCTTTTTTTTTCTGCTTATGTGGTGCTGAGGAATTGAAGCCAGGGCCTCATGCATGCAAGGCAAACACCCTACCACTGAGCCACCTTCCCAGCCCTCTACTGCATTTTTGAGACTGGATTGTTGTCATGAAGTGGCAGTTTCAAAATCAATTAGATATAATTAGCTAGATATTATTCATTGCTATATTGGTTTACCTTTGGAAATTCAGGCTAAGCAACTTAATGTTAGCTCAGAATAGAGCTAAGTTTTCTACATGGTTAGTATGCATTCTTCATTTACTTTCTACATACTCACTAAAAAGAATCCACCTACTGATAATATTATTTGTGATACTATGATTTAAACAATTATCTAGGAGCTAGTGATGAAGTAACATTACTAAGTTCAATTACTACAAGTCTACAGTTAGTAATAGGTGTCTTACCAGCTACAAAGTCATTAAAGTTTGAAAAGTCCAAACCAATTTGGCTCATTTTTAAGCTATTTAAGTTGCAACTCAATGCAACTTACTCATTTTTAGTCCTTGTTTTTAATGGTATAGTTTTATCTTTTTTTTCTTTTATTTTTCAAATAAGTTGTCTTAATTTTCTCCAGCCTAGCCTCAAACAACAATCCTCCTATCTATGTCTCCTACATAGCTAGGATTGCAGATGTGAATCACTGAGAGTTTCATTTCAACTTGTTTCTTCTCATGGCTAATTTCCTGAAATTTCTGAATATCAGTATGTTTGTCTGATTTAATCTAGAATAGAATACTAGCTTTCTTGCAATTCTCATAATACTGCCTGCTTCTACCATAAAAGTTAAAACTTACAGACATTTTCTCTAATAATATTGTTTAAGCATATAAGGTACTAAATGCCAGAGGTTTCTAACTATTACCAATTGTGATAGTGCCAATTTCAACTCCACAACAAAGACACAGTTATTTATGTCTTAGAAACTGTAACCAGTAGACAAGGACCAACTTGTAGAGTTCTGATGTTGCCATTGTTCTACCTACTAAACAACAAACAGGTTTAACAATTTAACTTGGGAAATCTATAATGATGTCTTTAATCTCCATGGCACTAAATTGACTTCAAGCTTTGGTGATTAAAAAGAGGAGATGAACTCATCAGGGGAAGGAAACCTTTTAACAGTGTTATTTCATTGTGCTGACTGCTTTCCTTTAGACAAGTACAGAGTCTGGGAAATAGATGGTAGGTAATGAACCTGAGTGCAAGTCCAGGTTCCAATGTCTAAATGAGAACCTAAGAATAGTGATATTGAAACAATTATAGCTATACACTATTTCTGGCATCACTGATTGGTAGTCTCTGCCCTAAGGAATAGTAAATAAAAATTTCCACTTATTAGAGACCCACAGAAGATCCCATTATATTGTGCTGGGAAGGCATCATTCCAGGTGATGGACTATTCACTAAACTAGTAAAAAATTACATGCTTATATATCCTTGGAACTATTCTAAATAATTCAGTTAAACAGCATTATCTTTACTTTTTGTGTATTTATTTCTTGATTTGTAGTTTTGAATAATCACCCAATAGTAAAAACTGAAGGCTTTTAGTTCTTTTCACTTTATCGTTAAGAATAGCTAAAATCTTTTCAATTAATCCTGAAAGTACACATTTTAAAGACCTTCAGGAACCAAAATAATAACCCTCTTCCTTTACTTACAAGGTTTCAAAATACAAGATAATTGAAGTTAAACCCTGACTCTGGATGCTATCAAATCCTGAGACTTGATGCTATCAGTATCTAAGGCTTATTTAGAAATAAAGTAACTTTCCAATTAACTTTGATTATGCTACTATTAAGGAAAAAGTACCTGTATCTTACCGATTTCTGATTCAATTCATCACTAAGCAATTCATATTCCTTAGTTTTGTCTTCAACTTCCTGAGACTTCTGATCATAATTAACAGCAAGTTCCTCTAAGGCCTGTAAAACTTCTTTTACTTCTTCTTTAGAGGCATCATTTTCTGCTTGAAGGCGATTCAGCTCAGCTTGCATATTGTCTTGATCCCTTCTGGTAGATGCCAGAAGCTGTAAGAAACAGTAAAATATGTATTTTTACCAATAAATATAATTTTTACAACACATTGAATGGCTTTATCATTTACTAAGCACTGAGAAATAAAACGTGGGTGCTAATGTTTAACACACATTCAACAAATTTACTGGATACTTATTACACAGGCCCTGGGGGAAGAGAGAATGTAAGATGACATTTTGCCTTTGAGGAGTCTAGTAAAATAATACAGGAACCTAGAAAAGGCTAACACATAGTGGAATGTAAGTTATAAAGGAGAAGTATGGCAGTCGAGAAAAGGAGGTGTTAGCCAGGCATTGGTGGCTCACACCTGTAATTCTAGCTACTAAGGAGGCTGAGATCTGAGGATCACAGTTCAAAGGCCCAGCCCAGGAAGGAAAGTCTGAGACTTTTATCTCCAATAAACTACCAGAAAACCAGAAGTGGTGCTGTGGCTCAAGTGGTAGAACACTGGTCTTGAGCTGAAGAACTGAGGGACAGTGCCCAGGCCCAGAGTTCAGGCCCCATGACTGAGAAAAGGAAAGGAAAGGAAAGAAAAGAAGGGGTTTCTAGAGAGTATTTAAAAGAAAAGTTGAATAAAAATAGGTAGATTTTAGTCAGGTGAAAATTACTAATAGACTATTGACTTATGAATTGAGTTCAGACAAACAAGAACTTAGATGTTTAGAATAGTTTATTAGAAGATTAGATTTACTTTGGGCAACATTGGGAGCAATGCCATGACTCAGCACATAAAATATGAAATGGAGAGAACCAGACTAGTCAAGAAGCTACTGCAATCTATAATAAGTGACCTTTTTTGTTTTCTGGTGCAGTCTTAGGGCTATCCCTGAGCATTTTTTGCTCGCTAGTGCTTTATCACTTGAGCCACAGCTCCACTTTTGGCTTTTCAGTTAATGGTAGAAAAAGATTCTCACAGTCTTTCTTGCCTGGGCTGGTTTCAAACCATAATCCCCAGATCTCAGGCTCCTGAGTAGCTAGGATTACAGGTGTGAGCCACTGGCAAATCAGTGGCTTTTAGTAGAGACATTCAGAAATATGCAGGAATGTTCATATTTGGAAATCATGGGATGTTCATTATGGGTAATAGCATTTAGGATCAGGGACAGTAAATATCCTATAACGCACAGGACAAAACAGCAAACAAACAAACAAACAAAAAAACTCAACATAACCAAAAATGTCCTACAGTTATGTTTAAATATGAAGATGAAATGACCAGGATTAATTTCAATGAGGATGGACAACCCTTATAAACGGGATATAAACTTTATCCTCATCTCCCCAAAAAAACTTACATAGGGACTATTTTTTTCCATACAGGGTGGGATAAAATGAAGGACCAAACTAGGATCTAGGAAAAGAAAGATATAGAAGAACTGAGATGAAAGGAAAGACTACAGAAATGAACAGAAGTGGGTAGAAACGATGGAAGAGTTACAATCTTCCTTTATTTTGCAGTGGTAGCAATCAATCCAGGGCCTTTGCACATTCCATGCAAGCACTGTGCCACATGACCAGCTCTAAAAAGTGCTTTCTATTCATGAGACATTCTCATTTCCATAAAAAGTTATGCTGAAAAATACAATTAAAGTTAATGGGATTTTTTTTAAGTCTTTAATACTTGTAGACTTGTATCTTGTTTTCAAGTGAACCAGTTGGGTTTTTTGTTTTGCAGTCATGAGGCTTGAACTCATGGCCTGGGCACTGTTCCTGAGCTCTTTTGCTTAAGGTTAGCACTCCACCACCTTTACTCACAGTGCTACTTCTGGTTTTTAAGTGGTTAATTGGAGAAAAGAGTCTTGCAGACTTTCCTGCCCAGGCTGGCTTTTTTTGAACCTCAATCCTCAGATCTCAGTTTCCTGAGTAACTATAATTACAGGTTTGAGCCACCTGCACCTGGCTTAATAAAAAAATTTTATGGTAGAAGATTGCCTACATGCACAAGGCCCTTGGTCGAACCAAAAAAAAAGCTCATAGTCATATCCACACATGAGTATTTTTCATTAGGGGGCGGGGAAGAATCTAACATTATTCAGATCACTGTCCTAACTCTTCCTCACAGACCAATAATAAGATAGAAAACAACATTTTAGGGCTGGGAAGGTGGCTCAGTGGTAGAGCGCTTACCTTGCAAGCCAGAGGCCCTGGGTTCAATTCCTCAGCACCACATAAGCAAAAAGAAAAAAGCCGGAAGTGACACTGTGGCTCAAGTGGTAGAGTGCTAGCCTTGAGCTGAAGAGCTGAGGGATAGCGCCCAGGCCCAGAGTTCAGGCCCCACGACCGGACTCCCCCCTCCCCCCAAAAAAAGTTCTCTTCTCTCCAGGAGAAAGGAAACTCCAATTTAAAAACAAAGCAAAATTAAAATAAATAACTTAAGAGGAAGTTAATCTATACATCAATCCATGATTTATCTCGCCCAGGAAGGCCACAATGTCATGCACTTAGTCATAAAATATTAAATTCTTGCATCTATAGATTTATCTTCAAATGATAGTAACAAATGAAACTTTTTTGGATGCATTATAAAAGAAAGTTAAACATACCTCTTCCTGATCCAACATTTGTGTCTTCAGTTTCTCCACCAGTTGGCTCTGTTGGTTAATCTCTTCATCCTAAAAATTTTCAAGCATTTAAGTAATAGCATAACTGTATCCCATACAAATTCTGAAATTACTATAGCCCACAAATAGTTCAAATAATTTTTTCAAATCAACATAGTTTTTTCTCTTTAGAAAATTTTGAAACAAAAGAAATTCAGTTATCAACAATGGTAATTCATTTAGGTGAAGAGGAAAACTTCTTTTTAAAGTCATTAATTAAATATTTAAAATGCTAGAAAAATAAGACAGTTCAAAGTTACTACTGAAACTTAGATACAAAGCATTTCAAATAGGCCATCTCTGCTTAAAATACATTAAAGAAAGTAAATTTCTCCTATACTCTACTGTTCTTATCCTTTCCCTCCTTTCTATTAAGTTCAAAATGTTATTTTTCACATGATTGACACTAATGATTTAAGAAATGTATTGTTGTTCTTCCTGTCTTATGTTTTATTAGGATCATCAGATTCCATCTTCCAATGTTATTTACCAAATTTTCCTCAAAAAGTTTCCCTTAATCCCTCCTTCTCTTCCTTCCTATGGTGCTAGGTATCAAATATAGGACTTCACACAGACAGGAAAGTCCATGAAACTCTTATCTCCAATTAACCACCAAAATACCAGAAGCAGAGCTTTGGCTGAAGTAGTAAAGCATTAGCAATGAGCACAAAAGGTCTTTCCTGTACCCAAAAGAAAGCTAACAGAAACCAAGGAAGCTGTATATAGACCATTAGGAGCCCTAACATTCAAATTCATAAATAACAATCCAAAACAAAACAGACTTAGAACAAATAATTCAAACCTTGTCATCAAGTTGTTTGTACAATTTAGCAATTTCTTCTTCACACTTTCTTCTTTCAGCATCAGTAAAACTTCCAGCAACTCCAATTGTGGCTGCTGGTTTATCATTGGTAATAGTAATATCCTTATCCACTGTGAAAGCTTCCAAGTTGGCTTTCTCTTTGTCAAACTGTTCATCAATCGGCACTGTCTCCCCTAAGACAAAAAAATCCACATATCTTAAACTTATTTCAATTTTATTTGACTTCATTTTTTGTACAATTTATTTTCAAATAATCTGTGTTAGCTTCACAGAGTCTTTTTTTTGCTTCTGGTCAGTTCTGCTGTTGGTGTTTCCTATTTGGTTTTGATTCAATTTCCCATTCTGGTCACTTATTTTTCTCCATAGTTTATTGGACTGTCTTTGGATTTTCCTGAAATTCACATAGGTTCCTTCTAACAGTTGTTTTGAATTCTTTGTCAGGAAACTCTCTCATCTCCATTTGTTTTGGGTCGGGTGATGGCACTTTATCTGTTTGGGGATGCCATGTTTCCATATATGTGTGCTTTGATGCGTTCCAACTTGAAGAAGTTAACCACTTGCTCTACTCTGCAAATTAGGTTTGTGTGAAAAAGCCTCTCCAGTCAGCCCATCCAGAGATCCAGGACAGGCTAGACACCTGAGAGCCCTAAGGCCTGCCCAGAGCCAACAACTGCCGACACTGGAGATCAAGTCTACTTCCCAAGGTGTAAAGCCCATGATTGCAGGGTGCCTCCCACTTGGCACTGAGGCAGTTCTGAAAGTTCAGTTCTGTGGATACCTGCCTCATGTTTGGGGTAGTAGGAGCCTGCCCAGCACTGGATTCCAAGGGAACACCTGTGCTGACTTCTCTTTTTCTTCCCAAACACTAAGATGGCTTGGGAATGGGTTGACATGGGTAATATAAAACTGCCCTTCCTATCCACTCTTTTCTTACTATTTATTTATTTATTTATTTATTTGGGGGTCCCGTCGTGGGGCCTGAACTCTGGGCCTGGGCGCTGTCCCTCAGCTCTTCAGCTCAAGGCTAGCATTCCACCACTTGAGTCACAGCGCCACTTGTGGCTTTTTTCTTTTTTTTTTGCTTATGTGGTGCTGAGGAATCAAACCCAGGATCTCATGCATGCAAGGCCAAGCGTTCTACCTCTGAGCCACCTTCCCAGCCCTTCTTACTATTTTATTATAATACAAACATATACTATGATTTCTTACCCACTTTTATTCTTTCAAAGGCATTCTGTGGGACAGCAATTTTATATATTGGTATTTCTGCAGCAGATGACTGCTAATGAGTTTATTTCAACATTTTACTCTTTCTTATTCAATTTCAGTAGCTTGGATCAACTTTTCTATTCGCTCTATCCCTGAGGGACTTTTTTTTCAGACAGGGTTTTATTATGCAGGCCAGGATAGCCTCAAACTTAGAATCCTCCTGCCTCTGCCTTCCAAATGCTGGAATTATAATTTAGCTTTGTCCCGGAAATTCATTTTATTACTTCTAACTACATTGCTATGGCAAGATGTTGTAACTGGTATTTATCCCTCTAAACATATCAGAAAAAAAAATTCTAAAAACACATAAAAACTGAAAATGGACATGCTTTACTTTTACTTACATTAGTATAAAAATATCACGTTCATAAAATAGCCCTAAATCTATACTGAATAAAAAAATAAGAGATTCTTAAGTAATTACCATTACGCCATCGGTTGAGTTCATTTTCAAGCCACTGAATGGTATTGCGTAGGGTTTTATTTTTTTCTTTTTCCTTTTCATACTTCTTTTTCCACTGTTCTGCAGTTAACTCCACATTGACACAGACTGTATTCTTGATTGTTTTGGCCCTAAGAGATAAAATTGGAAAAAATGGATATGATTGATATTACTTTTGGTTGACAGATACAATGTATAATATATGGTTAATAACTGAATTTTCCACTTTTTCCCAGTTGTTTCATACTAAATTCTAAAAGCCTTTATGTATAGTGCTTACTTATTACCACCTAAGTTTGAATCAACCTCAAAATCTTTGAATAGTTAAAAAAAAAGAACTCACTAAAGACAAACAAAAACAAAAAAAATGCAGAGCATGCATTTTCACAATTAATTTTTAAGGCCGAATTGAGAAAATCAATTATAATTCAGAGTCTCAGGTAAAGTAAGTACTATTAATTTTCATAGACTAATCATTTCTTAGAGATTTTTGAACCTGTAAAATAAGTTAACAGGATTAACAATGGATTGTATATGCGAGGCTTTTGTCATATCTAATTCAAATGCTTATTAATGATGAATTAAAAATTCTCATACAAATTTAAGTTAACAATTAAATGTGCATGAAATCTTAATGTATGCAAAATAAACGATGGACCTATGAACTCTCAATTAAAAAGCAAAGTACATATTAAAAATATGCACTGATTTGAACAGCTATCTGACATTAATAAATTTAATATAAAAAAGTCTGCCTACATTTTAGGCTTTAAGGGCTAGGAATGTGGCTTAGTGGTAGAGTGCTTGCCTTGCATGCATGAAGCCATGGGTTCAATTCCTCAGTATCACATAAACAGAAAAAGCCAGAAGTGGCACAGTCTCAAGTAGTAGAGTGCTACCCTTGAGCAAAAGAAGCTCAGGGATAGTGCCCAGGTCCCAAGTTCAAGCCCCAGGACTGGCATTAAAAATTAATAAATAAAAAGCTCAGGTATAGCACCCAGGTCCTGAGTTCAAGCCCCAAGTAAGTCTAGCACCAAGAAAAGAATAAAAGATACATTTTAGGCTTATTTCTTTTTCTGTCATTGTTGGTCATGGGGCTTGAATCCAGGACCAAGGCGCTGTCCCTGAGAGCTCTTATGCTCAATACTAGCACTCTACCACTTTGAGCCACAGCATTATTTCCAGATTTTTAATTGGTTAATTGGAAATAAAAGTCTCATAGGGACTTTTCTCCGGGCTGGCTTCAAACCGATATCCTCAGATCTCAGCTTCCTGAGTAGTTGGGATTACAGGCATGAGCCATCAGTTCCTGGTAAGTTTGTATTTCTTAACAAACCTTTGACCAAAGAGGAGTGTAGACTTTGTTTCAGACTCATTGTATGATGATGGAGAGCAGCAAATGACAATAGTGGTTCTACAGTTGCCTCCTAATGAATCTTGAAGAATTCTTGTCATTTTACTATCTCGATATGGAACATATGTCTACATATAAAAACAAAAGAAGATCAATGGGTTACCTTATATAAAAGTCCCTATAAAAATTACTTGAAATAATTATTTTAGTTATTTTAACAGCTTAATATCAAGATGGAAACTAAGATTTACAATAATTAAAATTCTTAAAATAACTAATTTACACAGATTCTGTGAACCTCTCTCACACATATATATGAACATATATATGTATATACACACACACACACACATTTACATTAAAATAATCTTCCCCAAAATATCAGGGCACTAAAAAGGAGAATGTATACTCACACTACCCTCAGCCAAAGCAGAAATAACATTTCCAAGAGCAGAAAGTGATTTGTTGATGTTCTTAGCTTCATCTAGTACAGCACCTTCAGCTCCAGTTTTACTAACCTATGATTCCACAATAATAAAAAGTACAAGTTTAAGATGATTTACTTTCAACTTTCTAGAAACTGTAAGTCATCAATAATTTGCAAAGGTAAAACAAAACCTTCATGTTATTTGCCAAGCATTTATTCTAAGGTTCTACTTACTATTCTGTAAGTATCATTCTTCTAAAAACTTAAACTAGTTGCATAAAAGATATTATTAACATATCAAATTTTACTTTTAGTCTGTGCTCTTCAAAAAACCAATTCATAGCGATTTTCATTGCTACTCTCTTTGTTATATTAGAAAAGACAAGCCTATAATCTACTAAAATGTAGTGTTAATGGCTATAACTTACAGAAAAAATAGACTAAATTTAAACATACTATATTTCTGTTTAAAAAAATATAAAATGTCTAAAATACCTACATTACAAATACGTTTAACAATAAATAACATTGTTAAATAAATGGCTTCCTAACATTCCACAGTTACAGATAGTCTTAGAAGAACAGCAATACTGACCATAAAGGTCAATATAAAACATTAAAACCTATTCTGATATCAATATGAACTAAAATTTGATATACAATATTATAAAAATGAAATAATAATCCAAAGAAAAAAGTATCAGCAATGCTCTGTATCCATGGATTCAACTGGCCAACAGTGGAAAAGATTTAGGAAAAAAAAAACCTCACGTTTGAACACACAAATTTTTTTTTTAATTTCTGGCAGCACTAGGGGTTGAACTTATGGCTTTGCACTTCCACTTTCCCACTTAGCCACACCCCAAGCCTATTTGCTTTAACTATTTTTGGTGGGATAAAGAAAAATTGAATTTATGTCTAGGCAGGCCTGGAAACTGACCTTCTTATGATAAGCCTGCACCACAACACCCAGCTACTGGTGGGATAAAGGTCCTACTAATAATTTTTTCTTTCTTGGGGTGGGCTCCTATGTAGATGAGATTACAGACATGAGGCACTGGCACCTAGCCTAGACTTTTACAGTAGTCACTTAAACAATACAACTGTTATTTACAAAGCATTTACACTATATTATGTATTAGTAATCTGGAGATGATTGAAGGTATATAGGATATGCCTAAATTACATGTAAATACTGTGCATATAAGGTAAGAGTCTTGAACACCAGTGTTTCTGGGTATCCACAGGATGACATGAGGGTGGAATAATCTTTAAAAACAATTCTCCATGGAAAGCAAGAGACAACTATACAACTAGACCAGAAAGGATTAAGCAAGTTATCAGCAGTACCAGTCACCAATGCAGGTAAGACACCAGAAAAGGAATATTTAATAAAATTCATTACATATATTGAACAAATTCTCAATATAAACACACATCCTTAAGTCAAGGTATATGTACGGGCAGAACCAAGTGTGGTCAAAGGACAGATCATTCAACTTATGCTATCATAAAGCACTGACACCAACAATTATAATT
The DNA here is from genome assembly GCF_019054845.1 of Dipodomys spectabilis. Classification (NCBI taxonomy): domain Eukaryota; kingdom Metazoa; phylum Chordata; class Mammalia; order Rodentia; family Heteromyidae; genus Dipodomys; species Dipodomys spectabilis. Next base: position 6,980,014 of record NW_024870773.1, read on the forward strand.
CTCAGATTAACAAAGTAATTTTGAAATTTTCCATGTGCAACAATGAACACATGTGTAAGTCCCAATTCAAGGTAAAGTTTACAAAAATGCTTAAATATAGCTTAGAATACATAAGGACTTTACCTTTTCACTACCTGCTAAGTCAACCAGATAAAGTTTTCCGCTCAGTTTTTGTTCCGTTTGTGTGTTCTCTTGTTTTACATTAATAAGAAATATACTGTGACTCCTAGAGCTATGTTCATTCATATCTGAAATGAAATAATAAACAACTATAAATAAACATGGTTTCTTTACTAGTAATTTCCCTTAAAGAATTATTTTACATTAAAAAAATCTTACGATTATCAAACTGGGTGAGTTTATCCAGAAATTGATTTATTCACTTGATTTATACTCTAATATCAATAAATATTCTACTTACTTGTAACTGCTACATGTCTGTTGGATTTTCCTTCATCTATGGTATCCATAACTTCATCTGGACTACATACAAAACGCTCTGTGCATCCCTAGAAAAAATTTAAAGTATTGTCAAATCCTTTAAAAAAGTTAATACAGGGCTTTTTCTAAATAACCATTTTCTATTATTTCCTAAGTACCTTTACATAAGGAACACGGTTTTTGTCTTCATGAACTGAAAGGTTGGTCTTTGAAACTGAAAAGAGAAAAAGTAGCAATATTATTCTAAACTCTTAGACCAGTTTTGAAATAACTACAATTAATAGGCTTCCCTTTGTAATCTAATGCTACTAGGTAGACTTTAAGCCTAAAGATAATATATTTGACTACTGGCTGATATAAGAACTTAGGACTCAGATTCTCTAACTCAAGGTGCAGTACCGAAAATATCACTTAAGTATCATTTAAGAAATACCTAAGTGGCAGAGGACAACCATTAGCAAAAACACAAGGTCCTGTGTTCAAGTCCTAGTACCAGCACACAAAAAAAGTACCTGTATGCTATTCTATATCAAAAGATACATAACTAAAACTTCAAAAAAAAAATTTAATTTTCCCATTACACATAAGTCAATTTAATGTTTTTTAATTAAGTTACTAATAAACTCACTTCTACTACTAAAGTAGCAGGAGCTATTTTCTGTTGCAACAATGAGAAGTACAAAATGTCATGTCAAAAACGAGCTTTACAATGTGGGTGTGGGGGGGGGGAGCGGGGGAAGGATTGGGTGGGGGGGAGGGGGGAGGCTGGGAAGGGAGGTGAAGGGTAAACAAAGGAGGAGGCTGCAATGCTTGGTAAGAAATGTATGCATTATCCTGTCCATGTAATTGTAACCCCTCTGTACAGTATGTTCTCAAATAAAATAAAATTAAAAAAAAAAGAGGCAAGAAATTAACTTACCATCTAATAGGTCCCTTATCTTATCCAAATAAATTTCAAAATACGAAACCTAAAGGGTAAAAGGATTAAGAAAATTTATAAAACAGTTTATTCACTTATTAAATATTTAATTGGGTTTGAGTGTTAAGTTGTAATTTACCTTAATATGAAATTCCAAATTTTCATCCATGGAGTAAATGTAATTAAAAATATCTTGCACTATTCTTGGAATAATTCCCATGCCTTCTGGATCATGAAGTTTACCCTATGTACAAAAACAAAACCAGATTTCTTAAACAAGTTGTAAGAGATAGAATATTTTTTATAATTTATGATCAAGAGAGGATAGGAACTGCAAATGCTATTTTTGTGGATAGCTCTCTAAATACTTTTTAAAAAAAGCTATTTTACTCAAGTATAATATTGTACACTATTGTACAACAAATACATTTAATCTTTTCTTACGTGTTATGGCCTGGAGGCCGATCCTGAGATTTTTGTGCTCAAGGCTAGAACTCTACCACTTGAGCCACAGGTCTACTTCTTGATTTTTGCTAGTTAACTGGAGATAAGAGTCTCATGGACTTTTTCTGCCCCCGCTGGCTTCAAGCCATGATCCTAAGATCTTAGCATCCTGAGCACTTAAGGATTACACATGTGAGTCACCAGTGCTCAGCAACGTGTTTGATCTTAACAACTTCACGTAGTCACTAGGTTTAGATTATTATCACTTTTAAAATACTATGTTGGTCCTATACTTGATGAAATCAAGCAAGGAAAATTACATCAAAATAAACAGTAATTATTATATACATTCAGATACAGTATTTGCAGAAGATCACAGGCCAGTAATTTTGGTGCTGGTACTAGGACTTGAACTCAGGGCTCTCTCTTAGCTTTTTTCAAAGCTGATACTCTACCACTTTAGCCACACCTCCATTTCCTTCAGACTGTTTAGATGCCAAGTTGGAATAGGCCACAACATCAATACTGACATTCTTATCAGAGAAGTCTGTTAGGCAAAAATTAATCTCTTAAGAGGGTGTGTGTGTGTGTTGTGTGTGTGTGTGTGTGTGTGTGTAGTACCACACCATCAATACTGACATTTTTATCAGAAGTTTGTAAAAATTAATCTCTTAAGACAGTGTGTGTGTGTGTGTGTGTGTGTGTGTGTGTGTGTGTGTGTGTGTGTGTGTGTGTATGTGGTACGGGGTGGGGTGTGTGTGTGTGTGGTACGGGGGTGGTGTGTGTGTGTGTGTGTGTGTGTGGTACCAGGGCTTGAATTTGAATTTAGGGCCTTGATCTCTGGTTTGGTTTTTCTTGTTCACACTTGAGCCATGCCTCCATTATGGTATTTTAATGTTTAGCTGGACATGTGTCTCAAGGACTTTTCTGTCTTGGTTGGCTTCAAGCCACAATCCTCCAGATCTCAGCCTTTTTTGGGGGGGGGGGGGGGGGTCCATTATGAGGCTGAACTCAGGGCCTAAGGAACTGTTCCTGAGCTTTTTATGCTCAAGACTAGTACTAACACTTTGAGGCACAGCTCTACCTCCAGTTTTCTGGTGGTTAATTGGCAGTAAGAGTCTCACAGACTTTCCTGCCTGGGCTGGCTCTGAACCATGATCTTCAGAACTCAACCTCCTGAGTAGCTAGGATTACAGATGTTAGCCACCAGCACATGGCTAGAATCAATTCTTAGTAGAATCAATATAAGCACTCAAATTTTCTCATATAATAGAGAATTCCTGCTTAAAACATTCACTATTTTGTGGTTATGTTGAGCAACAAGACAAAATCTGTGTATCATCTCTCCACTATTCAAATTCAGGAACTAAGTTCAGATTGATATTACTTGTATACTGCTGGCATGTGTCAAGAGATTAAAAATGTTTCATTATTTTACAATAACTACAGAAATAAGGGATGAATGCTTTGTCTATACAGGAAACTATATCCAAGAACAGATTATAAAATATTACCTCCATTGTGTGTGTCTTCCCAGAGGATGTTTGTCCATAAGCAAATATTGTTCCATTGTATCCCTCAAGTACATCTACAAGATAATAAGAAGTTTTATATCTCAGGCGTTTTTTTTTTTTCTTAAGCAAGATTCACAGTAAATATATTTTAGAAATACATTTGACCTAAGTGATGAATAAATCAGGCTAAAAAAAGAACATCACGCACCCTGTTCCTAACCCATGCATACTCAATACTGTAAAACACAATACAAAATAATTGTGGGATAAATGGTAAGAAAGATTCAGATTTTCTTTAACATGAGTCTATCAAAGTTTAGTATTAAAGAATTTGAAGACATGAAAAGAAATAATGTATTTAAACTAATTTTCTTAATGATGAATCAATTATCTAAGCAAGTACTCCCTCTAAGACCTAAGGTTCTTTTCAAGGTCAATGAAGAATTCCATTGCCTATAATTATTTATACCAATGTACATCTCAAATGTCATTTCATTTGTATTCCAAGGTTTATGATCTAAAAGAAAAAAATCATGCAATTTACATATAGCTATGAATTAGTTTTTAGAAGTAGAACTAATTGGATGGTCTGAGGGCAGTGGTGTTTACAACTAATTGATCACAACCAGAAGTAGAACTAATTAACTGGTATTTACAGTGATTAAACCCCAAACCCATACAAAACACTACATACTCAATCTCACCAACCAATCTACTGTTTTGTTTTGTTGTGCTGGGATCAAATACAGCCTTTGAACAAGTAAGACAAGTCCAATCCTTGTTTTTAGTATTTTTAAAAGGGAAGGGACAAAAACTCCCAATAGTGAGTGAATACATCTAGATTTCCAACAGGTATTAAGCAAAAATGACTAGAAGCTTGGGTCAAGTGGTAGCACCTGCCTGGTAAGTATTAAGCTGAAAGTTTAAATCCTAGTACTACAAGATAAGGGAGTGGGCATTACACCATTGGAAAGATTTTATTATTTTTAAGAAACTTCAAATTGTGGGGGTGGTGATGCTAGGTACTGTTCCCAAGCATTTGGGGGGAGGGGGGATATCAGTCATGGGGCTTTAACTCTGGGCCTAGGTACTGTCCCTTAGCTCCTCAATTCAAGGCTAGCACTCTACCACTTGAGCCATAGCACCACTTCTGTTTTCTGGTGGTTTACTGGAGATAAAGAGTTTCATGGCCTTTCCTGCCCAGGCTGACTTTGAACCGCGATCCTCAGATCTCAGCCTCCTTAGTAGCTAGGATTACAGGCATGAGCCACTGGCTCCCAGCTCCAAGCTTCTTTTGTTCAAGGATAGTGCTCTACCACTTGGGCTACAGCTCTACCTCATCTATTTTTTTTTTAAAAGGGGATGGGGGGGGGGGGGTGTAACTTATTGGAGATAAAAGTCTCACAAACTTTCCTACCTGGGCCAGTTCAAACTGTGATCCTCAGATCTCAGCCTCCTGAGTAGCTAGGATTAGATGCAAAATTCCCCAGCAAGAAATCTCAAATATTTTAAACCTTCCCTCAAAGCCTTTTTATTTTTGAGAACAACAAAATCATTTTGTGAATCACAATTGTAACAGATGGGATTGCCAGACCTTTGTGAGCAATTATGAAGAAATCATCTAAGAAAAAAAGTAGCAGACCCATTCCAATTCACACACATATATGTATATATCTATGTATATCTTTTAGATCTAGATTCCACAAGAGAAAATATGTGATCCTTGTCCTTCTGAACCTACATGGTTTATATCACTTACCATCCATTTTCTTACAAATGACCTAATTTTTATCTTCTTTTTTTTTTTTTTTTTTTTTGGGGGGGGTGGGGGGTCCGGTCATGGGGCCTGAACTCTGGGCCTGGTCGCTGTCCCTCAGCTCTTCAGCTCAAGGCTACACTCTACAACTTGAGTCACAGCACCACTTCCGGCTTTTTTCTTTTTGCTTATGTGGTGCTAAGGAATCGAACCCAGGGCCTCAGGCATGCAAGGCAAGCGCTCTACCACTGAACCACCTATCTTCTTATGGCAAAATAGTATTTCAGTTTACTTCCTTTATATACAATGTTCTTAATACAACTATGCCACACTCCCTGCTTAAGATCTTTTAATCAAATACATAAAACTTATGCACAAAATTCCAATTCTTATAGACTTTTAAAAGTTCTTTTCCTAACATGATCCATCTGCCTTGCTACTGACTACACAATAGGTACTAAGTAACCATTTATAGGGGAATGCCTATATAATATCATAGGTTTTGGTTGTGTGAACGTAATAGAATACAAGGACTGCTAAAACAGTAAGTGCATCATAACTAATTTGAGACTTCAAAAGTAACTTTAAACTTTTAATGATTACAGAAATTATGGTATATTCAACATTGAAAAATTTATGGCGTATCCACTATAATCTATGATCAATCCTGGGTGCAAGAGACAAAACAAATAATAAGATTTTTTAAAAATGGGTCTGGTGGGGTGGGAAGGTGGCTTAATGGTAGACTGCTTGCTTAGCACGCATGAAGCCCTGGGTTCATTTCTTTAGCACCATATGAACAGAAAAGGCTAGAGGCAGCACTATGGCTCAAATGGTAGAGTGCTAGCCTAACCAAAGAAACTCAGGGACAGCACCCGGGCCCTGAGCTCAAGCCCCAAGACTGGCAAAAAAAGGTGGTGGGGGGGGGGGGGAGAGGGGAGCAGGTATCACTGCAGGAATACAATCCTTATCAATGAGAGAAGCAGTCATTCTTCAGTATCCAAGACAGGATACTGTCTTGGTTCCAGGACCCACTAAAATGGAATGGTATGTATAACCTGTGACTATCCTCCCACTTGAAAACATTTCTAGATTACTCAATATTTAACCCAATATAAATGTTACATAGTTGTCATACTGCATTATGTAAGGAAACACTGTTAACAGATTTTATGATGTGGGTAGGGTTATAAAAGAAAAATGATTTAAAATGAGCCCAATTTTCTAGTTATGTCACACAGATAAAAATCATCCAGGTACTGAAGGTAAGTTCTAAAAGCCAGAAAGAACAAAGGAAACCAAAGATAAATAACTTGCAAATTTATTTTTGATAAGGGAAAACCACAGGCATATATCCCAAAATTGCACTAAGGAAAATGTGGTTAAATTTAACTTCATTTTCTGTTGAGCTAGGGTCATACAATTTGGTACTTAGGTGGAATATAACATGATTTCATAAGAAGATCCAAGTTTTTCATCATATTCTAAGTATTTTGACAAACTAAAAACTAGACAATTCTACAGGTGAGAAGTTCTGAGGTTGGCTGAATATCCAAACAATGTGGTATCATTATTTAATTAACAGGTATCAACCGTATCCAGTTTTTAAAAGATTAGGCTAAAGACTGAGACATATTAAGCATTTTCAAATACTTTTAAAACTTCAGTGTCCTTGATACCACTGTAGATTTATCAGATATGCTGGAAGCCAACTTAGCAGATCAAGACAATATAAAAATAAAACTTAAAATGTGATCAAGAGCCAAAATTAACAAAATGGCTTCTGTATTTCAAATATTTACACTCCAATGTGCAAGTATGGAATAGAGCTTCAACCTGGCTGTAGAATATATGAAAAATATTTGTATGATTAAGTTACTCATTTTTTCATTAATCAATCACAATTAAAAAGCTAATGTAATCATGGATTACAGAGATAGTTCAGCCATAAATCATTTAGCTAACAGGAACAAAGGTTTGATTCCCTACCAAAAACAAACAAAAAGCTGTTATCTTAAATTGTACCAATGAATAATATATCACAAAGAATACAATATACTCATGTTCTAATATCATTTTGGAAAACTCTGACACTTAGCATAGAATAACACTGCTCCCTCCCCTTTGCTGCAGTTAAGTTACAGAATTACCTATCAGTTTTCCCTCATTTTATGAAGATTTCAGCACTCCATTTACTGTCTCTCTTTAATACCATTCCTGTTGCAACTATCAGTGATTTCAATGTAAATGAAGGTGACCTTATTAAAACACTATGGCTTCCCAGATCCTTGATCTAATTGCTATCTCCATGGTGAGACCCCGACTTTTTCACTCTTAACTATACTGTCTCCATAATACCAATTTTAAATACCCAACTTCTGTTACTTCTCCTGGTAACCTGTTTCCAACAAACTTTTGTCTTCACCCAGATCCATAACAAAGTAATCTTACTATCTAGTCACACTGTTCCCAGGGTCCCAACAAGCTGTAACTTCCTTGACAATATCCTCAATTCTCTTGCCTTTCTTCTCTTTTGTACTTGCCTGGCTAAACTCCAAATGGATAAATTCAACTCTTCCTGGCAGCTAACCTTACAAAGGCCTACAATGCTACCCGAGAATACAGCCACATTGCCCCCATCCATCCATTTCATGCCTTTTCTTAGAACCTCCTCCCAGATCCTCACTTGACTTTGTTATAGTATAGAATATGGAGTCAACATCTCCCCTCTATATCTATAAGCCTGCTTTTATTCATAAAATCTACTTTCTCTCCTGTAAGATAAACTGTGTTCCTGTTTAAAAGCTACTGAATCTCAACCTCCTCTAGCCAGATAAATATTACAAGACAGATTTTTGCTTCAATCTAAGAAGCATGTTTTATTAATCAAAAACTGTCAAAAGCTGTCAAAAAATGGAATAAATAATATCAAAATTGCTATTTTACTTTAAAGTTCCTATGATAAGAAGGAATTTTTATAATAACTGGGAATTAACTCCAGACAATCCCATCTTTTTTTTTGTTTTTGTTTTTTATTATGAAGATACTATACAGAGGGTTACAGTTACATGAGTGAGGTAATGAGTACACTTCCTCTTGAACATTGTTACCCCCTCCATTGTTTTCCCCCTACCATCCCCTCCCTCGCTCCCTTCCCCAGGTTCTTTTTTTTTTTTTTTTGATTGTGATTAAGTGATTACATAATTTCCCGAAATTCACAGTATTGTGGAATAATGATGCTCATTTAAAGTCACAAGTTCATTCTAACTTTCCTGGAGCAAATTGTCTATCACAGTCTGTAATATATAACAGTGTTCACATGTTATATACCATATATGTGATCAGCAGCATGGGGATATTTAGTAGTGGACCATCTTACTTTTTACCTACAGTTCTGATTTTAGAAAGCTGAAAAAATACATCCTAGTGTAAGTTACCTTTCTCATATTTGGCAATCCCTATTAAACTACTCAAAGGTTTTTCTGTAGACTACAAGTTAAGCTTTTCTGAAAGGAATAACAATGAACAAATTAAATATTGATATTTTCTACTATTTTGACACTTGTCCAGTCATTTTATTATCCTTCTCATATGGTCCCATTTCTATAATCACTATCTTGGAAATTCTCCTGGGAATGGCTAATAGAAATGCATCTCTCAAGAACAAGCATGAAAGCCAGACACTGGTGGCTTACAACTGTATATTAATCCTAGCTACGCAGAAGGTTGAAATCTGAGGATCATGATTCAAAGCCAGCCTGGACATGAAACTCTTATCTCTAATAAACTACTCAAAAAAAAAGGGGGGGAGACTGTGGTTCAAGTGGTAAGCCACTAGACTATCCTGTAGCAAAACAAGGTCAGGGGGAGTGCTGAGGCCCTGAGTAAAAGTCTCGGGACAAGGACAAAAAAAGGAACGAGCATGTAAAATAGTTACTATTAACACCCTTCATTAGGTACTGTGTATAATTAGATCATAGTGATTTACTAACTATATTGACATTGGTATCTGAACTTTCTTCTGCAATTAAGAGAAGAAACATTAAAAAGAAAAAAAATGTGGAGGTAAGTAGGAAAGATCACAAATTCAATTTTATTTTACTACAGGTACACTAAGTTAATGAAATTCACTAAGTTAAACATATTTACCCTTAACAATCTTTTTTGCGCAGTCATTGTATACTTGCTCTTGAGATGTGCTTGACTGGAACACTCGATCAAATGCATATGGCTTGGACTGAAAAACAAAAACAAAAGCATTTCAGTTACACAAATGAAAGGTGAATGGATATTTCTAAACTTTTTTAAAGATACCCTAGTATGTCTGCCCTTCAAAATAGTATTCTTACTATGAATCATCTCATTTTATCTTAATTATAACGGACTGTAACCATTATCACCTATAAATCTGTGACAAGAATGTCTCTTTTAGTGTTGTCATATCCCTAGGGCCTAGTACAGTAGTTGTAATTACCACTATTTATGATAGCCATCCAATACTGCTGAGTCAATTTTTTTGTTGTTGTTGTGGAGCTTGAACTTGGGTCCTGGATGCTGTCCTTGAGCTCTTTGGCTCAAGGCTAGAATTCTACTGTTTTGAGCCACAGTGCTACTTCTTCTTTTCTGTTAGTTATTAATGACAAAATTAAAATGTAGGCTTCTATCTACTACCTCACATTCAGCTTTTCAGTTTACTGAAATAACTTTTTAGCAATACTAAAGTTTGAACTAGGGCCTCACATCTGTGAGGCAAATGTTCTACCACTTGAGCCAAATCTCCATTCATATAGTATCTCATGCTTTTTGTGCAGAGCTGGCTTCTGATATTGATTCTCCTTTCTATGCCTCATGTTTAGCTGCAATTACTGGGATACTCCACCATACCAGCTTGTTGGTTGAAAAGAGGACCTTACTAACATTTTGCCTGGGCTGGCCTGGAATCAAGATCCTCTTGATCTCCACGTTCCCACTAGAAGGGATTACAGGTGTATACTATCACACCTGACACTGTGACAAATTTATAACCATTTTTTTCATTTAGCAAAGAGTTATGGGATTCAAGACATCATGCTAGAATGATCAAGACAGACATAGGCATAATTGAGTAACTACAACTGACTCAAGAAACTGCTCCCAGTAACATACAGAGGAGAACCTGAGTTTAGAGGAGAGCAGAAGAATGTCAAGGAAACACTCTAGGAAAAGAGATGTTGAAGAACTGAAGGGTAAATAAAGCCTGGCTCACTCTCATCTTCTTTAGTACTAGTCATAATAGGGTACAGAGTTGGAATGAGAAAGCAGTCTAGACATTAGGCATAGAATGCTTAAAGAGTCTAAGGCTGGGCTGGGAATGTGGCTTAGTGGTAGAGTGCTTGCCTACCATGCAGGAAGCCTTGTGTTCGATTCCTCAGTACCACACCAACAGAAAATGCCAGAAGTGGTGCTGTGGCTCAAGTGCTAGAGTGCTAGTTAAGCAAAAGAAACTCAAGGACAGTGCCCAGGCCAAGTTCAAGGCACAAGACTGGCAGAGAGAGAGAGAGAGAGAGAGAGAGAGTTAGAGAGAGAGAGAGAGAGAGAGAGCCTAATGCAGAAAGGAGCTTCTAGCATTCAAGAAACCAAAGGAAGTTGTTAAGTTTAAAGTACAGGGAGCAAGGATCAAATGCAAATGTGAACACAGTGAAAAGTAATTTGACCTGGATCACCCAAAAAGCACATCTGAGACTCCAAAAAACAATCTTGGAAAACCACCAATAGGGTCTAAGAGGGGGAAGGGGAAGACATCAAAAACAGTATCCCAGTAAACCAAGGAAAGAATACAGCTGTGAAGTCAAGAAAAACTACAACTAATCCAGTGACAAAGGTTGAGTTACAACAGGTTGAATAAAGAATGAGACATGATCAAGCACAAAATTTGGCTGTGAACCTAAGAGATTTTTTTTTAAAGTAAGCAAACCTGAGAATCTAAAACCCTGGCAGAAACAATCTAATATTAATCTAGGAAGGAAAATGATCATCTAAAGAAGAGAAAAAGAGGCAAGGAGAGGAGTTCTGCGTATTTCCATGTATCTGTCTACTCTCTAGATATTTTTCCAAAGTGAAAGAAGAAAGCTAGGGCCCAGGAAACAGTCCTTGGTCATAGCTGAAAAAAGAGCTACTTAAAAAAAAACTGCACTCAAAATCTTCCTAAGTGTGGAATGTTTACAATGAAGCAGATATTCTCTACAGGAATACCCAAAGCCATTTCTATCCTCCTTTCCCTTGTTACTGTCTGCTAGCTCAATCGGCACCTAATAATCATATGCCCAGTTCAGAAATTAGGAAGTGATAATCTGCTGGGAGGCCTCTGAAAACAATATTACTTTCCTAATACAGAGACCACCCCAGCTGCTTGTTCTCCTTATTGGGATGAATGTCATCTCTCTTGAAAACATGAGCAATGTGATTAAAAGTTAGCAAATCAAAGTCAGGGTCCTAGTATGTACTATTCTATGCTTTTTGTTACAGGAGGGAAAATGACCTCTTACTTTTTAAGCCATTATTGTTTTCTTCTACAGCTAAAAGCAGTCCTGATAGATATTCTAAGAGCCTCATTTTGGCATAAATTTCAAATTTCAAGTGTCTCATTAGTCTTTTTTTTTGGGGGGGGGGTCAGTTGTGGGGCTTGAACTCTGTGCCTGGACACTGTCCCTCAGCTATTCAGCTCAAGGCTAGCGCTCTACCTCTTGAGCCACAGCACCACTTCTCATTTTCTGGTGGCCAACTGGAGATAAGTCTCATGGACTTTCCTGACCGGGCTGGCTTTGAACCAACGATCCTCAGATCTCAGCCTCCTGAGTAGCTAGGATTATAGGTGTGAGCCACCAGCACCTGGCTCAGTGTCTGATTATTCTTTATTATGTGAATACACAAATAATCTTTTCTATAACTTTTGGAGTGTTTTCAGCAAACTCATTTGAATAAAGTAAGCTGTTTCTCATCCTTCCTGTTTTATGGATAAAAGGTTTTCTAAAACAAACAGGCTCTATTTTTATAGTTTAAAAGATTTTAAACACATTTATTTCATCCAGTGGGATATTTATAGCACCTTACCAAGCCCTCAAATTTTGCACAAAACACAGAGACTCAGTGTAATCAAAAGACTTTTCTCCCAAGAGTTAATATTAAAATAATTGTTTACATGAGTAACATGTAAAAAGCGCTAAAACTGAACTTATAAGCTCCCCTTATGGATTCCCAAACAACATTTAAATTATTTATACATATATATATAACCTAAACATAGTTACTGTTTGCAAAAAAATACATTTCCTTACATTTTCAAACATTATGTCATCCAATTACAATTTATTTTATTTATACTTTTAAACACTAAACTGCTTTACATTTTTAAACACTAAATTGTTTCAATTTACCTAAAGGTCAATTAACTGTTCATTACTGATTTGCCTACCAATCACCTATCTGTTATTTAAGCTATCATTTAAAATTATTTACGTTACTAAAATTTTGGAACAGAAAATTTTGAGGTTAAAATTTTTTTCAAAAGAAAACAAACTAGAATTATTTCCCCATGGAAATTGTTTTAACTTTATAGAATATATTATATTTGGGCCACATTAGAAGTTAACTAATAATATTAGTATAGTTGTGAATCCTAAATTTCAGCATTCCAACAAAAACAACCTTAGTGATACTTACCTATTTGTTTAAACACAGAAAAATCTGGAGAAATAAGACAATACAAATGAAAGAAAAAAATCAGCTTTGTTGTACAAATCATTACTGAAGCGGACTAATCACAAAAACTCTTAAGAAACTAGTAGCCTCAAGTTTGGCAACTAATCCAGAGTTGCAAGGTTCTATGGATTACATGTACAACATAACCTCTTAAAGGAGAAGGATCTCTGTGCTTAACTTCTTCGCCTTAGTATGATATCATTTATATCAAGAGTTTGTTCTCAAGGATTTTGTTAACAAAGAACTGCACTGACAGTCTTCACACACTAGTAATTGGCAGTTAGTGACCTTATGATTTTTTTCTCCCTAAAGTCTACCAAGAGGATGTAAAGCGAACACATTAATTATCTATAATTGACCTTTGCAATCTCACATTAAAACTCCTAATAACTTCAGAGCTGTCGCCAATATCAATAATTTCAATCATCAAAGGTCCATCCATCTCTTTGTGACCTTTTTGCCCTACTGCTAAATTAAATAGCCCAAACACTACATTAAACATATAATTCCACTGGAGCAAAATTAACATATTCAACTTTTATGCCTTCATAACAATGTAGAAAATATCAGCACACAGCGTGAGCCGTAAAAGTTAATTTAATTTTGTTACAATTCTGTATGCAGTATCTTAATGTTCATTTTTAATGTCCTTGAACTGAGAATGGATTTTCAGAAATCTTCAATATTAGAGATCAGACCTCCATCATCCCCGCCCCCAATCCTCACTTTCTGGTCTCCCAACTCTAGTTGTTTTACACGGCAAAGGAACAATAAATAATAAATATCTCACTATCCCTGGGATTACCTAGATCAATTTTCTTCGAGGCAAACTTGTACAAATAAAAATAGTGGCCAACATTAAAATTTTATAAATTTGTTTAATATCCATTAGTACACAAGTTAGCACTTTTTTCATACTGTTTACTCCGTAAGGCCCAGTAAAGACCAAGTTTCTACATCTAACACTTCTTTTTAACCCAACCTGAATCTGCTGTGATTGAATGTATGCCTAAACAAAACCGATTATTCCAATTTCGAAGAAAACATTTCTTTTTTCAGTCCTCGACTTGTCATTGGTGTTGTTAATGTGAAAAGTTACTCATCACTCCAAGATCGGGTGGAAGAACATCTGAGGTTTGCAGGGTAATTGTGTTCGTTTTTCTTTCTCTCAAGGGACTTCAACACCTAGTTAGGCCTTTTCTATTAAAAACCTAAGTAGGATTTGATCAGGTACGGCAGGGCTCCACATTCTAATTGAATTCTGAATTAATCTTTTTTTATGAATGGTAAATTTGAGGGCAGTGCACAAACATCAACAGCACCAGTAACTGAACACACGCATAATAATAAGCACCCGCAAAGATGCCCCCAAATTGCTCCCGGGCCGGTCCCTCCAGCGCCCCGGGTGGGGGAGTGTCCCCAAGCCGAGACCGGGCGCCTCCCGTCTCCCGGTGCCGAGGACCAGGGCTGGGGCGATCGTGGAACGCCCCGTGCACTACCTGGCCGGTCCCCTCCGTTCCCCAGATCACCTGATGCCACAGAACTCCGCCGGGGAGACCTGAGGACCCCGGGCTGCCCCCACTCCCCGTCCCGCACCCCCGGTCTGCAGCAGGCCCGCCCGCCCGCCACGTCCGAGAACTCCCCGCCCACCCAGGCCCGCGGGCGCCGGACGCGGCTGGGGGAGGCGCTCACCGCGATCACGACGGTGTCCTCGCCCTGGAACTTGGCGACGTACTTGTCGCCGCGGTTCACTTCGGACTCGTTGAGGGGTCTGAAGCGACACATCACTTTGATGTTGCACTCGGCCGGGTCCGCCATCTTTCTCGCCGCCGGGGCCGGAGGCCGGGAGCCGCTCCCCGCTGCTCAGTGCTGGCCGAAGCAGTCGGAGCGGAGGGTCTGAAAGGGTCGCGAGCGCCGAGAGGAGTCGGCCGCCCGCCCGCCGCGCCGCGCTTCCCCCGGCAGGGGCGGCCGGGGAGCGGGGACTCGAAGCGCCCGCGCCGGCAGCCGTCGCCCCGAGGCTCACTTCCGATCCATCATGGCAGCCATGGCGGCGGCACCCGAGTGTCAGGATCCCTCAGCTGCCCCGCCGCCCGTCCACAGCAGGCTGCAAGGGCCGAGGAGGCCGCGGCGGCCCGGCTGGGCCCCCTCCTTTCTTCTGGCGAGGAGTAGGCCGGGCGCGCCCGTCGGCCTCAGCTCGCCGGCTTTCCTGCCGGCAGGCACGCTGAACCTCCGGAGGCCGCAGACGGGCGACTGGGCGACTGGCTGGGCGGTGCGGAGCGAAGCTGCGCAGGCGCGCGCGGCTGTGGGCGGGCTCCGGACTGCCCAGTGACCAATCCGCGTCCGCGCCGGGCCTTGGGGCCGCGCCGCGGGCTCAGCCACCGCTCGGGGTTGGGGTCCCAGATTGGAGTTTCCTCTGAAAAGAAAGTTCTCTTGCTTTTCTGTGACGGGACTTTGCGGCTCCGCTGCTGCGGATAACTCTAAAGCTACGGAAGACACCGCTTTCTTTCCTTGGTGTGAGAGCGTGCTTCACGTCCTAGTTTGTGTAAATACAATAGCAGATCCGTATAAGGAAGTGTTGGGTTGCATTCTGGCCTGATTCCTGGAGCACCTTTTTTGGAGTCCGAGGCAGAAGAAGGAAGATTTGAAAGAAAGGGTGGGGCAGAGCTGTCGTCGCAGCCGTTACCCGGGTCTGGGGGGCGGGCTGGAGAAAAGGGAATAGGGAAAAAATAATGTCTAAGAAATGGAGATGGAGAAGATTGCATGTGCAAGAGTAGACTTGGATGGAAGACGAACCCTTTACACACGCACTCGCGCACACCCTAACTGCAGCCTCTGGTCACCCAGGGCCCGGCACCGCACAAGTGGGCAGCAGCCGCCCAGACTGCACCCTGGGTGCCCTACACGTATTCAGTGAATTGGAAATTCCACTCTCCAGATGATGAACTTACACAACTCACCAATTGCAATTCTGGGGAAATGACTGACCCATACATAGCATAAAGACTCCTTTTTAAAAGGTGGAGAAAAGCTTGTGGATAGGGTGTTTTAAGAAAACCACTCCAAGCCAGTCCTTGGTGGCTCACGCCTGTAATCCCAGCTACTCAGGTGGCTGAGATCTGAGGATCGCAGTTCGAAGCCAGCTCAGGCAGGAAAGGTCATGAGATATCTCCAATTAACCACCAGAAAACCATAAGGGGCCCTGTGGCTCAAAGAGGTAGAGCTCCAACTTTGAGCTAAAAATGCACCGTGTTCCAGGCCCTGAGTTCAAGCCCCATGACCGACAAAAAAAGAGAAGGAAACCACTCCAGAAGCCTTGGGTGAAGCTAAGAGACAGAGCTCTTGTGTAGCACAGAGGAGGTCCCTTCCCAGGACTGCAAAAACAAACAACAAAAAACCATTCTTTAGTAGAGTTCATATTCTACTTTTGGAAGATAGATACCATAAATATTCTTGTAAGGTCCACTCCTGGATGGCAAGCAGACTCCACCCTCCCCGCAGTAAAGTCTCCGCCCAGTTACCTGTGTTACCTAGGCAACTGGCACACCTGGAAGAGATCACATCTGCATCTGCTGAGATCACATATGAATTTGATGTGGCCACACCTTTCTCTGCCCATACCCTTGATAAGGCCTAGCCCAGGCCCAGAGGCTCTCTGCTCTTTTCTAGCTCTTTCTCAGCTCCTTCCTTCTCTTCTCTTTCCCAGCTCTCTTGTCTTTCCTAGCTCTCTCTTTCCCAGCTCTCTCTCTTTCCCAGCTCTCCCAGCTCTCTTTCCCAGGCCTTTCCCCACCTCGTGGAGACCCAAGATGGCCTGCTGCCAGGCGGAACGATTGAATAAACCTATCCCTTTCCTGAATACCACGTGCGTGGTGCTGTTCTTACTCTGCTATCTCTTTTTAAAAACCTAACAATTCTTTATATTAAATGAGTGAAATGCTGCAAAGGAAATGTACAATGACAATTAGAAACCTTTCCTCTGGTCCCCAGTTTTTGTCTATTAAATAAAATATTAGATTATGGAAACCTACAATGACTCCTGTGTTCACTCAAGTGTTAACATCCTAATATCTCCAAAAATGAATTTTCAGTTGAATAGATTTAGTTGTTTGATCCATAGCATTGAAGGAAAGCTCATATTAGGGTCTGGATGGAGAATCTCACCTAAAAAATGATGGAGTTAACATGAGACTCTGGGGAAAGTGTGGAATTTGGTTAAAATTCAAGTAAATCTGTGTTTCTAGAAACTTCAAACCTGAATTATGAGTGTAAATATCAACATTAAGCTGGACTACAGTGGAAACAGGCCATGGATCCTATTTGATTGACCACTACAAGATCAACAGAGATGTGAAATGTTGTCTACCCATATATCTTCTTGTGTAAATCTTCACCTGGCTTGAGACCCAAAGCTGCTTCTCTATTTCTTTAGCTACTCCAGGGTAGAGTGGTAGATTATCAGTTTTCTGACAGTCTATGATTTTTGACACTGAAGGTTTTCCATGAGTAAGAAGTCAGGAGTCACTCAAAGGAGGTTGGTGTGACACTCTGGACGTAGCATACCTTGAGAGAAACACTTTTTCCTGTTTTATACTTCTGGTTTTGTCTGTTAGTCCAGTCTGTTAAGTAAAGGGTAAATTTTTACTTTCTCATCCATGCAGTGCTATTATTCTTCATTTGATATCTTCATATTTATATCCTGTCATGGTAAAGAGAAACAGCATCCTTCCCTAAAAGTAATTTTTTTGGGGGGGGGTCTGGTCGTGGGGCCTGAACTCTGGGCCTGGGCTCTGTCCCTCAGCTATTCAGCTCAAGGCTAGTGCTCTACCACTTGAGCCACAGCGCCACTTCCAGCTTTTTGCTTATGTGGTGCTGGGGAATCAAACCCAGGGCCTCATGCAAGCAAGGCAAGCGCTCTACCACTGAGCCACCTTCCCAGCCCAATATTCTGAATTCTTTCTTTTTTTTTTTTTATTATTATTTTTTTTTTTTTGCCGGTCGTGGGGCCTGAACTCTGGGTCTGGGCACTGTCCCTCAGCTCTTCAGCTCAAGGCTAGCGCTCTACCACTTGAGCCACAGCGCCACTTCCGGCTTTTTCTGTTTATGTGGTGCTGAGGAATCGAACCCAGGGCCTCATGCTTGCAAGGCATGCACTCTACCGCTGAGCTACCTTCCCAGCCCCTTCTGAATTCTTTCTAACTCCAATACCTTAATTCTACTATTGTTCATCTTATTCTTTTCCTTTTTTTCAGATTTTCTGAAGAAGAAAAAAAAAGGAAGCAAATATGCTTAGTCCTCCTGTCTTTAAAACATTAACAAACCAAAAATCTTCATTGATTTCTGTTGACTATTAGTTTTCTGTCAGAAATAAATAAAAACAGATCCTGAAGTGGTAAGTACAGATTTTAATTGGCAATGTGCTACTGAAGTAGAGGAATGAGTCCAGAGTGAACTGAACTCTGATTTTTTTCAAAGCCTGTTGGGTGCTTAAAGAAGGATGAGGGAGGGGCTGGGAAGGTGGCTCAGTGGTAGAGCACTTGCCTTGCATGCATGAGGCCCTGGGTTTGATTCCTCAGCACTACATAAGAAAAAAGCCGGAAGTGGCGCTGTGGCTCAAGTGGTAGAGCGCTAGCCTTGAGCTGAAGAGCTAAGGGACAGCACCCAGGCCCAGAGTTCAGACCCCACAACCGGACCCTCCCCCCCAAAAAGAAGGATGAGGGAATACAGAAAGAGATGAGCCTTTGGTGAAGTAAATAATTACAAAAAGCAGGAAGTGGGGGGTTAGCCAATGTAAAACCTGGAGTTTTCTGAAGGAAGCACTTTAAAAAGCCTTACAGTTCCACTAGGGATGTGTCAGTGAATGATTAGCAGCCATGTTAGTTTTTTATTTTTGTGTTGGCAGCACTGTAGTTTGAACTCAGGGTCTTGCACTTGATAGGCAAGCAACTTTACCATACCCCCAGACCTTCATGTTAGTTTTTTGTTCAAGTCTATAGTAAAGTGAGGGTGGGCCTTGTTGAAAGAGACCTGCCTAGAATTTGGCCAAGAAGAGAATCTTGTTACTTTTTATGCCATTAAGTGGGCAAAGTTAACTAGAAAGGACTATATCTGAGAATAACCCTACACAGTCCTATTTGAAGATGACAGTGGCCTTCTTGAAAGCATGTGAGCCCTACATTATAATGTCGCCCTATATTGCAGGAGAGATTTTATGTAAACTCTCAATTTTAAAAATCAAATTGGCTATTTGTTTTCCAATAACTCAAATAATGAGCTAAGTAAAACATTCCTGTTAAGCTGGATAGGACAGGTGTGACACCCATTTTCAGACTTTGCAGCAGGGGAAGTGACGCTGTGGCTCAAGTGGTAAAGCACTAGCCTTGAGCTGAGGAGCTGAGGGACAGCGCCCAGGCCCAGAGTTTAAACCCCACAATGGACAAAAAGGAAAAAAAAAGAATGTTAAACCAGACTTTGCAGCAGGATGTCACCAAGGCTGTCTTCTCAACTCTCTGCTCTATAATCTGAGATCACCTCAACCATTGCAAAGAATGTCTTGTCTCCAGCCCTGACCTTTAAAAACCACTCTTTAAAGGATGTTATACACTAACCTCAGATTTAGCATGCCAAAATTTTGAATTAATGATTCTTTACTCTCTGCCACTACTTAATGACTCACCATTATCAGCATTCTTCCATATTTTCAGGCGAAAAAGTTAACCTTAACTGCTAACTACAAGTTCCTTTATCTCCTATACAAGAAAAAGAGAAACATGGTCATCTGTATTTAAAGAGTTTCAATTTTCACTCCACTATTCTTCTTTGTTCTCCAACTCTGAAGATCTGAGGAATGATTGGTCAAGAGCAGTGATTTCCAAATTTTGTCCATAAAAACAGATTCCTGGATGCCTCAGGAGACTTCATAGGTATGAAGAAGCAAAGGAAGTGAATAACAAACTACAAAATGGAAATTTCCACTGAGTGAATTCTGTTGCCTCTTCTTTCCTTCTGCACAACAGATTCTAGGAGTCAGGCTTCTTGAAAATAAAAGATGGAAAAGGAAGGTTCTTATAATAGCCTTTTACCTTTAGACCTAACCACATACATCTGGGCAAAATTGCACCAAGATCCTGATCATTACCATAAAACCAAAAAAGGATGCAAATGCTATGTGAAAAACAGCATCCTCCTAAAAACTGTAAAACAGTTCTATCACACTAATGAGGAATAAAGATTTCAGGCAATAAAGGTTTAAAAGTATTTTCACATATGGGTAAATAACTTTAAAACAAGAAGTAATCCCAATTTTTCTTTCAAGTATAGAAAAGACTGCTGTTATTCATCATTAGTGCCAAAAATGTAATTTTGCTTGGGAGTATAGTTTGAAACTCATTAACATAATTTTTCCTTATGAGAATGTGAATAGCCCGTTTACCTCTATAGGTTAAGAGTACTAAATCTCTCCTGTGGAAGTTAGTCTTCAATGAGGCTAGTCCAATGAACCATATCTCCAAGAGTCATAACTTTCTGTAGTCTCTCTCCAGAATCTTGGCTGACCCGGTGTCATTCGTAATGAATTCAGTGTAACTAGTTCACTTGTAATATTATCTGCTATCTGAAACTAAGCATGAGAATGCCTTGCAGTTTTTACCTTGACCTCTTAGGAGATTCTCTTTGGCGCTCTAACTACCTTGTAAGAAGGCCAGCTAACCTGAGAACACCAAACAAGGAAGCTCATAGATAACCCAAGCAATTGTTCCAGCTGGTGTGAGTCTTCCAACTATCCCTGCCAGACTTGTGAGTGAAGGTGGCCTCACCCTGCATGGAAATCAGAATGTCTACCAATTGACAACCAGCCAGTGATCTCACTTTACATCCTCAAAAGAATCACCCAGCTGAGCCCTGCCCAAATTCCTGACCCATAAAATCATGAAATAGAATTAAAAATGGTTATAGTTTTAAGTTGCGCAGTTTCAAATAATTTGTGGCACAGTAAGCAGAAAAATAACAGGATTTGGAACTTAAAATTTGTCTCCTGGGAACAAGCTTGTAAAATGTTACTTATGTATAATAAATGTTCTTAAATTGAACTGTATATTCTAGAATAGTTATAAATTAAACATTTGGGGAGGCCTAACATAACTACTGCTCACAACATGATTGTTGTACAAAACTTTGTTTTGTATTTCATGTGAAATGACTTTTTAAATGATCCTTTTAGATTAGGACATTATACTAACTCTCAAATATATTTGAGACCTACTTGTTCCTTTCCATTTCTGACCCCCCTTCTTAGACCAGGGCTTCACTACTGTGTGTCTAGATTTCTTTAGCCTCTTTCATATTGGATCATTCAGTAAGTATGGGGTGAGTCCTTCTATTGGATAAGTACTAGGAATACAATGGTGAAATGAGTAAATAATACCCCCTACACTCAGTCTTCAGAGTAACCTACCAAAAGCATTGCTTTTATATTATTCTCATTGTTCAAGAACCTGCAGCAACTTCCTCTTTCTCCTCTTTCCCCCACCACTGCATTCAAATTCCTCTGATAGGACTCTTAGACCTTTTGTCACATGACTTCACCTTGGATAAGTAGAGGTTTCTATGACTACTTGCTTTACATCTAGAAACTGGCCTTTTTATTACCTCCCCCTTTACTGTTTCCTAACTTCAAGTCTTACTGATCCCACCTTATATATCTCTTTCTTT
This sequence comes from Dipodomys spectabilis, assembly GCF_019054845.1. NCBI lineage: Eukaryota > Metazoa > Chordata > Mammalia > Rodentia > Heteromyidae > Dipodomys > Dipodomys spectabilis. The sequence goes on from NW_024870773.1 coordinate 7,001,528, forward strand.
TGTCCATCTAAATCTAGCTAAGTCTCAGCTTCTGCAAATGTTTTAAATTTATTTACTAGATTTATTTCCATTGATCTGTGTATCTGTTGTGATACCAGTACCATGAAGTTTGGGTTACTGTCATTTTGTAGTTTATTTTGAAGTCAGGTATTGTGATACCTTCAGCTTTGCTCTGTTTACTTAAGATTGCTTTTTAGAACTGTTTATTTCTTTTTCCATGAAGAGAAACATTTGGTATTTTGATAAAGATTTCACTGACTTTGAAGATCCATTTAGATAAAACGGAATTAAATGTGAATTTATGATAGTTCTTTTGGAGTGATTATTTTCCCCAAAGAGGAACTTTCAAATTTGTTATGAGGTTAACGTAAGTCTGGCTGCTATTTTTCTTTGGAATAAGTGGGATTGGGTTGTCTCGATGTTCAGTTTATAGAGTTTATTTTCCTGTTCTCAAGAAGACAGCTAACCTCTCTAGTATCCCTATGTTGAACCATACTCTGATTCAACTTTTCCAGAGAGTGAACTTCCTTTCATCTCTGTGCTAAGGGAGAGAGGAAGCAATCTTCTGACATTTTGTTTGAGAGGAATTGCATTTTGCCTGAGCCCTACTTTTAACTAGACCTTCTTATTTTCACCTCTAGCCTAGACCCCTAGCTCTCGGTATATATAATTCTTTTTGGTTTCTATCATTTCTGAGATCTTCTGGTGTTCTATATACTGAATAGACTTATCTCTTAACTTCCTACCCTGCCAGCAGACTTCTTGGCATTATCTAGGCTGTTTAAGCATTTCTAATATTTTATTGATATCTTCTTGTTTGATGATGGCCTACTTTGAGGTTTTCCTTGTACTTGCAGATTTAAGACTTTTATATTTCTTTACTGTCAGTTGAGATTCTGAGGAGAATCAAATATAAAGATGACTATTCATCCTACCACATTTAATTGGCCACTATTTATGCCTGGGTCTTTAGTCATCACCCTAGACTATAAGTTCCTTGAGAGCAGTAGCTGCAGCTCATTTCCAATAATGATGTTTGCTTAGCTCAGTATTCAATTCTTAAGTGCTAATAAATCTTTTGCATTGATAAAATTGGAAGTCAGGGAATAATTTTTCCCATGCTCTGCTCATGAGGTAGTGTGATACAAATGTGAACAGCTTCCTATTGAGTAAGTCCATCTAGGGGGAGAGTTAGAATAAGCACAAATTATAAGGGTGCATTCTAGAAGAGCAATGACATGGCAGCACAAAGAATGGATATTTGGGAGAACCTTCCTGACAATCCAGTTCATGGCAGGAATGGCAGTGAAGATCTTTCACAAAATCTACCTCTCATTTACAGAACACTAAGTTGGATGTAGTATGATTTGACAGCATACAGCAGCTTTTCTGAGGTCTTCAGTGATAAAGATATTTTTCCCACAATTACGTCGTAGAGAGAAAATTACATAATTGAGAAGAAAGAAATTGAAGAGTAGTCTTTACTGGGGTTTGAACTCTACCTCTTGAGTCACTCTCTCATCTTGCATACTTTTTCATGCACACACCTTTACTGTGTTTTGGCAAGCTTTATTATTCTGAAATCAGACTTATAAACATTCTACATAGTTTATGTTCAATTTTCCAATTAATATATGTTAATAGTGCAGCTAAACCCACATACCAATTCAGCAGACTTATTTCACAGGAAATCATGAGAATTTTATTACCACTAGTTCAGTTACTTGAACCAAATGAACAAAGCAGTCATTGACAATGGCATAAAATGATTGTCTCTAATTTGTCAGGAATTTTACCATATATATACCTTAGAATTAATTGGGTTGCGGAAAGTCTCTGAGATAGAAATTTGCCTGTAAAAGATTAATGGGGCGGAGTGGGGGGGAGAACCTAGCATTGCCAATAAAGTAATGAGGGACACAGAATTAAGCAGAGTAGTTAGACTATTATATAACCAGAATGAAGGCCTCTACTGATTTGTGTGTGTGCATGTGTGCCATTCTTGGGCTTGAACTCAAGGACTAGGTGCTATCCCTCAGCTTTTGTACTCAAGGATTGCACTCTAGCCATTGAACCACAGCTTCACTTCCAACTTTTTGCTGGTTAATTGGACTTAAGAGTCTGATGGATTTACCTACTTGGGCTGGCTTTGAATCTCAATCCTCAGATCTCAACCTTCTGAGCAGCTAGGGTTACAGGCATGAGCCACCTGAGCATGTCAGCCTCTGCTGATTTTAAAGACAAGTTGAAGCAGGGATGACCATCTATGTGGTTCTACTTGAGACAAGAAACAGACATCAGATGAAGGCTAGCCCTAAAAAGGGGACACGATTTTAGCTGAAGCATTTTCTTTCTACCATAGGTATTCCCCAGAGAAGCTGTGTGTCACTTAGAAACTGAGGTGACACATTACAACATCCACTAATTGCAGAATCAGATATGTGGTTTACAGTGTTTACTTGTTGCAAAGATTTGATTCTCATACAGTAAAAACTGTCAGTCTGCATTCTTCCATCCATAGCCTTTTTTTTTTTTTTTCATCAAAACTTAAGCAAAACCAAACTAGCTTAATTGAAAGGCCAAGAATTGAAATTCATTTTCAGGGAATATATTCCTGGAGTTCAGGTACTTTTGTGTTTTTCTAACTGACAGGGATATTAATCTAAGTATGTTTCTTAATGTCAGAGAACCTTTGGAACCTTTACCCTGGACATGTCAACACTGCCCACCTCTATAGGAGGAGGAGCTGGGGGGAAAAATGGACTTAGAGGGGTAGCAAAAGTTTTCTCTCTAGGTATTTCTTTTTCACTGCTGTTCTTGTTTTCTTTTTTGTCTTGTTTGTTCATTTGTCTTTAGGAGGGTAAGGAGGGCACAGAAATGGAGGGACAAAGGGTGAACAAATGCAGCAATAGTATTCACTAAGCACTACGCTGAAAAACTATACAACTTGTGTGGGGGCAGGGGGAAAAACTGGAGAAAGCCAGAGAAGGGGTGACATTGTCCAAAAGAAATGTACTCTTGCCGGGCGCCAGTAGCTCACGCTTGTAATCCTAGCTACTCAGGCTAGGATCTGAGGCTGAGATCTGAGGATCGCGGTTCAAAGCCAGCCCAAGCAGGAAAGTCTGTGAGACTCTTATCTCCAGTAAACCACTCAGAAAACCAGAAGTGGCGCTGTGGCTCAAGCGGTAGAGTGCTCTCCTTTAGCTGAAGAGCTGAGGGACAGCACCCAGGCCCAGAGTTCAGGCTCCACAACCAACCAAAAAAAAAGAAATAAAGAAATGTACTTACTCTTTACCTGACTTATGTAACTGTAACGTCTCTATACATATCACCTTCATAATAAGAATAAAAAGGTTTTTTTCAACTATAATAGAAAAGTATAATCTGATATTTTATCATACACCTCTGATTTATAGATAGGATCAAAATAGAAGACTCTTTAAATCACGAAGATGAAGTTTCTCTCATCCTAATGGTAGTCACGTTGGAACATGTCTATCCTAGGTAAGCCTTTTGCAGAGTGCACTACTTCAGTCAGAAGAATTGGCTTTCAGCTATAGAAACACCCAACCTAATTGTTCAGTTACTAAGACAAAGATATACAGCAGTCTCCCTTATCTGAGGAGAATATATTCCAAGACCCTCAGTGAACCTGAAATTGGAGATTGTATTATATACTGTATTTTCTTTTTCTGCATGTATATTCAGTACATCATGACACTGTGGACAAAGGGATGATTCACATTCTGGGCGAGTCAGAATGGAACAGAATGAGATTTCATCATGCTAATTTAGAGTGATGTGCGATTTAAACCATATGAATGGCTTATTACTTGAATTTTCCATTTGATATTTTCAGACAGCAGTTGGCTGAGAATCACTGAAATTGCAGAAAGTGAAATCTAACTAAAGGGTCTTACTTCATAAACACCATTTTTATGGTATCTGAATAATCTTGGCAGCAACATAGCATTATAATTGCTTGCTTGCTAGATGAATGTAGGAGGCAGCAGGCCTTTTTAGTCCCAACATTAAAATGGATGTGGCTGTTGAGTGTTTCTGAGAGTAATTTGTGCTCATCACATTTGCACATTTCTAGCTGATAGTTCTAAAACTCACTGTTTTTACTCTTAATGAATGAAGAATCTACAAGTTGGGTAATGTGACATTTCATTCAGATCAACGATGAAACAAAAATTTTTAGGCAGGAGGAATCTTGGTTATTCAATTTTTCTTTTTCAGAAGTGGTGCTGTGGCTCAAGCGGTAGCTCGCTCACCTTGAGCTGAAGAGCACAGGGATAGTGCCCAAGCCCAGAGTTCAAGCATGACCAACAACAACAAAAAAAATTATGCATAAAATTTTTTTCTTTTCTTTCTCTTCCTTTTTGCTTTTTTGGTGACATTGGGTTCTGAACTCAGGACTTCATTCTTTCTAGACTGGTTCTCTACCACTCCTACATACTCCTAGCTCTGTGTGGTTTCTGGTTGCTTTGGGGACAAGGTCTCATTTCCCACGGCACGCATCTGAGATTCAATCCACCTACACTTCCCCTAGTTAATGGGATAACAGGTGCATACCACCATGTCTAGCTTTTCTACACAGAGATGGAGTCTCATGGACTTTTCTGCCTATGTTTGTCTGAAACTATGGTCCTTCTAATCTTTAACCTCAGCCACCCATATAGCTTGGGATGACAGGCACTCACTACTGCACTGAGCCATGGGTTGAGAAAAGATTTGGAAAACTTTTCTTCCCAGGCCTCCTAAGTAGCTAGCATGATGGGTGTGAGACATTGACAGTAGTTTTACTCATTTCTTTTTCTTTTTGGTTTTGTTTTGTCTCATTCTGGTCCTGGGACTTGAACTAAGGGCCTGAGCACTGTCTCTCAGCTTTTTTGCTCAAAGCTAGCACTCTTACCACTTGAGCCACAACTCTACTTTCAGCTTTTTGGTGGTTAATTGGAGATGAGATTCTCAGGGATTTTTTTTTTGCCCAGCTTGGCTTTGAACCTTGATCTACAGATCTCAGCTTCCTGAGTACTTAGGATTATAGGGGTGAGCCACAGGCACATGACAAGCATTTCTTTTATGGATAGCATTTCATCTTCTTTGATTTATTCTAAAAGATATTTTGATTTACATATTAAAATTAAGAGAAGCATTACTATGCTATATATGTGTGTATATGTGTGTAATATTTATCAAAGTAAAGACAAAATGGAATCCTTTATGTGGAAATCATACATTTTTTTCACATTGGTTGTCTATGTAATATACAGAAATACATAGAATATTTGCCGTGTCTGTTTAGCAATATCCTGAAAGAAACTAAAGGTCTAAGAACATTTACTTGCCTATATCTTTGACTAGGATTTAGCAGATTTAAAAGACTAGAGGTGGCTCATGCTTGTAATTCTAGCTACTGAGAGGCTGAGATCTGAGGATCACAGTTCAAAGCCAGCCTGGGGAGGAACGTCCATGAGAGTCTTATCTCCAATTAAGCACCAAAGAATCCAAAAGTGGGGTTATGACTCAAGTGGTAGAGTACTAGCCTTGAGCAAACATGCTCAGAAACAGTGCTGAGGCCCTGAGTTCAAGCCCCAGTACTGGCAGAAAGAAAGAAAAAAAAAAAGAATAGTCAACAATTCTAAAGTATAAATACCAATGTTTATGATACAATGGAGCAAAATGCACCTTGATTTAGCAGTCAAAATGTACATTCTATAATTCAAATGGAATACTTTCATCATTGATGTGTTGAAGATAAGTGCATGAATTACCAGAATCAAAGTGCAATGTGTATCTTGACTACAGAAGTCTTAATTAATATTTGAAGATAATTCATTGTGAAATAACTTAGATCTGTTTTTCAGGTCTCTAAGAAAAATGGGTTTAAGATTTGGCTGGCTAAGCTAATTGTAGAATTCTTTCCTCTCTATGCACACACATGCACACACTCAAATAATACATATAATGTATGTAATCCATATAATACATGTATATGTATGTCATATATAATACATATAATATAGTTTCATCTTTAATACATATGTAAATTATACAGATATGTACATATACTATATATTTATATAATATATATTTAAACAATTCTAAAAATGTAAACACTAATGTCTAGATAAACACAAACACACATACATATATACATAGATGTAATTTGAACTTGAGGTCATTTACTTCTGTGCCATTATTTCTCCTTTCTCTCCAAATCTTGCTCTCTCGTCCCATAAAGCTCGTACTAGAGCTTTATGAAGTGCAAACAGTCATGTATTTTGTTCCCTCAAGTCCAAAGTTGCAAGCAAGAGAGTTCTATTAGCCGTTGAGTGGAGTCCAAGGCAAATCTCTTAGGACTCCTAATTAAATTTCCCAATTCACAATCAACAATCAGTGTGACAGTTGCCACAGCTCACTGATAAGGAATAGGGAAGGAGGGAGACTGAGGACTCAGCTACCTGGCTCTTTGGCAACAACACAGATCACCAGAATCCCGAAACCCACAGTGTATCTTCCAGAACTCAACTTTTCATTCATATACGAACTCAATTTTCATTCATATACTCTTTATATCAACACATATTGATTAACCACCTAGTTTAAACACCACACTCTGAGGTTAAGCTATGGGGAAGTAGACTCCACTCTTAACCGCTCAATGGAAAAGATGAGGCTATAGAGTTCATTGAAATAGAAATCTAATTTTTAATAAACAAATTCCTTACCCAGCCCTACTTATAAAATAGTTCATAATTCTCCACTCCCTTATAATGCTAATTGTAAAACACCAACATTTCATAAATTCATTTGTATGTTTCTGAGATGGAAGGTATTAAATTCTATTGGCCTATTTATATATTCTTTCACCTCATTACTGGTAAAACTTACAGCAAAGTCAAAAGAATTTAATCAAATTACCTGTGTACCTACTACCTAGATTCTACAGCTAATATTCCTTCTTTTTTCTTCCTCATGAATCCAGCCAGCCAGCCATTCATCTACCTTCTCTTTGGTTTTCCAGAATACTATTCCTTAAATACCACACAGTTCTTTTAAAATTATTACAATTTCATAGTAAATTTATACTTTCACTGTTATCACACTGGATTTTTCATTGTCTCTTACAGAATTTTTACATTTGAATTAATTTCTTATTAAGAATATAGAAAATAGGCTGGGAATGTGGCTTAGTAGTAAATTGCTTGTTTAGCATGCCTGAAACCTTAGGTTTGATTCCTCAGTACCACATAAACAGAAAAAGCTGGAAGTAGTACTGTGGCTCAAGTGGTGGAGCACTAACCTTGAACAAAAGAGGCTCAGGGACAATGCCAAAAGTACAAGACACTATCTGAAAGAAAAACAAAAAGTAAAAAGGACTAGAAATGTGGCTTAATGGCTGAGGCCCTGAGTTTAATTCCCCCATATTAAAAGGAAAAAAAGGAAGAGAAGTTGGAGAAGGGAGGAGGGAAGAGGAGGAAAAAAATCATAATGCAAAACAGAACATGCTGGAAGGCTAGTGTAGCTTAACAGCCTGATAGTTTATAACTCAGGAATTAAATAATATCTAACTGTGGAATTCTAATTATTATCCAGTGGCTATGTGGGCCCTCCAACTCCTCTTCTTTAGGGTGAAGAGAAAAAGGCAGGAGAGCAAGAGATAAATAAATTTTCAGGGACACATGTGGTTCCTGGGAAGAATCTTGTTTCATCTATGGAAAGGGCCTAGGCTGCCAGGTCAGGTAGATCTGGTTTCAGATATCTGTTTGGAATACTTAATTTTGCTTGCCACAGAATCTTGGATAAAGTCACTAAAGCTCTCTAGTTTATTCAACTGCCTACTGTGAATGATTCTTACCCATCAAGCTGTTGTGTTACCTCAGTGAGGTAACACAAAAATCCCTCCTTCAGTACATAGTACCAAGTGCAGTCAATCCAAGGCAGTATATTGATTCCTGAACATGTAAATAACTGTAATAATAACACAGGCATTCTCCCCTTCAGTGAGGAATGGAAGTTTTAAAACAAATTGATATATAAGCATCCAGTAAATTGGAGAAATACTATATATACGTTTAAGAAGTGGGCCCTTAATTGTGTAGAACTCTAAAAAAAAGTATTACTTCTGAGAACTTTCTTTACACCCCACTCCACAATAATAAATAAACAAATGAAATAAAACTAGAATAAAATTCTAGTTAAAACCTGTCAGGAAATATTTATTTCAAGTAGGAATAATGTGTAGGGCTAGGTACCTCAGGAGATACAGAAATCTCTGACTTTAAATTGTCAGATATTTTAAAAACCAACCCATTATTATACTGATTTGGGCATGTTTTTGTTTTTGTTTTTCCTCTGAATGTGTGTGTAAGGTTTGGTACAGGTGTGGAAACTAATGAACAATTTGCTATTAAGCTCTGAGATTTATGGACTATATCTGTAAAGTGGAGGGTGAAATGATAGGTATAGTTTGTGCAGCTAACACATACTACAATATATGCAAATCCCATGATCAAGGGAGCTCTTAAGACTTAGAAATCCATACGAGGAATTCTAATAGTAAAAGAGGAGGCCAGAGGTCTTACAGCAGTCCATATTTTTTTTTTGTCCCTTTAGCCTCTTCAGCCCTAGGATAATTTTCTCCACTTTTCTGAGTCCATTATTCTTTATAATACAGGGATCTCTCCTCTAGGAGAATTAAATGAGCTGGGGATGTGAACACTCTGTGAGTGATAGCTCGCTCTTTTAATTACCATCACCTTTTTCCAGTGTAGCTTGAGATCACCTATTTGTCTCAATTTCAATCCACCAACTCTTTGTTCAGACTTCAGCCTATTCTTGCCTGGACTTTTTCAGTCATCTCCTTGCTGATCTCATCCCCAAACCATTTTCCACACTGCTGCTAAAATAATTTTTCTACAACCATTTATTCAACAGTGTGACAGACTCATAACGTTGCCATTACATTTGTCTTTTTGTGAAAGTTATTACTTAGGTGAGAAAAAATATCCTTTTCTGTCAAACTAAAGTATATTTGGGATGATTGGTTTTATTTTACTTCAATTGTAACTGTTGTCGGTACTGTTTGTTACCAGCTGGCCATGTTAGGGAAGTAAATCTTGTGTTGAAGATTGCTAAGTAATTGCTAAGTGAAAAAAAAAAAGGAAAGGAAGCCTTTGATAGGAATTAAAGAACAGCCCCCTTTCTAATCTTGGCAATCAATTGTACTAGACTGTGAGCCTAATTCCTTGATGACCAGGAGGGCCAGTTTGGATTGGGATAAGAGCCTAGCATACTGCCCTGCATGGTGTGTCTGTCTAGCTCTGTGTATAGTAATGATATCACACCCTTTTTGTACAAAAGTAAATTGCCTTGACAAACTGTCCTATATCTCTTGTGTGTCTCTTCATTTCTGACACTGGAGGGTCATGCATTTATAACACTTACACACCATAAAGCGCACCCATTGCAGATAGCTTGATTAATTGCGTACAATGGTGCAACTACCACTACAATCAAGATACAAACCAGTCTCCCTGGATACAAACAGGCCCCTGTACCTGTCAAATACTTGTCAGATTTCTGTCATTATAATTTCTTAGGATTTTTTCATGAATGTTACCCATTATTGTTTTTAAGCTGACCTTCTAAATTTAGATTTACAGAAAATACAAAGCTAGTTATGATATTGTATAAAGGTCTATTCTGTTCTTATCTCTATTTACTGGCACGTAGTTCCTAAAATCCTTGGAATCTCCCGAAGATAACTGTTTTTTGTGTGCTTATGAGCTGATGGGTGACTAAAGGTCCCTAGAAAGACTAAAGTATTATTAGAATGTTTAAGGATCTCAACAGCATCATCCTCCAATCTCCCTGACAAAGAGAAGGTAGAGGTTGAGTTGATAACCAGTGCCCAATGATTTAATCAATCATGCTGTATGATGATGCCTTCCTTAAAAAAGAAAAGAAAAAACAAGAGCCTTAGAAACAAAGGGCAGAACACATACAGGTTCCTGGATGTTACTACACCCAAAAAGAGTATAGAATGAAAAAAAAAATGTATAGAAACTCTGAGCTCCTGCCCACATACCTTACCCTATAACAGCTCACCTGTATTTACCCTCTGGAAAATGCTTTACAAATAAATGGACAGCAGTAAATGAAGTGTTTTCCCAAGTTATGAAAGTTGTCATAGCCAATTAATGGAACTCAATGAGAAGTGCCTGGGAATCCCAATATATTGCAGGTTAGTCAATGCATATGTGACAACCTATTATTTACAGCTGCCCTTTGAAGTGGAGAGAAATCACATGAGATCTGACATTATTTTCAAGTAGTTTTGGAATAGAAATTTAAAAAACATCCAGGTATTGTCTGAAGTGGAAGGACATAATTGCTGGTTAGAGAAAAACCTCAATTATGAGTAAGAAAAACCACTTTGGTTTTCCTTAAAGTTACCATCAAGAGCTCCTGTATATACCTCCTACCCAGCTTCCCTTATTGCTTTATATTTTACATTAATATGGTAGATTTTTTTTTTTTGGGGGGGGGGGTCCGGTGGTGGGGCCTGAACTCTGGGCCTGGGCGCTGTCCCTCAGCTGTTCAGCTCAAGGCTAGCGCTGTACCACTTGAGCCACAGCGCCACTTCCGGCTTTTTTTTTCCTGCTTATGTGGTGGAATCAAACCCAGGGCCTCATGCATACAAGGCAAGCACTCTACCACTGAGCCATCTTCCCAGCCCGAATATGGTAGATGTATCACAATGAATGACCATATAAATAAATAATGCTAAACAAACATACGTATTTTATTTAGATTGCCTTAGGTTTTTGGGAGGGGGAATATTTTTGTAGAGTTTTGTTTATTTTTGTCTTGGTCCTGGGTTTGAACTCAGGGCTGCCTCTGAATTTTTGTGCTCAAAGCTAACACTCTACCACTTAAGCCACAGCTCTACTTTCAGCTTTTTGGCAGTGAATCGGAAATAAGAGTTTCAAGACTTTCCTACTTGGGTTGGCTATGAACACTAATCCTCCATCTCAGCCTCCTGAGTAGCTAGGATTAGAGACATGAGCCACAGGTTCCCAGCTTTGTTTTCTTGTTTGTTTTTCATTTTTATTTAATCTTACCTAATGACTCTTTTCTGACCCAGGATCTCATTCAGGATACATTACAGTTAGGCTCTTCCTGTAGACAGTTTCTACTTTTTTTTTTTTTTTATAATCCTGACAGATCTTCCAAAAGCTTTTTGTTTTCAGATAGATTTTCATTTGTAACTTTGGTCTACAGAGCCCTCTCATAGCTTGAATTTGTTTGCTACAGAACAGGCTATATAGCATAAACCACAGAAAATAATTTTCTCACAGTTTTGGAGAGTGGAAATCCAACATCAAGGTGTCAGCAGGCTCTTCCCTGAGGCTGAGTGCCTTCCTTGAACACTGTCTTTCTGTGTGTGTCATCGTAATTCCTTCCTCTTATAAGGACATCAGTCAGGTTAGATTAAAGCTCCATTTTAATCTAGCTAAATCATTTTAACTCAAGTTGATCACCCCTTTGAAGCCTCTGTCTCCAAATATAGTCACATTTTGAGGTACTTGGAGCTAGGGTTTCAGCCAATGAATTTGATGGAACACAATATAGCCAATAAAATTATCTGATGGTCCTATCTTTCACTCCAATTCTATCCAAAGCCCTGCCTTCTTCACTCATCTTTCTAATACCCATCTCTAAGCTTTCCTGTACTTAGCAGAACTTCCACTCTTTTAGAAGTCAATAAAAACCGATCCAGAGGAAAAATATATTACATCTGCCCTGAGGCCACTGCGCCTCCCAAATAGCTTTATTCATTTCCTGGTAAGAAGAGGAACTTCTGTATACTGCATTGCCGTTATCGTTGTTAATCAAGTTATAACATTTTAACCATTTATTCCTGTGTTAGTCAACTTCCCTTTACTGTTATAAAACCTCTAAGAGAATCAGCATAAGAAATGGGAAGGTTTATTTTTGAAGGCTTTTGTCCCTGTTGCTGTGGGGCCTATGGAAAGACAGACATCTTGGTAGAAGCAAATGACAGCTGCTCATCTCATGACACCTAATAAGCCAGAGAGAGGGGTGGAGGAAAGAGAGCCAGGATTCCAATATCATTTGCAATATCTAACTTCCATACACTGGGAAATGTAATAACTTTAGAATCACATTCTGAAGTTTCCATCCCCTGGTAGCACTTTAGCTTGGAAACCTTCAACGTGTGGGCCCTCATGGTCTACTCACTCAATTCATAGCACTGTGGAAGGATAACTTCCAATTCCTCCTCCAACATAGAGTGTTATGTAGAGTAGCAGTAGAGATGAGGAGGTCCAGTCACTGCTAGGAGTAGATGGTATCCATGTTGGAGACCAGAACAGTGAGAGTTCCATACTTTCACACTGTGCACTGCCACACATATTCTAATGACCAGGGATTCCACATGCCTTTGTGAAGTGTCATCAAAGTTTCACTCCACTTAAATAGAGTGGCTGAAAGAAGTAAATCCCTATTTCATCCTCTGACTCATTCCTTGGCATTCCTTCCAGATTTTACCTCAGGGCAACTATCCCAGGTGCCTCATGAACATCCCATCACAGCCAACCCTGAGCCCTTACAGCTCAAGGGTAAGGTTAGATAGAAAGCTTTTCTCTTTAATTCACTTTTTTTTTTCCAAACCATAAGCACAGTTCTCTCACATCTACTTACATAAGTAAATGTAACTGTATGCATATATAAAATACATGCACCTCTACATCCCCACAATTAAGGGTCCTTAGATCAAACTAAATCTACCAGTGAACAAATACTTTTAAAGGTGCATGATGCATAAGGAAGAAAGAGGCATTTTTAACTAATTATGAAATCAAGGAGCAAAATTTTAAAAAAACCAAGTAGTAATAAGTAGGGTTTTAGGAATGAAAACAAGGATTTCAGATAGGTGGGAATGAGGTATCGTGGGCCTGCCCAAGCTAGTATACTAATATTGGCCTGTAATCACTTAGGGCTAGAGATAGAGTCTGTGAAATTACATTTCACAAAGGCACAGATGGAGAAAAAAGACTATAGAGCAAGATGACCAGAAAGTTGCAAGCAAATCCCTTCCTGAAAGCATCAAGTTTGTATTGACTAAGCACAAACATTGAACTTTATAAGTAAATAGGGAGTTGGAAATTTGATACAATGCAGTAATTCTCACAATCATGTGTGTAGTAAACTATATACAGTAAATTTTTCTGATGCTTGATACACTGTGTTTTCTATCAAACATGTAGAATTTGGAATGGTTTCTGATCTCGAAAGCATTTAAAACCAGTTGCTTTCTCTCTCCCTTTTTTCTTTTTTTTGGTTGGTCGTGGGGCTTGAATTCTGGGCTTGGGCACTAGTTGCTCTCTTGAGTAGAAAACTTTAAAGAGTGATCATTTGGAATATGGTAGAATAAAGTATTGTGTTTTCACAACCAGAGGCAACCATCAGTGGGACATGAGTTTCTCTGATTTTGTCACCACACATTTTGATTCCCTTAAATTTATATAGGCAGTTTGCCTTATCTACAGTGACACATGTCTGTAAACATGGTAATACGTCTAAACTAAGTCTTGTGTAGATACTCTAATTACTAACTACTAATAAGAAAAAAAATGACAAATGTTCCATGACTTTTAAAGCCTTTTGTCAGAACATTAAGAGACATCCATTATAAAGGTGTAGGAAAATAAGAAATAGTATAGTTGAATATTTACCATTCTATAGTTTGAAATACAGACCCACTAAACATTAAAGTTGGATTTTTTTTGCGGGGGGGGGGGGGTCGGTCATGGGGCTTGAACTCTTGGCCTGGGCACTGTCCCTCAGCTCTTCAGCTCAAGGCTAGACACTACCATTAGAGCCACAATGCTACTTCTGGTTTTCTGAGTGGTTTATTGGAGATAAGAGTCTCATGGCCTTTCTTGCCCAGGCTGACTTTGAACATTGATCCTCAGATCTCAGCCTCCTGAGTAGTTAGGATTATAGGCATGAACCACCGGCGCCCAGCTTTAAAGTGGGGTTTTTATTGTAAAAAATAAAACTTAGTCTGGATAGTGTCTGTCTCTTTCTTATCACCTAACTCACAACAAGTTGGGTTTCTTTGTCTAGCTCTCTCCTTTCCTTACAAAGATGTTGAGTTCTGTGTTATTGGCACCAGTTATAGACACCAGTTCTGTGTCATAGGCACCATGTGGAAAGGAAGCTTAACATCGAGGCATTACATCCTTATAATACATCCTTATATATACATCCTTACTGGGTTCTCAGGAAACACTTGAAATAGCAATAGCTATATACTCTTTTAGATACCAGTAATTCTAGTCACTTACACTGTCACCCCAATATCTGTCTGATAATTGGTAATTATAAATGATATCAGGAATATCTAAAGTACTGTTGAGAGCCATAATAGTGGAAAATGCTATCTTCTAGAAACTATTTCTGAGTTCTATTTGCTTTGATAAGTTAGTGGATGAATAATAGAATATCTCCCCTTGGAATATTAATTTCCTTTCTCTGGAAGGGGAAAGCTTTCTTTTCTTCTTCTTCTTCTTCTTCTTCTTCTTTTCTTCTTCTTCTTCTTCTTCTTCTTCTTCTTCTTCTTCTTCTTCTTCTTCTTCTTCTTCTTCTTCTTCTTCTTCTTCTTTCTTCTTCTTTCTTCTTCTTCTTCTTTTCTTCTTCTTCTTCTTCTTCTTCTTCTTCTTCTTCTTCTTCTTCTTCTTCTTCTTCTTCTTCTTCTTCTTCTTCTTCTTCTTCTTCTTCTTCTTCTTCTTCTTCTTCCTCTTCTTCTTCTTCTTCCTCCTCCTCCTCCTCCTCCTCCTCCTCCTCCTCCTCCTCCTCCTCCTCCTCCTCCTCCTCCTCCTCCTCCTCCTCCTCCTCCTCCTCCTCCTCTTCTTCCTCCTCCTCCTCCTTCTTCCTTTTTGGTCAGTCATGAGGCCTGAACTTAGGATCTGGGCACTACCCCTGAGCTCTTTTGCTAAAGGCTAGTACTCTACCACATTGAGCAAAAGCTCCACTTCCAGTTTTCTGGTAGTTAATTGAAGATAAGAGTTTCACTGACTTTCCTGCATGGCCTGGCTTTGAAGAACAATCCTCAGATCTCAACCTCTTTAGTAGCTAGGATTGCAGGCATGAGCCACCAGCACCTGGCTTTTTTTTTTTTTTTTTTTTTTTTTTTTGAGAAAAGGTCTTAATACAAACCCCAGGCTGGCTTGCAGTTCTTCATCCTTCTGCCTTAGAGTTCCAAATGCTAGAATTACAGGTATGTGCCAGCATGCGTAGAAATCTTTAATTATTAATTACATAAAAACTCAGTGATAACTGAGAGGATCTTTCCGGATATAATTAACTTCCAAGTCATTGATTTCTCAAGGTTATTATCTAAAGAGATTCTGATTTTTACATGAGTAGAAAGAAAACACATATGTAATTTAAATTTCCTTTAAAAAGAATTCTGTATTAGCTTATCAAAGCTATTACATTAATAAGTAAGTTACAGACAAGTGAGGGAACCTTTTGTCTTATAAGCAATTTAATCTTGAAAATATATGCACATGCATGTAATCCCTGCATTCAGAAAACTGAGGCAGGGGCTGGGAAGGTGGCTCAGTGGTAGAGCGCTTGCCTTGCATGCATAAGGCCCTGGGTTCGATTCCTCAGCACCACATAAGCAAAAAGAAAAAAGCTGAAGTGGTGCTATGGCTCAAGTGGTAGAGCGCTAGCCTTGAGCTGAAGAGCTCAAGGGACAGTGCCTAGACCCAGAGTTCAGGCCCCACAACTGAACTCCCCCCACAAAACAAAGAAAACTGAGACAGCAGGATCAGAAATTTCAGGACATCCTGGAACATATAGTGAGATCCTGTTTCCAAAAAGATTAATAAAAAAGCCTAGGATGGTGGCTCAAGCGTATAATCCTACTGACTTGAGAGGTAGAGTTCAGGGAATTACAATTCCAGCCTAAGCATAAAAGTTCATGAGACTCCATCCTGACCAAAGCCTGGATGTAGCAGAGCCTGCCTGTCATCCCAGCTATAGGGGAAGCATAATAGCATGCACTTGTCATCTCCAGCGATATGAGGATGGACAAGTAGGATTCTAGCCCAGTCCAACCTGAGCTTCAAATGCGACCGCGCCTTGGAAAAAAATAGGAAAAGAGGTTAGAGGCTTAGTTTAAGTGGTACAGTGACTGCCTAGAAAGCTTGAGACTGTGAGTTCAATCCCCAATACGTCCAGAGAAAGAAACTAATAAAAAGCAAAGGGAGAAAAGGTGTCTACCTAAATGCATCTGAGGTCTTTTCAAAGTCATTGACAACCTCATCTAAGTTAAGATGCTTCTGCTTTATCATATAGCTTGGAATCGGAGAATATTTGCCAATTGACACCTTATGAATCACGAATGACATTTTTACACATGTTAGTCAGAAGTCATGACTGGCATTCTCTGAACAAATTTTAACTTTACTAACTTTCTGCTAGATGCTGAAGAAGCTGTCCTTGATAACCTTTGGAATTTTGGCAGTTATTAAATCTCATGCTTAGAATGTTATGGCTTTTTTTGCAGAGGAATATCTGTGTGCACTGCTACCTGACATATGCTTGCTTACTTGAGTCAGATGCTAGAGGAAGGAAAAGCAAGAAGGAAAGGCACAGGCCTTAGGGAAGGGAAAGAGGTAGAAATGAGTAGGGAGTTTTTCATTTCTTTATCTCCTAGCTTGTTATACCAATATCTATACAAACTCTTCATCCATCCTGTGTGAATGGGTTGGTTTGATGGGTAGGACAGCATAAACACAGACAGAGAGAAAGTAGTGTGTGTGTATGTGTACTTGGTGGGCTAAGAAGCCTGGTTGGCAGTGGGGAATACCAGAAAAATAAAACAATAGTTAACAGAGAATTAAACAGGAAAAAGCAACAGATACATGTAAAATAGATATATCTATGAAACCTAACTTGGGTTGAGGTTTGGAAGGAGAGAGAAGAATGATGAGAAAGATTAAGGAACTATATATACATATACATATATATGTATATGTATATGTATATAAATGCATATATATATACAGAGAGAGAGAGAGAGAGAGAGAGAGAGAGAGAGAGCGCACCTATCCTGGGACCTGAACTCAGGGCCTGAACACTGTCCCTGAGCTTTTCTGCTCAAGGCTAGTACTCTACCACTTCAGCTGCAACTTCTGGCTTTTTTGGTGGTTAATTGGAGATAAGAGTCTTACAGACTTTTCTGCCTGGCTGGCTTTGAACTACGATCCTCAGATCACAGCCTCCAGGGTAGCTAGAGTTACAAGTATGAGCCGCCAGAGCCCCAGCTACATCTTGTAATCTTATCTACTCAGGAGGTTGAGATCTAAGGATCACGGTTCAGAGTGAGACCAGGCAGATAAATCCAAGACTCTCATCTCCAATAACAAGCAAATAGCCAGAAGGGAAGGTATGGCTCAAATGGTAGAGCGCCAGCTTTGAGAGAAAAAGCCAAGCAAGAATGCTAAAGCCTTGAGTTCAAGCCCCAGTGACAGCACACACACACACACACACACACACACACACACACACACACACACACACACGCCAAAGCAATCATTTCTTTTCATAGCCTATTGACCTAAACTGAGTTGTTCTGCAATAGTTATAAGAACATGTGTCTCCCAGGCTTCAAGCTGCAGGAAGTGGGATTGAACACGAGCCCCAGCTGTTGTGCTCCGAGGCCACTGTTCCCTGGGGTGGCTTCCGGCCTTTAACAGTGCAGCAGCTGTTCTACAGCGTTGCCTGATCCTGAGAGACAGGAGGTTCTGCTGGTGGTCAGTGTTGCCCCAGGACTCAATAGACCTGCTGAAATTTCTTTGCCTTACAGTGATCCAGGGTACTTCCACCCAAACTCCTCACTTCTATTCACTTAGCCTTGCAAATGGGCTGAGTGCTCTCCTGGGTTTCTTCAGCCATGTCTTCACTTTCCTCCAAAGTCATTTTCCTTAGTAAAATTCTCACACATTGAATCCCACTTTGGTATCTGCTGCATGGTACATCTGGACTAATCTAACTGCCAAGGGCACACTTGGCTCTCTTAGTTTCTCATGGGCCCATGTTAACCCACTAGACGTGATGAGAAGAATGGAGAGATGATGAGACTTTAGACATCCGGAAGAATTTTGCTCTAATCATGGAAGATTCAAAGAAAGTGTTTCCACTGGAAAATGATGCACAAGCATAAAAAAATCAAAAGATGGTTGTTAGGTGCTTAGGGATTGAGGGAATATAGAAAGTTGAATAATTCTCTTTTTAGCATTTTTGCTGTTGTTTGTGCCAGTCCTGGGGTTTGAACTCAGGGCCTGAGTACTGTCTTTGAGCTGCTTTTGCACAAGGCTAACACTCTACCACTTGAGTCTCAGCTCCACTTCTGGCATGTGTGTGTGTGTGTGTGTGTGTGTGTGTGTGTGTGTGTGTGTGTGTGTGTGTGTGTGTGTGTGTGTGTGTGGTGATTAATTGGAGAGAAGAGTCTTTCCTGCTTCTGCTGGCTTCAAAACACAATCCTCATATCTTATGCTTCCTGAGGAGCAAGGATTACAAGCATGAGCCACCAGCACCACTGATTTCAGTGGTTCTTAATTTTTGTTACTATCAAAATTACTTTTTTCTCTAAAAGCAGAAAACTGATTTATCCCCCTGTCTACCTTTCCCCTACCCCCAGCCATAAACCACAGAAAACAATCTTTAGAGTTAGATCCCAGATGTATGTGCTTCTTATAAATTTTCATGACCTCAACTAATATTCAAGTTTGAGGATAGTGAAATAGCACTATCTATGTCTCCAGCACTGTTTCCTTAGAAGGAGGAGCAATTCAAAAGCTTCTGCCAAGTCTCCTCACTTCCTCTTACAAGTTGTCCTTTCTTATATACATGACACCTGATTCTTTGTGATCTGAGATTTGTTTGTTTGCTTTTGAGAAACAGGGTCTCTTTATGTAGCCCAGTCTGACAAGGAACTTGCTATGGCACCCAGGCTGGCCTCAACATGAGATACTTTTATCTCCATCTCCCAAATACTGGAATTACAAACATAAACCAACACACCTGGTGTGACCTGAGAATTTGAAGGTAATTGAGGTATAAAAAAATCTTGGAGGCCGGGCGCTGGTGGCTCACGCCTGTAATCCTAGCTACTCAGGAGGCTGAGATCTGAGGATCGCGGTTCAAAGCCAGCCCGGGCAGGAGAGACCGTGAGACTCCTATCTCCAATAAACCACCAGAAAACTGGAAGTGGCGCTGTAGCTCAAGTGGTAGAGCGCTGGCCTTGAGCTGAAGAGCTGAGGGACAGCGCCCAGGCCCAGAGTTCAAGCCCCACGACCGACAAAAAAAAAAAAAAAAAAAAATCTTGGCATTTTCCATGATTCCTTTGTTCCCAACAAAGTTATATAAACATCTAATTCTTCTAAATGAGGGTGAAGAATCTTATCCTTATTTCTTTTTTTGTCTGGTCGTGGGGCCTGAACTCTGGGCCTGGGTGCTCTCCCTCAGCTCTTCAGCTCAAGGCTATTGCTCTACCACTTGAGCCACAGTGCCACTTCCAGCTTTTTTTTTTTTTTCTGCTTATGTGGTACTGAGGAATCGAACCCAGGGCCTCATGCATGCAAGGCAAGCGCTCTACCACTGAGCCACCTTCCCAGCCCCTTATCCTTATTTCTATCTTCAGGTTTATACGTGTTTATGAGATTTCTCAATGTTATGGCCACATGTGTGTTTTCACAAGCTTATCTATGCAATTAGTGTTCTATGAGCATGTTACTTTCTAGAAAAGGATCACACTGGATTTTAGAAATTTGGCCTGCTTTGCATATCTCTGCCACAGAGATGGTGACTTTTAGGGTCTTGATAGGAATGGGACTGAGGAAATGAGTTCTGGTCTATTTCTACGCTGGCTGAGAATTAATGACACAGCCTCCAGACCAGTTTGTCCCCAAGTAGGAAAAATGAAAAAAATCAGCAGTTCAGAGCACAGGGAATGACAATTTCCCTCATTTTTCCTTTTAATTTGAGGAAATTCACATTGTGAACAGCAAGTATTCTTGAATCCAAAGTCCTAAGTAATTCATATTCCTTTTGTTGTTGGTAATGGTGGTACCAAGGCTTGAACTCAGGGGCCTGCTTCTTGCTCACAGCTGACATGCCACCACTGGAGTCACACCACCAGCCCAGCTTTCTGCTTATTAGAGATTATCAGGACTTCCCGGCATAGACTGTCTTTGAACCACAATCCTTAGATCTTAGCTCACTGATTAGCCATGATTACAGCATGAACCAACAGCAGCTGGCATTCCTTATAACATATGGGCTATCACATTAGCTTGAATTTTCAATGAGGAATATAGTGCTCAATGTATTGGTAAGAATTTTCTCTAAAAAGTAATTAGAGGCACTAATGGCTCACACCTGTCTGTAATCCTAGCATCTCAGGAGTCTGAAAGCAGAGGATCGAGGTTCAAAGCCCACCCAAACAGGAAAGTCTATGAGACTCTAATCTTTAACTAACTACCAAAAAGCTAGAAATAGAGCTGTGGTTCAAATGGTAGAGCACTAGCCTTGAGCAAAAAAGCTCAGGGACAATGCCCAGGCCTGAGTTCAAGCCCCCAAAGAACTGGCACCCCTCCCCTCCCCCCCCACAAAAGTAATTAGAAATGGCTATCTGTTCCTTCGTTTAGCTTATTTGTAATGCTGGCAATCAAACCCAGAGTCTTGAGCATGCTAGGCCGCTACTCCACCACTAAGCTGTATCCCCAGCCTGGCTCCATGCCTTTTATATAGTAAACACGCTGATAGTATTATTTACCCTAGTAATTTTCCTTAAGCAAATCTCTGGCTATAACACTTCTCTCTCCTTGACCCCTGTTATTTTTTGTTTTCTCTGTTCAAACCTATGTCCCTCAGTGAGCTATTTTAGACCTTCTGTGGTATATTCTCAACCACCTTTACAAATTAGTGCTCTCCATTTCCCTACATTCCCCCGATCAATGGGATCTCCTTTCAGTTAACAAACCTCCTATGGTTCACCACTTCTGTACCTCTGGGCTCTCTGGTCTCACTCTCTCAATCTACTGATTCTTTAAGCACAAATTATGTAATAAATTACATAATTTGTACTTGAAGCACAGATCACAAAAAGCATAGATTTTTGTATGGTATTTGATAATAGAATAGTACAATAGAATAAATGGAGTGTTTGTTATACCAAGTTTTATGAGATTGAAAATTCTTTGAGAATAAGAAAAAATTTTGAGAGCCTTTGTAATCAGTCCATCCTTGTGCTAGAACCACCATAATGAATGACCTGGTATGTTCACTTAAATTGAGTAAATTCAAACTAAGCCTCCAATCAGTGGTGATCAAATTAATAAATACCATGGCCTTTTATTTATAAAATGTATCCATTCTTTAAAAGTATTGGGTTGCTGGGTGCCATTGGCTTACTCTTGTAATCCTAATTTCTCAGGAGGCTGAGATATGAGGATTGTGATTCAGAGCCAGCCCAGGCAGGAAAATCTATGAGACTCTTTATATCCAATTAACTACCAAAAAATTTAAAGTGGAACTGTGGCTCAAGTGGTAGAGTGCTGGCCTTGAGCACAAAAACTCAGGGAATAGCACTCCGTCCTTGAGTTCCAGCCCCAGGACTGGCACCAAAAAAAAAAAAAACCCCAAAAAACAACAACAACCAAAAAAAAAAAAAAAACAAACATATTGGGCAGTCGAAGGTAACAACCATGTTATCATGCAAAACCAAAAGAGAGGTAGGCACCAGTAAGCTCATGCCTGTAATCCTAGCTACTCAACAAGCTGAGATCTGAGGATCACAGTTCAAAGCCAGCCCAGGCAGGAACGTCCATGTAACTCTTATCTCCAATTAAACACCAGAAAACCAGAAGTGGCACTGTGGCTCAAGTGGTAGAGTGCTTGCCTTGAGCTGAAGAGCTCAGGGACAGTGCCCAGGCCCAGAGTTGAAGACCCATGACTGACAAAAAATATAAAAAGACAGAGACTAATAGAGAGGACTAATACTTGTAAGTACTTCCTATGCACAGTGTTTTAGCTTGTTCTTTCATCAAACATTGTCGTTCACCAAAAATTTTCTGAGTCATATTAGCACTATACTAGCAGTGGGAATACAAATAGCATAATGCACGTAGGGTAAAGGTCACAGGAGAGCCATAAGAGACGATGAGGCTATAGAACAAGGCAGGGGTCAGAATACAAAAGACCTTGGAAATAAGGGTAGGTTATTCTCAGAACAAAAAGACATCATTGAGGTCTTTAAAGCAAAGGTGGGCTAGTGAGCATGCTCTTGCAATCTGGTAGGAGGGAAGCAATAGGAGATCAATCAAATGGGAATGGAAAACGGGGGAGAAATGAGTAAAGGAGATTAGGTTCCATGAATGTTGGAGGCTGTTTATGTGTGGAAGAGGTTAGGAATGAAGAGTTTGGGAATTTTCTCCAGGTTCTGTCTTGACTGGCAAATAGTAAATGCAATCAGTACCCAGACTATAGAGAGACAAGTGAAGCTCTTGCCTTGGGCATGAAATCAATGGAGACCTAACAATCAAAACTCAGTAATGGAGATATATAATATTTCAACACATTATTTTAAAAATCAAAATTAACAAAAAAATCCATGATAAAATATCAAAAAAAATTAATATTAATGTTTAAAGAAAAAAAATCCAACTCTGTGTTTGCCCAACTTGGTTTCACTCACTTCACCCTAATCATGGCCTTGAATGCAGCATCTCTAACAGGAAAGCTATTGTTCATCCATTATCACCAGGGAAACTGTAGCCAGGAGAGTAAAATAACAACTGAAGGTCACACAGCCAGTGCCAGGAGCCAAAGGCTCCACCCAGCAAGAACTGGACTAATGGTGTTGATTTTCTTCTACCACAGCCTCCTTGTGAGGCTATGATATCCTATCCACAGTGCAGAGGGCACTGTGCTATTTATTTACAATATTAGCAAGTAGTGAGCATGTCCATTAAGGAAGGTATCTTCACTCTCTATTTTCTCAGAATTGAGTTAAGCAGTAAAAGAGACAATGTGGGCTGGGAAAGTGGCTCAGTGGTACAGTGCTTGCCTTGCTTACATGAAGCCCTGGGTTCGATTCCTCAGCACCACATAAGCAGAAAGAAAAACAGAAGTGGAGCTGTGGCTCAAGTGGTAGAGGGCTAGTCTTGAGCTGAAGAGATGAGGGACAGCACCCAGGCACAGAGTTCAAGACCCATGACTCACAAAAAAAAAAAAAGAGAGAGAGAGAGAGAAAAGAAAAGAAAGAAAAAAGAAAAGCAAAAGAGACAATGTTACCTGATACAACAGAGAAGTAAGATTACAAGTTACATTAGACATAAAAATTCTAGAGAGGGCTGGGAAGATGGCTTAGTGGTAGCATGCTTGCCTAGTGTACATGAAGCCCTGGGTTACTAAGTGGTAAAGTGCTAGTCTTGAGCAAAAGAAGCTCAGGGACAGTGCCCCAGGCCTGAGTTCAAGCCCCAGGACTGGGAAAAAAATCTAAAAAGTCTATCTGGACTCAAAAAGTGATTATTCAAGTTGGAAGTCTTTGAAAGTGTGTGATCATCTGATTCAGAACTGATTCACTGAGATGTCAGCATCTCAGTACACATGCATTCAGAACCATTGCTTGGAATTAGTACAACGGAAATAAAACAGGAGCACTTTAGCCTTCTGACTACGGATATCAGAATTCATGGTTGCATTTAGCCACCACTCTCATGTGGCAATTATGGAAAACAAATAGCTTCCTTTTAGCTTTGTCAATGCAGCAATTTTGAGTTCTTGATTCAGACAGTCAGATCCTGGCCAATGCTTTCTAGACACAATTTCCTTGTGAAGACTGCTATGGACCAATCCATTTTAAAGTGGCACTGAGGAACAAAAATCCCCAACTGACAATGCTCCAGCATGTAACCTGCTTGCAATTTTCAGCTTATGTAATAACTTTAATCATTGCAAAGTGAACATAACATTAAAAGATTATTTTTGTTTGTAGGTTGGTGGCATTTTCGATAGTGTTCCATGATGGCGATCACTCCACAATGTAAGTATAAAGATAGGAGTGGGCACCCATTGGCGCATGCCAGTAATCCTAGCTACTTAGGAAACTGAGATCTAAGGTTTGCTATTCAAAGCCAGCCTAGAAGGAATGTTCATAAAACTCTTATCTCCAATTAGCCAGCAAAAAGCTGGAAGTTGAGCTGCTGCTCAAGTGTAAGAGTCCTAGCCTTGAGCAAAATGCTTAGGGATAGCACCCAGGCCATGAGTTCAAGCCCTGGGACTGGCATAAATCAATCAATCAATCAATCTACTGGTGACATGTTTAGTTCATCAGTACATGGGACATTATTAGTTTGCCAATGTCTTCCCACAAACACATATAATTCTTGAAAGTTCAGCACAAACTGAAAAGTCCACAAAAGAAATGTGACTTAATTTCCAGGAAAAGGTCTTAAACACTTTTACATTTAAGAGATATAATTGGTTTATATATATGTACTTGTTACTATCATTAAATCAAATGCTAAGGCTAATCACAATATAGTAATTCCACTAGACTAGTTGTTAAAACAATTTTCACCTTGTAAAAGTTTGTTTTTGGAGGTAAGGTATAGCATACAAAAAATTTTCCATGTCAATTGCACAATATAGCTGTTTCAGCTTGGTTTAAGACCATCTTTCCGATCAGGGATATTTCCTCCTCCTTTAAGAACAATCATAAATTTATATTCATTTAAAACATTTCACCATAGAAAAACATAGAATATAATAGTATGAACACTTATTCAACCATAATCCTAGCTTAAGAAATAAACTTGATATAATTAAAGTCCCCTGTCTCATTTCTACCTTTTAAAATTAAATATGATCATTAATCCTTCCAGCTGGATGTCATCCCTCTGAGCTGTTGGTTATGATCTTCAGAATCTGAGAGTTTGGGATCAGAGAGAAGAGTACTTACAGCTTGTACTTTGTCGAATGCTCAGATGATTAAATTCATAGATCTAATACATTCTTGAAAATCAAATTTGCTTAAACATTTTAAAATTTAATTAATTGCATTCCTTTAGACAATTTTAAGCTATAGCTACAAACACACGCACTAGTATTGTCAGTTTTTAAGGTACTTGTACTACATTAGTTAATAAAGCATACCCAAGGCCTGGGGTTATAACTCAATGATAGAATAGAGTGAATGCTAGGTGTGCGTAAGGCTTTGGATTCCAGCCCCAGCACTATAAGTAAACAAAATGCTTCTTTCCTGACATGTAATTGCTACTTGGGCTGAGGATGTAGCTTAGTGGTGGAGTGCTTACTGAGTATGCAGAAGGCCACAGGTTCAATCAATCCCCAGACACAAGTAATCAATCGGTTGTGAACCTGTCATTCACAATCAAGCTCTACTGAATCAGCTCTGTGAACCTTTCCAAGAGGTTTTTAGCATATGTTTTAGTTTTTGCAACTTAGTATCTTTCATCAAAATAGTTGTTTGGGGTCCTACTTAGCTAGTGTTAACTAACATATTCTCCCATTGTGATATATTTACTCCACAATTAAAGCCATATTGATCCCTTGTTGTACCACACTGTAACTGGCAGGACTATCATGAAGTTTGCTTACTTGGAAAATGCTTGGTTCATATTCCTTTTTACAAGGTTTGGCTTACTTTCTTTTGAACCCTTTTTATTTTTTGCAACATATATAATCAGAGGTTAAATGGTAAACTTTGTTTTCCCCTGTTGTTGTGAAAAACCACTGAAGGTCATTTTTTTTCTGCTTTATGTATTATAATTTCTGGGACTATTTCACAGTGTCTTATATTCAATATTTTATTCACACAGATAGGAATATATATGCTTACTTTATAAAAAGACCTAAACTTAATGAAAGAAAGAAAACACACTATCTCTCTTTCATTTATTAAAACCAATACAGTTAAAACATACCTTCTTAAGGCCACTCTTTCTTGTTCTATATTACCTTTTGTTTAATGTCTGGTAATATTCCTTTTCACATCAAAACTTATGATATTTCACAGCTTCCATTTTTTCTAATTAACTATATTAGCAATAACATTTATTGTTTGTTAAGGTTTTCTTTCACAATAGGAGGCATGAAAGTGAATGAATTTGCCCTTTGGCATGGTTTCTGGCATCTTTAGGCTCATTCTTGCTTTTTGGCAAGATAGGATGTTTCAAAACAGTCCTGATATTTCTTTCCCTAAGCCAGGAAATCAAGTATCCCAGGATTCCTGCTCCTTTCCTTTAGTTTTTGGTGCTGGGAATTGAAGCCATGGCCTGGCACATACTACTAAGCTACATCCCCAGTCTCCTATTCTCTTTAATGAAAAATAATATTAGAGACTCAAAGTTATAATAATCAAACGTCCTAATGTTGCTATAGAACCAAATTTAATAACCTACAAACTATATAACCTTTTAAAAGTCAAAGGCAACAATGATTTTCCCATCTTAATGTGTCATGTTATAATTTTCTTCTTTTCTTAAAGTAATTCCATTATTGTCTGGGTGAGAAAAGTCAACACAAAGGAAAATCCTATTCTCACTGTTGAATGGTTTATCTAGCAAAGCTACTACCAGGAAATACTATCTACTATAAAATAACCATTTCCTTATTATTCTCCTTAGCTAAATCAGCCATACTTAGAACATTTTGGACCTGTAAAGAGAAGGGCTCAGCTCCTCAAGGCTAAGATTAATTCCAAAATCATAAATGTGATCAGAGTTGAAATAATCATACTTTAATACTTTACAATCTATTATCTTAGGACCCTGAAACATTAACAGTGAAAATTTTAATTTGTTCATAAAATTTTGCAGAGGATTCTCAATTCTCCATTAAAGGTTTAACATCACATAATTTTAGATTACTTAATCATCCCAAAGGTTGACTTCACCCTGTTGTTTCTTTCATAACATTATAAATGGTACACTTCCATTTTTAGAGCAAGCAATCTACTTTATTGGAATTTCTTGGGTAGTCTCCAACTCTACAGGCCAAGAGACCTCTCTAGAAAAAGAGGAACTTGTGAGTTCTTCCTTTCTGTGTAGACCAAAGTGGGAACTCTAATCAGCTTGTAAACACAACTTTATTGAGTATTTGGGGTTTTTTGTTTGTTTGTTTGTTTTGTCAGTCATACGGTCTAACTCTGGGTCTGGGCGCTGTCCCTCAGCTCTTCAGCTCAAGTGCTGTACCACTTGAGCCAGAGCGCCACTTCCAGCTTTTTCTGCTTATGTGGTGCTGAGGAATCAATCCCAGGGCCTCATGTATGCAAGGCAAGCACTCTACCACTGACCTACCTTCCCAGCCCCCACATTTGGTCTTTCTATAGTGATCTTGCATCCTCTCCCTGCACCCAAAGCTGGCCTTGAGATGACGCCTTAGATTACAATAAAGAAGACTTAGGACTCCAAGGCTGGAGCTATCTTCCCATCCAGGAATTAGGATTGATGTGGACCAGCCAAGACACATCTTGCTCAATTCTATTCTATTTCAGACTGGCAGCTGTTCTTACTAAGAGACTGCATCTTTCCTGGGACTGATCACTGCAACTACCTGCAATGTGTTACTTGTGTTTGAAGCCTTTTGGTAGCAACTAGAAGAATAATGTTGCTGACATCAAAGAAATTAGTTATATCGGCAGTTACCCTTTGGCATATCTACACTAGGACCCTCTCTTTCCTTTATTAATTCACTTACGAATTCTTTTATTTAACATATGCTTGTTAAGAGCTGGTCAAGAAACTGAGGGTAGAATGTATTCTGTACATAGGTGACTTCAGTTATTTGTACCATGTGTGATAGAGGCACAGTTTAGAGCCACTTTTGAAAATGGCATTCTCTACAAGCTGAGTAACAGGGAACAAAAACATAAAGTGCCTAAGGTTAGCCATCCATGGAAGTCACACAGTCTAGATGGCATGAGTGAATATCCTCTGAAATATCAACTGTAGGGGGCTGGGAAGGTGGCTCAGTGGTAGAGTGCTTGCCTTGCATGCGTGAGGCCCTGGGTTCGATTCCTCAGCACCACATAAGCAAAAAGAAAAAAGCTGGAAGTGGCGCTGTGGCTCAAGTGGTAGAGCGCTAGCCTTGAGCTGAAAAGCTGAGGGACAGTGCCCAGGCCCAGAGTTCAGGCCCCATGACCCAAAAAAAAAAAAAAAAAATCAATTGTACCTGTTACTATAGCTTATGATCGTGAAAACCTAATTGCAGGTTATATGGCAATGCTGTAATTCCATATCAGAAGAGTGGCCAGGAAAAAAGAAGTTGGAAAAGAAAATCAGTTGCCAGTAGGTCTCTAGTACTGTCCAAGGGAAAGGAAATTATAAACCAATATTTGTTACCAGGATGGAAATATCTCCAGAGAGAAGGCTAATAACATTTGCATAGTTCTTAAAGTGCTTTCATGTACATTATCTCTTTTAACATTCCTAATTATCCCCCATAAATTGGTATCCTTATCATTCCTGTTTCACTGAGGAGGAAATAGAGTCAGAGAGGCTACATTACTTTCTCAGGATGGGACAGAACAAAGAATGATTTGAGCCTCTTAGCAGTCTGACACACACCAGTAGAAAACCAATCCTATGAAGTTGATGGGACACAAACAGCTTCTCTGCAACACCCAATTTCCTTCATCTAAAGCTAGGTTCACCAAGTCACCTTTTGCTCAATAATTTGGTCTCTTTGGAAAGACAAAATAATAATTGTACTCTGGGCTGGCTTCAGAGTGCTGAAGTCTGGAAACAGTGCCAGGAAGGATTTCACTTTAGGTTTAATGGTTTGTTGTCTCTTTCCTGATATCCTTGATAATCTTTTCACAAGGAGTCGTTTCCCTTTGTACCAGATCTTACAAATTATGTAGTTGGCCCCAATGGCACAATGGATGGCTACCAGTTCAGCCTAAGTCCTTGAGTAATAAGGCAATCTCCTTGGAGTTTGAATGGCAAATGGGATTTAGAAATGAGAGCAGGAGAGGGAATAGAGGACAGTCGTGATTGGAAAGAAGCTTTGTGAAAGACTACGTGGTACAGCATAAAACGTACGCTCTTAGGAGCAAAACCATCTTGCAAATGTGCTCCCTTTCATCCCAGTAAAGGGTTAAGAGTTAACACAGAAAGTTTTTGTGCTTATTCTCATGTTTTCAGGAAACCAAGCTTGGTCTTTGGCCAACAAAAGGAAGTGTAGCTTCTGAAATCTTGTTAGTGATTGATGGATTTTGTTATACTGTATACATACTTGGATTAATAGATCATGCTATAATGGCTTGTCAGATTGCTTTGCATAAATGTCAAGAGTGAGCTGGGGCTGAGGGCTTGTGCTTGTAATCCTTGCTACTATGCAGGCTAGGATCTGAAGATCATAGTTTGAAGCCAGGCTGGTCAGGAAAGTCGGTGAGACCCTTCAATTAACCATCAAAAAGCCAAAAGGAGAACTGTGGCTTAAGCAATAGAGCCTTGAGCATTAAAAAAAAGTTCCAAGGCAACATCTAGGCCCTGAGTTCAAGCCTCCCAGGACTGGCACATAGATAGATAGATAGATAGATAGATAGATAGATAGATAGATAGATAGATAGATAGATAGATAGATATGCACTCTATGCATCACACAGAGTGATGATATACACTTGGATTCATCATTGGTTTCTAGAGTTCTGGTTGTCATGGCTGGTTATATAGCAGGATATACCTAAGAGGCACCTCCTTTAAAGACCTTAGGTTATGAGGCTCAAACAGATTGATTTGGGCAGAGACAGTCCACACATGTAACAGATGATCTGTGAGAGGAGAAACACTCCTTGGTGGCCTTGAATCATGAAGGCCTAGGTTTGTAGGCATAACTGAAATCCAAGCTCTCAGGAGACTGAGTCAGGAGGGTTGAGATTGAGTCTAGCCTGGGCTATATGCCAAGTTCTGGGTTAGCTTGAGCTATATAGTAGGAACTGTCTCAACGAACAAACAAGCATACATATAAACAAACACAATAATCCTGTAAGGCTGGACCTTTCAGAATTCCTCTTTGGATTTCAGTGAATGCACCCTGATTTTTCCACTGCTTTTGCCTGGTGTCCTTTGCCATCATGAGGCATCGCCCTAATCATAAGCTTTCAGTGAGCCTTATAGTCCCAGTCACCACACAAATCAATGTCACACTAACTTAAGAAATACTCCATATTGGGCTGGGAAGGTGGCTCAGTGGTAGAGCGCTTGCCTTGCATCATGAGGCCCTGGGTTCGATTCCTCAGCACCACATAAGCAAAAAAAAAAAGCCGGAAGTGGCGCTGTGGTTCAAGTGG
This sequence comes from Dipodomys spectabilis, assembly GCF_019054845.1. NCBI lineage: Eukaryota > Metazoa > Chordata > Mammalia > Rodentia > Heteromyidae > Dipodomys > Dipodomys spectabilis. Next base: position 7,031,961 of record NW_024870773.1, read on the forward strand.
TAGAGTGCTAGCCTTGAGCTGAAGAGCTGAGGGACAGCGCCCAGGCCCAGTTCAGGCCCCATGACTGGACCAAAAAAAAAAAAAAAGAAATATTCCATATGCTGTTTTCTGCTTTCCTAACCATAACTCATACGTTTTCATGGAACATCCATCCATTTCATTTAACAATAACAAAAACTGATAATCACAGGAGTTATCAGTCTCAATATAGTCTTTTCCTTAAACTCTTTTCTGAAATTTGAAATGTATTCGTTCCCTTTAAAGACTTTGTATGGCCTAATAAATAAATAATTGGAATTATTTTTAAAGACTTAAAAAAATAAAACACATAACCGTGTATCATCCAGATGCCATTTGACCATTTGGAGAGTATCTTTCATTGTGGAGACATGTGCGCTTGCTAAAATAGACTTGGAACAGCTCACAGAGCACATGCCTTTGGGTCCTCTTGGATTGATTACTGCCATTCTTCCTTCTCCAACATTCCAGAGGAACTGACTCATAGAAGTGTTTCAAAATTCTACCACATATGTTCTTGCCAGCTCTAGCGCTCAGTTTTTTTTTATCTTTGCAAAAGCTTGACCTCTGATGAGGACTTAAGTTCATTTTTTAATAACAGGTGAAAATAAGACCAGGTAGATTTCCTTCATTTATTATTTTTCTGAACACTTATCTCTTACACTATTCGTTAAGACTTATATAAGTTCAGATTTTATTGTTCAATAAAATCTTACTCAAAGTCAATTTCTTTCCCTCTATCTCTCCTGACCATTAAGAATGCTCTTGGGTCAGTCACCAGTGGCTCATGCCTATAATACTAGCTACTCAAGAGGCTGAGATCTGAGGATCACAGTACTAAGCCAACCCAGGCAGGAAAGTCTGTGAGACTCTTACTTACAATGAAGTACCCAAAAAGCCAAAAGTGGAGCTATGACTCAATTAATAGAGCACTAGGTTTGAGCAAAGAAAAGCTCATGAACAGCACCCAAGTTCTCAGTTCAAACCCCAGGACCAGCCAAAAAAAAAAAAAAAAGAGTGGTCTTAGATTATACTATTCCTATGGTTATTTTATTATTTAAAACTTTTAGTTAAATCTCTTATTGAGAATTTAAAGATATTATACTGTGAACTTTGTAGAATGACTGTGCTATCATCTGTTGACTGAAAGGCAAGTCTCCAAACTAAATATAATCTTTATACTTTCATCAACGTAACTCAGGATTGAACAGAATGTTTAGTACTTTACTAGCTCTTAAAACCCTCTAAGAATCAGGCCATAAGAAGTAAAGAACATTGTCCTCATTGTGTCATTGTTCATTGGAGAATATGAAGTTCCATCTTGTCACCTCAAAGTTCAAACATCTTCAAAAATTTGAAGAAGGTGGAAGAGAAACCTTCAAAGTTTTCCCATTCTGTAATAACTCAAGTGTAAATTTCTCTGCTATGAATTAGAATACCAGGCCTTGTCTTATCTACCTGATTCTATTTCTCACCACTGCCGTCCTGAGCATGGGCTCTGAGTCCCTCATTGCACTCAGAGCCAAGCAGTGTGCATGAGAAAAGCTCAAGTTGTGCATGCCTATTGATGCACGTTTTGTACGTGTGTGCCTTTCTGAGGCTTAAAATCAGGGACAGTGTACTGAGGTGGTGGTTGTTGTTGTTTTAATCTATGGTGGGGCTTGAACTCAGGGCCTGGGTACTGAGCCTAGCTCTTTTCCTCAAGGCTAATACTCTACCACATTGAGCCACAGCTCCACTTCCAGTTATCTCCAATTAGAAGATAAGAGTCTCACAAACTTTCCTGCTCAGGCTGGCTTCAAACTGTGATCCTCAGATCTCAGCTTACCAAGTAGCCAGGACTTACAAGCATGAGCCACCAGGGTCTGGTAAATATTTGATATTTTAAAGGATCATTATTAATTTGGGGGATGAATTGAGGGGATAATGGTGTTCTTGTTAATGTGAAAAAAAGTTCTGTTTTTAAAGTAACATATGTAAATGTAATCCTAGCTAATCAAAAATTAAATATGAGACTCACAATTCAAAGCCAGCCTGAGAAGGAAAGTCTGTAAGACTCTTAATTCCAATTAACCATCCAAAATCCAGAGTAGTGATATGGTTCAAGTGGTAGAATGCTAGCCTTGAGCAAAAAAGGTAAAGGACAGTGCACAGACCCTGACTTCAAGCCCTAATACCAGCATATACACACAAAAGATAACTGTTGGGTGACATAATTATATCAGTGATAATTCTTGAAGCTGAATGATGAGTACATGGAAGTTAATTATATCATTTTTTCTACTTCTATTTATATTTGTAGCTTTTTCATTTAAATTTTTAAAATTTTAGATGTGCTAAAATTTAAGCCAGTGGCTCACACCTGCAATCCTAGCTTCTCAGGAACCTGCAAGCTGAGGATCATAGTTTGAAACCAAGCTGGGCAGGTAAGTCTATAAGACTCTTATCTCCAGTTGACCACAAAGAGCTGGAAGTGGAGCTATGGCTAAGTGTAGAGTGCTGGCTTTGAGCACAAAAGCTCAGGGACCATGCTCAGGCCCAGAGTTCAAAGCCTAGGAATTGCAATGAGTAAATAAATAAATAAACAGATTTAAATTGTAGAGAAATTGAGAACTTAAAAACAAACACTGTGGCTAAGAAGAGGCTATGATTGATATTATGCTGAATTTGGAATTTAGAACTTGGTAGAAGGTAGTGAGTTGTAGCAGGAAAGACTTTGGGATTTTGAAGAGCTTTTGGAACTTTTCCAATCCTAGGAGCTCCTTCTTCTTATAACTCTCCTTGGGACAGAATAGATCTGATATGAAATATCAGTGAAATGGTTGGATAATTAAAAAGTAGGCTAGAAAAGCCATCTTGCCAACAAACACCTTTCCTTTCCTTTGCTACCTGTGTCTGACAGACCCTGAATTAATATACTGCCTTCAATAAAACATGCATGCACACACGTAAGCACAATCACACATGGTATAACTTGCTTTTCCACTCTGAGGCACAAATTTAATCTTGACTCATTTAGATGGTTAATTGCTTGAGCACTTACCTACAGGCTCAACTTCTAGGCAGACAAAAAATATCCTTTTAAGGATTCTTCTCATCTCAAAGTGTTCACATCCTCCAAATACCAACCTCCTTCTCTCTCTCTCCCTCTCTCTCTCTCTCTCTCTCTCTCTCTCTCTCTCTCTCTCACACACACACACACACACACACACACACACACACACACACACACCAGTTGCTTCCATGCTAAACCAGAGGTTATTAGAGACTCCTCTTCCCACTCAGATCCTGCCTCTTACATCTTTATAAGATCATTGCTAGAGGCTGACCTATCACAGAAAAGGGGTTTCTACCATTGAGATGGTTCCATTGGTCCAAATTTCTTCCCAAGCCTCAAATGCACCTTACATTGGATGTTAATGACTCTATTCACTTAGCCATTGTTCCTTCACACCCACTACTTTATAAGAAGAAAAGGATGCATTTGTCTCAAATAACATCATATGCTGGGCCTTCTATGGTTTACCCACAATGCTGAGTTTTCCTAAAATTCTACTTGATACTAACCATGGAAAGAGGCTTTGAAGATAAGCTTTGTGAAATCAGAGACCCACTTAAGCTCTGAATTCAGGATCAAGAGGTCCTATCTAAACTTACTAGTACCAAACTAAGACAGTGACTAAACTGAACATTACAGGAAAATGGTCAGTGCCAGGGTAAAATTTGTCTCTTTATGTATAGTTTATCTGAAACCTTGATTGAGGAAAACAACTAACCTACATCCCTTTATAGATAAGAAGGATGTGCCATGTTAGTCTAACTTGGGGATAGGGTACTAAGAGATTTTTTATTTTATTCAGCTTTATTTCTAACTCTACTTTGAATGAGTATGCATATATTATGTTATAAAAGTAGAAAAACTGCCAGTACATGTCTGTACTCAGGAGGCTGAGATGGGAGGATCACAGTTTGAAGCCAACTTGGGCAGAAAGTCTCTGAGACTCTTATCTCCAATTAACCACCAGAAAGCCAGAAGTGGCACTGTGGTGCAGAGTGGTAGAGTACTAATCTCAAGCAGAAAAGCTCTGAGACAGCCCATAACCACCACCAACACCACCAACAAAAGGTAGAAAAACTCTGTACAACTCTATAATAACAATAAAAATTTTTAAATAATTTTTAAAAGCTAATAAAAACTACAAGCTCTGATTGCCTGAGCAGGCCTAATAGGATGCCAATGTAGAGTTCCCATTGTGGAATTGGACACATAAGAGATAGTGTTTACAAAAAAAAAATGTAAAATAAATGTCATATGTGTTTCTAAGCCTTTTGTCTATTTTCAATAATTCTTTTTTTTTTCAATAAATGTTATGTTATATGATCCAAGGCACTGACGCATCATACCTTGGTGTTTCTACCCTAAGAGTATCCTCCTTTGGTGATTTACTATAAATCTTTTTTTTTCCCTTTATTTCTCTTTTTTTTTTGCCAGTCCTGATGCTTGAATGCAAGGCCTGGGCATTGTCCTTGAGCTTCTTTTGCTCAAGGCTAGCACTCCACCACTCGAGCTACAGAGCTATTTCCAGCTTTTTCTGTGTATGTGGTACTGAGGAATCGAACCCAGGGCTTCATGCCTGCTAGGCAAGCACTCTACCCCTAAGCCACATTCCCAGCCCCTGTTTACAGAAATTCTTAAGGAAAAAATATTAATTAAAATATTGCCATGGAAAGATGGGATTTTGTGGAGACATTCAAATCAGTTAAATTGAACAAGTATTTCTTTTTCAATATGGCAGTCACAATGGTGAATACAGTAGAAAAAGTAGAACCAAGGTGTAAGAAATACTCCCAGCACCCAAAGAGCAAATGGAGACTTCCAGATGACTTGGGTTAGTAGTGGGAGGTGGAGGAACCTTTAGAAAGCGAGGCTTTAATAGAAGAATACTAGTTCAGGAAGGATATACTCCTTTCTCCCTTTGCCTCCTGATTGCCATGAGGTGAACAGGCCTTTGCGACATATTCCCACATATTCCTTCTAGTTGTACTGTATGCTACAGGTACAGAGAGGAGAGACTGAAACCTCCGAAACCATTACCCAAAATAAATTTTTCCTCCTTTCAAGTTGATCAGCTCAGGTTTGTGTCTTAGTGATGGAAATCTGACTGGCACAGGATTGTGATAGGACTTAACTTTTTTTTTTTTTTTTTAATGCTGGCCTTGTGGCTTGAACTCCAGGCCTAGGCACTGTCTTTGAGCTTCTTTTGCTCAAGGCTAGCCCTGCATGAGCCACAGCCCCACTTCAGGTTTTTTTGAGTAGTTTATTGGAAATAAGAATCTCACAGACTGGCTTTTAATTGCGATGTTCAGATCTCAGCCTCTGAGGAGCTAGGATTACAGGCATGAGCCACTGGCACCTGGCTAGTGATAACACTTTAACATAAGATAGGGCAACAATTTATAGAGGGCGCTGTATGTTAAAGAGAACATAGCTGTATATGATAGGGGGTTGGCTGGGGATGAAGGGGCATTAGAAACACTGTAAAGATGAATACTTATAGCTAGGGGCCTGTGCCTCATGCCTGTAATCCTAGATACTTGGGAGACTAATGGATAACACCCAGGCTCTGAATTCAAGCACCAATACTGGCACAGAAAAAGCAAAGAAGGGGGAGGGCATAGGAATGGTAAGAAGATGGGTGAGCAAATACAGTCATTACATTCAATGGACATTATGTAAAAAAGTGAACTATGGAACTTGAGGGCAGGCATAGAAGAGGGAAAATGGAGGAGAAGGAGGAAAGGGTGGCATTGACCAAGAAGCATTGTACTCATAACCTGACTTATGGAATTGTAACCCTTTGTGTAACTACTTAATAATAACAATAAAAAATGTACAAGAGGGCTGGGAAGGTGGCTCAGTGGTAGAGCGCTCGCCTTGCATGCATGAGGCCCTGGGTTCCATTCCTCAGCACCACATAAGCAGAAAAAATAAAAAAGCCGGAAGTGGCGCTGTGGTTCAAGTGGTAGAGCGCTAGCCTTGAGCTGAAGAGCTGAGGGACAATGCCCAGGCTGAGAGTTCAGGCCCCACGACCGGACCCAAAAAAAAAAAAAAAATGTACAAGAGAAAAGAAGAGGGGAAGTATAATTTTCTTTGAAATACTAAGTCATTTTGATATAAAGTCTGTTGGCTTAACTATCCATGATGATATTTCTTTTTACTCATTAAAGTTATAAGCCATATTAAGAATCTTGAAATCTTCCATTAGTGTCACTTTCTTAGATTGGCCTTAGAAGGAAGATAAAAGGACTTCAGAAATATAGTCTGCTTTCGAGCTATGCTCAGTAAGCAAAAGTCTGTTCCACAGAATGCCTTCTGTATGAATAAATTATAAGTACATAGAAAACAAAATTGCTTGTGGAAAAAAAATACAAAGTTCAACTAAAAATGGGGTCAAAATATACATTCCCAAAGAAACCTGGATTTCTCTTCCCCCCCCAAAAAAATAGGAGAATCAAATTTCCTCAGAAATCTCCTTTAGGTTTTCAGGTTTGATTGTTTTTAAAGACAGAATCTCACTTGGGTTTTTTGGGTTGGTTTTGTTGATTTGTTTTGCTTTGTTTTATATTCTTTTCTATTTAAGCATAGTCTTTTGGCTCTTGAATTTGATCCCATGAACTATGAGAAAGAATTTGTTATCAAATGGATCAGGAAACTGCTCCCTTTTTGTTCTTTATTAAATAGCCAAGGATTATGATTCAACCAGACAACAATTTTTAAAAATACTCTACCAAATTAAACATAAATACGGGCTGTCCCTGCCCTGCAGTGCTATTTATGCTGTGCTTACTTAATGTCTGCCAAGAACCATAGTGTCAAAAATGCTGTCTTAGGGACAAAAAGCAATTTGAGTTTTTAGACACAGAGATAGACCAGAATGCTCAGGGCAAAGGTTGCCAGAGCAAAGAGGTGACTTTTGCTCCTCTAGCAAAGGTACGCCTCCCTCCCAATGGAAGGCATCAGATTCTAGGCTCCTAGGAACCCACAATGCCAGACCCCCAACCAAGCCCTCCAGCACAAAATGACTTTAGATAGGGAAACGAGTTCCCTGACTTCAGTGTAGATAACAAAGCGACTGTCACTCAGAGAGAAAAGTAAACTACCCCTAGATAGTCCTTGTCAGGAAAAAAATGCCCCTATGCAGCTAATAACAAGGAAAAGAGTACCAGACTGCCTGTGTTAATCTTTAAAGACTATAAGGGCAATGTCTGACCCTGTTGGCAGCTGATGCCAGAGTAGGAATACATGGCCAGAGGAGGGCAGAAAATCACAATGGCCTTTCAAACGAATGAGAAAGCTACAGAGGAGGAAAAGAGCCTTGAAGGCCATTGTAGAGGTTGCGTTGTTTTATCTTAGTTTCTCTCCCACAAATCTCTCAGACATCACAGAGAAACCAAAAAGATACCTTTCCTCCCTGCATTCATCTCTTTGAAGTTTTACAAAGAAGGAGCTAGCTCCTGATCCAGTTAGGATCAAACTATCTTAAAGTCCACAATCTGGGAGCCAGCACAAGACTTTGAAGGGAAAAAGCTGCTGTTTTTAGCAGTTGAACATAAATGAGAAGATAGGAAGAAGCCAAAACACTACTCAGTCTTTTTCAATGTTCTTTCAATTTATTGCTTTAATTTTTTTCTTTTAAGAAAGATGAAAAAGAAAAGAAGGAAAGAAGAAAGCTGGCACTGGTGGCTCACACCTGTCATCCTAGCTACTCCAAATATAAGGACATCAGGATATCGGTTCAAAACCAGTTCAGGCAGAAAAGTCTAGGAGACTTTTATCTCCAATTAGCCAGCAAGAAACTAGGCTGGAGGCATAGCATGATGCCATGAGCAAGCAAGCTGAGTGAGCACAAGGTCCTGAGTTCAAGTCCTGGTACAGAAAGAAAGAAGGAGAGAGAGAGCGAGAGAGAGAGAGAAAAGGAAGGAAGAAGGAAGGAAGGAAGGAAGGAGAGAGAAGGAAGGATGAAAAAGAAAGTAAAGGAGGGAGGAGAGAGAGAAAGAAAGAAGAAAGAGAGAGAGAGAAAGAAAACCTACATGTTGATTTAATGTAAGGACATGGGACAATCCCTAAACTGGGCCAATTTGTGTGTGTCCTGGTTGAGTTAGATATAGTAAATACTTGCTAAGCTTCTGCTAGGTGCCAGTTTGGCTATTTCTTGCATTATGGAAAGAAACATAAAAAATGAGCAGAGTCTTTAGCAGTGAAGGCAAAAAGAAGAGGAGGAAGGGATTCATTGGGGTAAAGAATTGGGCAAGATTCCACAGACCTGGGCTGGCGCCAAGAGTCGTGAAGAGGAGCCAGCAGGAAGAGGAAACAGCAGAAGCTTTGCCTTGCCATTTCCACAAATTCCAAATTAGTCACCCAGGAGCACCAGGGTTTTGAGACTCCAGTCCTTAAATGCTTTACCAGATCCTAAAGCTTTGGGGGAAAATAAAAGTGTAATTCCAGCTTCATTGGGAATCTGCGCTTCGAACAGTAATACAGTTGTAATTAAGGCAGCCTGGTTGGCTGAGAAAGGAAGAAAGGAAGGAAGCAGATATGTACCTCAGAGCAGCAAAAGGATTTGAGATCCTGGATCCACTCCTTCCTGAGACCCAGCCTCAGGGCTCTCCTGGACTGCATCTGCAGCTAATATTCTCTTTCAGCTTTTAGCTAGTTTTGAGTTAAGGATTCTGTCAGTCCAGCCCAAAGAATCATGTTTAATCTAGTACCATCATTTTCTTTCATTACACAATGATTAAATCTAAATCGTGATTCCTTTTGTTTTTGTCTTTGATCACACTTCAAAATTGCAATGGGAAATGTCAGTGACAAATATCCTCATGCTGTGTGGGGGACGAGGGTGGTACACAGGCAAGCTCTTAGTTCTTAGCATTAACCTTCAAAGGAGATAGGAATGTATTCCTGGAACAGGGCTGAGGCAAGAGTTGATGACTTGGAATCTGCCCTGGGACTCTAACGACAAATAAGAAAATATATTGAAATAAGACTCATTTTGTGTGTGTGTGTGTGTGTGTGTGTGTGTGTGTGTGTGTGTGCATGCGCGTGCGCACGTGCATGCACACACATGCACACACGCGCTAGTCCTGGGACTTGAACTCAAGGCCTAGGTGCTGTCTCTGACCTTTTCCCTCAAGCCTAGTGTTCTACCACATGAGCCCCAGCTCCATTTCTGGCTTTTTTTTTCTTTTTTGGTAGTTAATATAGATAAGAGTCTCACAGACTTTCCTGCCCAGGCTGGCTTCAAACTGTGATCCTCAGGTCTCAGCCTCCTGAGTAGCTAGGATTACAGGTGTGAGCCACCAGCACCAGTCAACTATCTTCTAAACTACTTTATATCAGCTTGTCCAGGCACAGGCTCACTCCTCCTCACTCCTTACGGTTTGTAACAAAGGCTATGTGTCCAAATATTTGAGACAAAGGTCTATTCACTAGTGTCACAGAAAAGGCAGCAATCCAGACATTGGCATAAGTAAAGAAAGCAATTGTTCCCGTGAAGTTTAACATTTCTACCATGCAGACAATGTGTCCCCTTAGTTCCCAAACATGAAGAATTTAAAGCCCAAGTTGTTTTTTATATCATTATCTTTTTGTTATTTCATATTTCAGCATCTGTCATTTTTAATTTGAGCTCATTTATTTATGATAGTGAACTAAAAAAAAAAAAACATGACCCTGAGTAGTTTCTCTTGTTTATTAAGCCCACATTCTTATTTCTTAGTTCTTATGTTATCCAAGCCCTTAGCTATTTACCTGCATTTATTTCTTGCTTTCTCTTCTTGCCTCAACAATATGCTTTTGTGTGTATGGTTTACTAAGAATGGGAAGTCACAATGCAAAGATACAACTCTGAAAGGTATTGTATAAAACTAACATAGAACACAGTGCCAGTGGCTCATGCCTGTAATCCCAGCTTCTTAAGAGGCTGAGATATGAGCATCAGATTTTGAAGCCATCCCAGGCAAGAAAGTCCATGAGATTCTTATCTTCAATTAACCAGGAAAAAAAAAGCCAAAAGTATGGCTTTCTCTGTGAGCCACATATCTGTGGCTCAAGTAGTAGAGCTATAGCCTGTAGAAAAAAACAAAACAAAAACAAAAAAAGCTCAGGACAGCACCCAGACCCTGAGTTCAAGCTCCAGGACAGGCACATACACCAAAAAGTAATGATGAGATAGAAATCCTTTCTAGTACTGTTAAATAAAGTAAATGCTATGGGGATAATTGTTATTAAAATCAATTAGTTTACTGTGTTAATTTCTCACACTATAACAACAGCTCTAGTTTCTAACTTAAATTTAATTGTCTTTGAGACAGGATCTCCATTCCTATGTAGACCAGGCTGGGCTTGAACTCTCAAATCCTTTTCCTTAGCCTTTCAAGTACGGGGATGACAGGCATACACCACTAAGCTTAGGAATATATACTACCTCTTTACTTGGTACCTATATAAAGGCTGTTGGTTATTCTGATTGCAAATATTCACATGCTAAAAATGTAAAATGTCTCCAGGTTGCTCCTGCCTGTAATCCTAACTATTCAGGAGGATGAGACCTGATGATCATGGTTTGAAGCCAGTTGGGGCAGGAAAACTCATGAGACTCTTATATCCAATTAAACATCTAAAAATCAGAAGTGGAGCTGTGGCTTAACATGGTAGAGCACTAGCCTTGGGTAGCACCCATGCCTTGAGTTCAATCCCCATGACTGACAAAAAAAAAAAAACAAACCAAAAAACAAAAACACTGTCAAAAGAAAGCAATGTTTCATAATCAGAGACAAAAATGATCTATACATGTAACAAAAAGCAAAAGTAAGCATGCTGGCTTCAGCAGCATATATTCCAAAGCTGGAACAGTGCCGAGAAGATTAGCATTGCCCATGAGCAAAGATAACATAGAAATCATGGATGTTCCTCTCATTAAATAAGGAGCAAGAACAATGAGCATCTCTGTACAATGTAGTCAGAATGGGACTAGCTTCCTTCCTCATATCCATTCTGAAATCCCAAGCATCTTTGGATTCCAGCTGTGCATTCTGGATCTGCATCAGTCTTAGTCACTGATATGGGTGTCATTGATACGATTTATTGAGGATGCATGACATGTCCACCACATCCAGGAAAGCACCAGCACAAGTCAAAGATCATTTGGAACAATCTGGAGGAAAGCTAAAGACTTGGATAGCATTTTCCACCTGAGGAAATCTGCTGTTTGCTATTTAGCAAACAGTTAAGGTTTTTATATTTCTCAGTACAGTACAATAGAGATCTTATTTGAGTTCATTGAATTCTTCACCTCTGAAGTTGCAAGTGTACTTTTCTGCATGTAGGGCTACCAGGGGCAGGCCAGAAAAATAATTGAAAGGGGAAAATCATGAACTAATGCCTGGCACTAGTGGCTCATGCCTGTAATCCTAGCTATTCAGGATGTTGAGATCTGAGGATCTCAGTTAGAAGCTAGCCTGACAAATCCAAGAGAGTCTTATCACCAATTAACCAGCAAACAGCTTGAAGTGGAAATACTAGCGTGGAGGGAAAAAGCTAAGCAAAGCCAGGCACCAGTGGCTCATGCCTGAATTGCTAACTACTCTGAGGATTGTGGGTAGAGCCAACTGGAGCAGTTAAGTCCATGAGATTCATTAATGACCAAAAAGCCAGAAGTGGAGTTGTAGCTCAAATGGTAGAGCTTTAGCTTTAAGGGGAAAAAATGAAACAAAACAAAACAAAATGCTCAGAGACAGCAGCTAGGCCTTGTGTTCAAACCCCAAGACCAGCACACCAAATGCACATGTAGTGTACACAGGCTAAGCAAGAGCGTGAGATCCTTGATTTCAAGCCCCAGTACCAGCATGAAAAAAAAAATCATGAGCTAAGGATATCTTAGAATTCATGTTAATTAAATTAATTTTAAAATATTTTTTTATTACCAACACACAGACTGCAAACAGTGGCTTTAAGTCCAAGTCTTTAGGGGAAAGGACAGACCCAGTCAAACAGCTCTACCAGGAAGGGTATCTGCAAATAAGATGATTATTTTACAGACACTTACAGATTCCAGAGCACACATATTGACTGTATTTTCTGGCTGTGTACATGGTCCAGTAGAGCTGTGTACACTTATTTGCTCAATCCTCAGTGAGCAAAAGATGTACATGGTCCTGAATATAGTTGTGACCCTTAACTTTTTTTCTTTTTTGTACTGTCCTGGGGCTTAAATACAGGGCCTGGGTGCTGTCCTTGAGTTTTTGTACTCAAGGCTAACTCTCTACCACTTGAGCCACAGCTCCACTTCCAGTTTCTTTTGGTGGTTAGAGATAAGAGTCTCATGAGCTTTCCTGACTGGGCTAGCTATGAACTATGATCCTCAGATCTCGGCCTCCTGAGTAGCTCAGATTACAGATATGAAGCACAAGCAATGGACTGTGACAATTAACTCTTAATCAGGATAAAAATCCAAACCCTGAGCATTTAAGCTAGCGTCCAGAATTAAGCTGTCCAATAAGCATCTGATTATTATCACAACAATGAAATAGAATTAAAACATCACTTTCCAAAAACTTTATTTCAAGGTTACAGGGATCCTCTATTATTTAAAACAAGCAGAGTACTGAAGAGGAGGAGCTTCAAGATGGATGGCCTTTAGTCGTGCTTTGTGCTGAGTGGCTCCTGTATTGGGCATAAAGGATAGAGAAGATTTCCACCATCTGTAAAAGACTTCAAGGGGCTGTGTTAGTGGTGTCACTAGTAATCAAAATCTGTGAAGCAACAGCACTGGCATCCCTTGGGAAAGCTTGTAAAAAAAAAAAAAAGTAGAACTTCAGCATCCTGAGACGTACCAAGTGAGAGTCTGTTTATCACCCAAGTCCCCAGGCGATTTCGTGTGATGAATGTTTAAGAAGCACTGGTTGACACAAGTGAGGAAACACACACTTTAGAAGAAGACAGGAAACTACATCTGGGGCATTGAGGTTGAGTACCACAAGTGCAGATTCACTCCCTGCAGGAAGGAGTCTTTACTATGGCTTCTTAAAAAAGATCAGGCTCTCCACCACTTTTCCTTTGTCATTTAACAACCAGAGGCTGAGCATCTGTTGGTGCTGACACATGCCCTTCCGCTTGACTCCTTTACCAAAATAGCTAAACGTTTTACTAAACCTTTACTCTGAGCTGGATGCCAGTGGCTCATGCCTGTAATTCTAGCTGCTCAGGAATCTGAGATTTGAGGATGGAGTTTGCAAGCCAGGCCAAGCAGGAAAGTCTTTTAAGATTCCAGTTAATCAGGGGGAAAGGCCAGAGGTAGTGATATGGCTCAAGTGGTACAGCACTCACCTTGGGCAAAACAAAAAATCATCAGGGACAGCACCTAGGCTCTGAGTGCAAGCCCCAGCAACAACAACAACACAGATACAGACAGACAGACAGACAGACAGACAGACAGACAGACAGACAGACACACACACACACACACACACACACACACACCCCTTTGAGGTATGCATCCTTCTAGGAGCTTCATGTTTTGATTCACTAATCCTCACAAAAAGACCAATAGGCAACTTCCATGATTAACCTTATTTTACAATTGAGGTTTTGGAGATGCAACGAATGCAACGAATAGAAGTAAATGAAGGTTACAACGGCTGAGCCAAAGGTCCAACTTCGAGGTCCCTGAGCTCTGGAGAGGCCAGACCAAAGGGTCTCCCCAGGCTGCCAGCTGTTACTGGGAAACTGGGGGGAGGCGGGGAGGGCACGTTACTGGGAAACTGGGGGAGGGGGACGCGTGGGGGGAGATGCAGGCAGGCTCATCATGAGCTCTGAGCTACAAAGCAAACCCAGGTTCCACAGTAAGGAGAGTGTTCCTGGGGTATCCGGTGCTCCCTTGTTTCCACCTACTGCTCCAGATTCGGAACTGCTGGCTTACTTTAAGAGGATGCCCTGGCAGAGCACCTCTGTTACTTCCTATTTGGTCTTGTTGCAGTCACCCTTTGCCCAACTGAGTTTTCCCCAGGAAAACTCAAGACAGAGGCAGAAAAAACCGCCTTTTACATTCAGGCCCAAATCCTAAGGCAACTAGTCCCACTGGGACTTCAGGTCCCTCCCAGAACAGCTGTTTCCTGCCCAGCCGACAAGGCTCCAGGTGAGTCACCAGTTCCCCACCCCCACCGCCAGCTGAGGCGCGGCTCCTGCACTCCCCTTCCCAGTGCTCCCGCCCCAAATTCTCAGGCCGGCCTGGTGAAGCTGGTGGGCCAACCATTTCAGTGTCTTCTTTGAATTCCATCAATTAAAAATGAGGGCACTTACAGCCCCAAAGTGCCCACTATCGGACTTGGAATGAACTCTGTGTGCCTTTAGCAGATACCAAACTACCCACATGCATTAAGCTCAATGTGAGTTGGAGGATGGCCAAGCCCCTGCTTTGACTAAAGAGGCCAACACCTGGAAGAGAAGCGGGAGAACAGGGGGAACGTTGGTGCAGATGGAGAAAGAGAAGGATCGAAGGGGTTGATCAAGATGCATGCATTCACAAATGGATGTGCCAAATTGGAATTCCTTTATACAACTTTTACTTAAAGACGACAAAAAAAAAAAACAAAAAACCCTACATTTTTTTAAAGGCATGCACCTGAAGTCTACTAGAGTCAGCACCATCTTGCTTGGTTATTAAACATGTAGTAGCTATGGTGTCGGTGCTGTGCTTGTTTTCAAAAGTAGGTACTATATTCTGGAAGTGCAAGATACCCCATCTGTACCCCCAAAGAGGTGTCCAGCAGAGGGCTCTGCATGCAGTAGGTGCTCAATAGATGTTTATTAAGAAAAAATACATATGAATCAAGATTCTGATGATTACTATTACTACTTATCTAAAAGGAGATTAACCATACTTTGAAGTTCTGTAGCCAGGCTTCTTCTGTGATCAACTTAAACTATGATATCAGAATTCAGAAAATAAAAGCTTCTGTTCTGTTTAACCACCGGGCATGCACAAATTGAGTGAAGTGATGATTTGGCTACTACCCAGTGTGGCAGGGTGAAAATCAGACTTCCTCATTTGTACTTTAGATCTGCATATGTCTAAGGAGAAGAGACAGAAGATAAAGGGGCGTATTGTAGTCAGTCATGTGGTCTGGCTGATTGAAGTCCATTGGAGACAATTATATTTGTTCTGTGGCTACAGAATTTTCCAGGAAACTGAGGTAAGGCCAAGGGGCCAGTCTTCTCAGATTTACGTGGACTGCTGCATTTTTCATGAAGAACCTGTTAAGGAAGGACAGAGCAATGGAGGTAGAAACAACAAAGAAAATAATGATGACTTTGGGATGGGCTCAGGCCAGGACCAACCTCACTGGCTTCCATCTCCGTCGACACAGCTCCAGAACACAGACAAGAGCACTTATCTGAAGTATTTGCCAATACCTTCACCGTCCCGGAAATGGAGATGAAGAATTTCTGGGAGGAGACCATTACATCATCTCTGTATTACATTACAGGTGCTCTCCTAGCTGGGAATTGTGCTACACCCTTTATTGTTATCTGGCATTCTGCAAACGCCCACGTGAAGCTTTTCCCTTTTAGCCAGCCAGAGGAAATAAATGGGTTCCTTTATGTCTTGAGAGAGCTGTGGTCTTTAAATGCCTCATTAAAGAACCAGCCTTTTCAAGAGCCATTATGTCTGGTGGGTCATTAAACAAAGACAGATTTTTCCAAAAATCCTCCAGGAAAAGGCCATTTGTTCCAGGGTCTTGAGCATTGCTTGTTCTCATAGCTAAATAAGGTTTGTGACAGAATGGCACAAAACTTTCTGCCTCAGGAAAAAAAAATCTGATTTGTTTACAATGATGTATGCTTGACTTGAAATTAAAAAAAAAAAATCTCTGTCAAAGTATAAGAGTTTTGGCTGGGTGTCAGTGGCTCATGCCTGTAATTCTAGCTACTCAGGAGGCTGAGATCCGAGGTTCGCAGTTCAAAGCCAGCCTAGGCAGGAACATCCATGAGATTCTTCTGTCCAATTAACCACCAGAAAACTGGAAGTGAGGCTGTGGCTCAAGTGGTAGAGCGCTTGCTTTGAGCTGAAAAGCTCAGGGACAGTGGCCAGGCCCAAAGTTCAAGACCCATGACAGACAAAAAAAAAAAAGTATGAGTTTAAACTACAATGATGAGACAAAGGACAAGGGGGAACTAATACAACAGCGATATTCACAAGACAATACGTTGGAAATAATCTGTACAACTGGGGAATCATTGGGGGAGGGAAAGCGGGAGAAAAATGAGGAAAGGGGTAAAAAGTTTGACAAGAAATGTACTTATTACCTTACTTATGTAACTGTAACCTCTCTGTATATCACCTTGAAAATAAAAAAAGAGCTCTAGTGTAAAAGAGAAGGAGAGAGGGAGAGAGAGAGAGAATTTAAACTATGACAATTATAAAGTAGTAATGAAGCTGGGTGCCAGTGGCTTGTGCTTATAATTCTACTGTTTCAGGAGGTTGAGATCTGAGAATCAGAATTTGAACCACCCAGGGCAGGAAAGTCTATGAGACTTAAATCTACAATGAACCACCAAAAATCCAGAAGTAAAGCTGTGGCTCAAATGATAAGAGTGCTACCTTGAGTAAAAAAATAAAAATAAAAAGCTCAAGGACAGTACCCAGGCCATAATTCAAGCCCCAGGACTGAAAACTAGTCATGATTATACATAACACTTTGCCTTTTCAAACTCTGAGGGATAATCCCAAAAGAATCAACCTTTCCCTATGTGCCTTTATCAGGAACTCATCTCTAGCTGGGATGAAGAAGAACTCACTGAATTTAAATCAGAAGTTCTGAGTTTGAATCCTCAGGTATCACTTACTAAATAGGGGGTAAGAACCTAAAATTCTTGCCCAGTATGGTGATGCATGCCTCTAATTCCAGCACTGGGGGGTGATGGGGGGCTGTAGTAGGAGAATGGTGGAATCCAGGTAAGCATGATCTATGCAGGGAGACCCTCTCTAAAACAAACAAAACATTCCCTGCAAAGTAAAGGTGAGCATTAAGCTTATCTTGGAGATTGATTGTGAGTTACTTCAGATCTCACAGAAAATGAGGCTTTCAATCAATACTTGATGAGAGAATGAATTACAAGGTAACATAGTGAATCCATCGTTGCCTCAACTGGAATGCCAGCTTCCTGCCAATGATGGCACAAGTCTAACTCATCTTTGCATCCTTGGCTGGGATTTGTGCCCAACCCTGAATGGGAATGAATCAACGTCATGGAATAAATGGATTAATTGATTCATTCCTGTCAGTGTATGAGCCCTAGAGTTCATGACACTGCTTGGTCCACGCGCTGTGGAGCATGGTCAGGAGCTCTGAAGAGCTAGAACATAGATCTGCCAGGAGCTAGAGAGGCCACTGATGCCAACAAACCAACATAATTGTCACAGGGAAGGTGTTGTTTGCAATAGCACAAGCAAGAAGCTAATCTGGAGGAGGTGTGAATAACCCCTAGGTTCATTTCTGCTCTGGAACAGCACTAGGAAAGACTCACCTGGATCAATGCAGACATGACATTGGAGGGAATTGGTTGGTAACTGCTGAGGGATCTCTTTTTTCTGGTCTGTCGTGGGGCCTGAACTCTGGGCCTGGGCACTATCCCTCAGCTCTTTAGCTTAAGGCTAGCGCTCTACCACTTGAGCCACAGCACCACTTCTGGTTTTCTGGTGGTTTATTGGAGATAAGAGTCTCACAGACTTTCCTTCGCAGGGCTGGCTTTGAACCGTGATCCTTAGATATCAGCCTCCTTAGTAGCTAGGATTACAGGCATGAGCCACTGGCACCTGGCCTACTAAGGAATCTTAAGCAGAAAATGCTCCTGAAGTTCTCTGTTTTTTTTGTTTTTGTTTTTGTTTTTAGATCGGAGACTGAGTGTGGAATTCAGTACCTGATACTTTCCGCTCCTTGGCTAGCACTCTACCCACTGAGCCAGGCTTCCAACCCCTCAAGAGTTGCCTTTCTCTCTCTCAGTCTCTCTCTCTCTCTCTCTCTTTCATTCTTTCTTTCTTCTTTTGCTCCTGCAGTTTTATGCCTAAGAGCAGGAGGTCAAGAGTGAGGAAGTAGGGGAGAGGACCAGGAGAAGAAAAGCACTACATACTGTATCAGGGAGGGCAAAAGTCCAACTACATCTGTCTGACTCGGCAGGGTCACCTCTTGATAAGGAGGCCTCTAAACACAGGCACCGCAGCTGAAAATACATCCACGTGTGAAAGCAAAGCTGGCCAGCAGAGCCTGAGGCTTTAATGGTCTACTTTAGAAACTGTAAGGCACTGACTGTGTACCAAGGCAGGATGGGGGGGGGGGGGGGGCGAGCACTGGGAAGAGAAGAGTTCCCCAGGGAGATCTGCTGGGTAAGGCTTTTTATAGTCACCTCTAGTTGGGCCAGGGAAAAGTCCATCCACAGATTTTTGCCCTGGATCCTCTCCAATGTGTTGTATTGAACAGATAACATAGCCATAGACTTTAAATGACTTGTCTAGTTGATTTAACCTGATGGTTGCTGAACTGGGATGTGAACAAGAGTCTTTTTTTTTCTGTGTGTGTCAGTCCTGGGGCTTAAACTCGAGGCCTGCGCACTGTCCCTGAGCTTTTGTGCTCAAGCCTAGTGCTCTACCACTTGAGCCACAGCTCTGCTTCTGTCTTTTTTGGTAGTTTATTGGAAATATGAGTCATCTGGGCTTTACTGCTTGCTAGCTACTAAATGTGATCCTCAGATCGCAGCCTCCTGCGATTGCAGGCATGAGCCACAGTGTATTGCTACAGTTCTAAGGGTTTTTTTTTCCCCCTCTCTACCCAGGTTATTTCACATGGCACAGAGTAGAGGAATCTGTGAAGAGCTATGACTTTGATGCCCTGTGAAGTTCCTCTTCTGCCTTTGGAAGTGCCAACATGGATGGGTGAGCTAGAATGAATGAAACTTCCCAAGCCTGTTGTATAAGCAGGATTTGTCTCCTGATGTTCTACCTGGAAATACAGTGTGTACAAAAAGGAATTTGAAGATACAATTAAGTTGATTACATTTGACCTCAAAATGGAGAAATGATCCTGGATTAGCTGGATGTGTCCAATGTATGCCAAGAGCTTTTAGCATCAGAAGAAAGTGGAAGCCAACCCAGCCAGAGGATTGAAGCCTGAGAAGGATTTGATGTGCTGCTATTGTCTTTGAAGATGGACAGACCCATGAGCCAATGAAATGGTAGCCTCTAGAAGCAGGGAATGACCCCTGGCCTGTAGCCAGCAAGGGCACAGAGACATCAGTCCTACAATTAGGTGAGAAGGAACCAAATTCTGCCAACAAATTGTTTGAGTTAGGGTACTA
The DNA here is from genome assembly GCF_019054845.1 of Dipodomys spectabilis. Classification (NCBI taxonomy): domain Eukaryota; kingdom Metazoa; phylum Chordata; class Mammalia; order Rodentia; family Heteromyidae; genus Dipodomys; species Dipodomys spectabilis. Next base: position 7,051,390 of record NW_024870773.1, read on the forward strand.
GGGGTTGAATCCACAGCTTTGTGCATGCTAGGCAAGTGTTTTACCAGTGAGCTACATTTCCAGCAGGGTGGTGTAGCCACTGAATTTATGTTATTTGTGATGGCAGCAATAGCAAATAAACCAAGAGGTTTAAGCACAGTGTGAAGATTCACCCCACCCACCAGTCCTCAAAATTCTGTCACTCCCAGAACTGGCAATCACTTGTTTAGCTAACTGGTCCTTTTTTAGGAACTCTGAAAAATGCAGCTAGCTAAGCTGCATCCAGATATTCCTGATTGCAACTCAAAGCTCACTTGAAGTTTCTGGATTAAAAAGGCACTTGGCCAACTTCTCTAATGTCAGGGTGTTTAGTGATGACATCATTATCCCTTCTGTCTGAGAGACACCCAGTGGAAAATGTTCGAGTCATGGAGCTAGCATTGTCTGGTAAAATACAGGGCCGGGTGCCAGTGGCTCACGCCTATAATCCTAGCTAATCAGGAGGCTGAGATCTGAGGATCGCGGTTCAAAGCCAGCCCAGGCGAGAAACTCCGTGAGACTCTTATCTCCAATAAACCACTAGAAAGCCAGAAGTGGCGCTGTGGCCCAAGTGGTAGAGCGCTCGCCTTGAGCTGAAGAACGCAGGGACAGCGCCCAAGCCCAGAGTTCAAGCCCCACAACTGACACACACACACACACACAAAATACAGGACACCCAGGTAAACTTGAGTTTTAAACAGACAAATGGGATTTTATATGTCCCAACTATTACAGAAGATTTACTAACACCAAAAATTATTATTTGTTTTTTCTTCTTCAAGTCTGGTAACCATACAGGGAGCAGACACTAAAAAAATTAGGGCAACCATCCCTACATGGAGACCTAAATTTGAGCTTCCCTTTTGAGGACCAGTGTTTTTTTGTTCCTGCTACAACCAAATCTGATATCAGGAAAGGATCTTATTTACATCAGACTTGCACTTCAGTGACAATTTCCATCAGCAGGAGGTGTCTGTGACTTTAAACCTATATTCCAATGTGTAATGGAAGAGCTTCTTCCTGTTAAGGTAAGGCTGGCTCTCATCTCTCTGACTAGATGGGGGATATGTCTAGATTCCTTCTCAAAGGAATGTGCTATGTGTATGTGTATGTATGTGTATGTGTGTGTATGTGTGTGTGTGTGTGTGTGTGTGTGCATGCATGTGCGCATATTGGTACTGGTATTTGAACTCAAGACTTTTTGTTCTTGCTTGGTTTTTTTTATACAAGCCTAGCACTCTAACATATGAGCCACAGTTCTACTTCTGGCTTTTAAGTTACTTGGAGATAAGAGTCTCACAGACTTTCCTACTCAGGCTGGCTTTGAACCTCTATCCTCAGATCTTCGCCTTTTACATAGCTAGGATTACAAGTATGAGCCATTGGTACCTAGCTTGTAGTATGAATCTTGAATGTTCTTAAAGGCTCTTGTGTTGAAGGCCTGGTCCCCTACCTGTAGTAATGTTGGGAAGTGAAGGAATTTCTAGGAGTGAAGCTTGTGAGAGGAAGTTAGGCTATTGGGACCATGCTGTTGAAGGGGCTATAGGTTTTCTTCCCATTCTCCTTTTGCTGCCAGGATGCCATGAGGTCAACAGGCCTCTCTGCCATATGGACCTCTATTGTAGGCTGTCTATAAGCACCCATCTAAAACAGTAGCCTATAGACTTAAGAAGCAAAGATCGCATGCCAAAGCACATAGAAGAGATAGTTGTGCTCTACTAATTTGTCTAGAAAAACTGTTTATTGGTCTCACTAAAATGGAAGCAAACTCATGAAGATTATCATTTGATGTCAAAGATGGTTCTAACTGCTTCCCAATTATGAACCCACTTAACACTCTGAACAGCCCCATGAAAAGATACTGGTAGTAATATTTCCTAATGATTTTGGATGGAAATTTGCATCCAGAAAATGGAAGCCCTGGATGGTCAAATAACTCACCGTAATTCATGTAGCTAGCATATGACAGAACAAATTTCTGACCCAGGTAGTTGAGTGAGATTCCTTATCTTCTGTGTATCAAGCTCTCTAGGTGTGGCCCTGATCTTATTCAATCATCATTTATAACCTATCAAGTAAGAATTTCTTTTCTTTTTTCTTTTTTTTGGGGGGGGTCCGATTGTGGGGCCTGAACTCTGGGCCTGGGCGCTGTCCTTCAGCTCTTCAGCTCAAGGCTAGCGCTCTACCACTTGAGCCACAGCGCCACTTCCAGTTTTTTTCTTCTTGCTTAGGTGGTGCTGAGGAATTGAACCTAGGGCTTCAGTCATGCAAGGCAAGCGCTCTACCACTGAGCCACCTTCCCAGCTCTCAAGTAAGAATTTCTATAAGAATCTCCCATCTTACAGTACCACCACCAGCTAGTCAATAGAAAAGCCCACCTCTTGAGAACAAAGGACCTACAGCAGGTAAGCAAAGCTTTTTGCACCTTTATAATTTTATATTTACTAGCATAAAATCATATACATTTCATCGCAGAGCAGGTAAACCTCACAGGACTGACATTTGACACCTGGTGCTTCAGGCCACCATTTGTTCTAGAATGTTCCCTTGGGAGTCTCAGAGGAGTTTCAGGCAATCCCTTGGGAGAAGCTGCCTGTCGGGCTTCTTAGAAGCTCACTTTTCAGCATGAAGGGCCATCACCCATGAAATAGGATCCCTCAAGACAGACAAGTCATCTCTTGTGCATTTCGTTTTTGTTTTTGTTTTTGTTTTGGTGACAGATGAATCAGGTTTCCTTTATTAAAAAAAAAATCACCGATGCTAAAAGAGAGAAAGAAAGAACAGAAACAAACCAGAAAAGCTCTAGGATGACTTTGGAAATGATTCTTTGCCTTAATTCTGGAGCCTAGAATGGAAAGTTGGCAGCGTAGCCTGAAAGCTGAGATAAACATTGCATGGGGCAGCTGCTTGGGGAGAAGATAAAAGCACAAAGCAGGAAGCAGCTCATTCCATCCACACTTCTGAGGGGTGATGGGACAAGCAGCAGGCACCAAGTTTGAATCCCAGTCTCATCCTCCCGGGTGGGATCATGTTGCCTTATGAGGAGGATACTCAGCCATTCCCACACCCACGGCCCACTTTCAGAATGACTTAGCAGTGGCTGCAGAAGCCAAATCTGAAGTAAAGGACTCTGTGACTCAGACTGTTAATCTCTGTTTTGACATCCGACAGCCAGCAAGTCCTAGGAACTTTAGCTGATATTTGGTATTTTAAAAATATAATAGCACAGGGCACCGGTGGCTCAAGCCTGTAATTCTAGCTACTCAGGAGGCTGAGATCTCAGGATGGTGGTTCAAAGCCAACCCAGGCAGGAAAGTCCAAGAGACTCTTATCTCCAATTCATCAAAAAAAAGAGCCAGAAGTGGCTCTGTGGCTCAAGTGGTAGAGTGCCAGCCTTGAGCAATAAAAGCTAAGGAATAGCGCCCAGGCCATGAGTTCAAGCCCCAAAACTGGCATACACAAAAAAGAAGCTGTTCTGGAGAAGCAAACATGAAACTTGGATTAATGGCAGTTAACCTTGTAATGTTTCCACTAGTGACAAAAGGCTTGCGTCACACCCACCCTTCCATTCAGGCTGCTCCTTTTGTTTCTGATGATGCTCTGACTGTTAACCTTCCTGATTCATGTCTGACTCTCTCTCTTTCAACTTTGGACAATGAAAATCAGTCCATGAAATAATAACAACAACAAAATCCTGCAGGTTTTCTTCTAACTAGAAATGAAATCATTCATGTTTGCCCTCCATGTTCAACCTGCTGGGTTTCTATGCTCAAAAAGAGAATTCAACAACATTGAGATATCACCTCACTCCAGTTAGAACGGCAAAAATCAAGAACTCTAACAACAACAGATGCTGGAGGGGATGTGGACAGAAAGGAACCTTACTTCATTGTTGGTGGGAATGTAAACTTGTTCAACCACTTTGGAAAGCAGTATGGAGGTTCCTCAAAAGACTCCACATAGAGCTCCCCTATGACCCAGCAATCCCACTTTTGGGCATTTACCCTAATGTTTACAAACAAGACCACACTAAAGCTACCAGCACAACTATGTTTATTGCAGCATTATTTACCATAGCTAAGATATGGAACCAACCCAGATGCCCCTCAGTAGATGAATGGATCAAGAAAATGTGGTATATATACACAATGGAATTCTATGCCTCCATCAGAAAGAATGACATTGCCCCACTTGTTAGGAAATGGAAAAACTTGGAAAAAATTATATTAAGTGAAGTAAGCCAGGCCCAAAGAAACGTAGGTCCCATGGTTTCCCTTATTTGTAATATCTAGTATATGTATGAGTCAAGCGGAAAACGTCAGATAATGTGATGTCAGGAAAATGAACCCTTAGATGTGTATTTTAATGTTTTTTTCTTTCATGCATGTGTTTCTAACACATTTATAAGATTATCTCTTTGTTGCTTTGTATGTCCCTCCCCCACAGTATAACCCTTGCTTTCACTATATTTGATGTCAGTATAACTTGTGGAGGAGATGGGGAAAAACCAGTTGTTTAAGGATACAGGTGGACCTGTTGCAACAATGAGAAGTACAAGTTGTCATGTCCAAAACGAACTTTACAACGTTGGTGTGTGTGTGGGAGGGGGGGGCTGGGGGGGGAGGAAGGAGAAGGATTGGGATTGGGGGGGAGGGGGGAGGCTGGGAAGGGATGTGAAGGGTAAACAAAGGAGGAGGCTGCAATGCTTGGTAAGAAATGTACACATTATCCTGCCCATGTAACTGTAACTCCTCTGTACAGTATGTTCACAAATAAAATTAAATTAAAATTAAAAAAAAAAAAAGAGAGAATTCAAATTTTCACAAAAGTTTTTCCAAAATTCAAAGAAGTCCTTTTTATTCCTATCTCAAATTCACCCCTGGAGGGCTCTGTCAGTTCACCTGCCAGGCTTGGAGTCCTGATGCTTCCTCTCTTGTTTTTAATTAATTTCTGTTTCTTTCATGCAATATTTCATGATCTTTTGTAATGATTCTTTAAAAAAAAAACCAAAACCTCTAATTCTCATACACCACTTTCTGAGCAGCATTATTTACAATAACTAATATGTAAAAGCAGTCATAGTTGAAGCATCCACCAATAGACCTCCTCCTCCTCCTCCTTTTCTTCCTCCTCCTCCTTTTTAATTTTATTGTCATGGTGATATACAGAGGCGTTACAGTTAAATAAGTAAGGTAGTGGTTCCATTTCTTGTCTAACTTTCTCTCCAATCTTCCCCAATAATAACAATTCCTCTTTTTCCTCCTCCTCCTCCTCCTTTTTCTTCTTCTTCCTCCTCCTCCTCCTTATCTCCTCCTTGTCCTCCTCCTCCTCCTCCTCCTTCTTCTCTCCTCCTCCTCCTCCTCCTTCGCTCCTCCTCCTCCTCCTCCTCCTCTCCTCCTCCTCCTCCTCCTCCTCTCCTCCTCCTCCTCCTCCTCCTCCTCCTCCTCCTCTCCTCCTCCTCCTCCTCCTCCTTCGCTCCTCTTCCTCCTTCTCCTCCTTCGCTCCTCTTCCTCCTCCTCCTCCTTCGCTCCTCCTCCTCCTCCTCCTCCTCCTCCTCCTCCCTCCTCCTCCTCCTCCTCCTCCTCCTCCTTCTTCTTCCTCTTCTTCTTCTTCTTCTTCTTCCTCTTCTTCCTCTTCTTTCTTCTTCTTCCTCAGACAAACTCTCACTCATGTGTGTGTACACGTGTGAGTGCACACACACACATACACACTCACACCATAAAGCAGGCCTGGTAAGGTCTTTTCTTAAAGTATCCTAGAAGTAAATGCTTAAGCAAATATCAAACACATGCACATACACACACACACACACACACACACACACACACACACACACACCAAAACACATACCCCTTCTTTAAAAATTTCAATAATTTTCAAGGATAGTTTAATCCAAATATATACTCTTAGTGATATATATATATATATATATATGTACATGCACTGAGTGATAAAGTGCTTGCTTAGCTTGTACAGTGTGCAGTGTTGTACAGCAATCCTCCCTCAAAAAAATCTTCAAAATTAAAGTGTTGCTAATGACACAGAAGCCTATAGAATTGAGAAGGGTTTTTGTTTGTTTGTTTTACATCTTAGTTTTCCCCTTGATTTGATTTACTTGACTAGTTGGTTCGAGGCTTCCACAACATGATAACAGGTCAGGATTCAGAATGAAACAAGTCTCCTCCACATCCAGAATGAATTTCTATTCTGAAAACAATGATAACTCTGACTCATGGTCATTCTGAAATAACAGTTCCCACCATTAAAACTGTCCAGGAAGCCTGGTGTCAGTGGCTCAATCCTAACTACTTGGGAAGCTGAGATCTGCGGATCACAGTTTGAAGCCAGCCAGAGCAGGAAAGTCCATGTGACTCTCCTCTCCAAGTAACCACCAAAACCTGGAAGTGGGAGACTGGGAATGTGATTTAGTGGTAGAGTGCTTGCCTAGCATGCATGATGCCCTGGGTTCGATTCCTCGGTACCACATAAACAGAAAACGCTAGAAGTGGCTTTATGGCTCAAGTGGTAGAGCACTAGCCTTGAGCTAAAGAAGCTCAGAGACAGTGCCCAGGCCCTGAGTTCAAGCCCCAGGACTGGAAAAAACAAAAAACCAACTGGAAGTGGAATTGTGATTCAAGTGGTAGAGTGCTAACCTTGAGCAAGCAGGGACAGCGCCCAGATCCTGAATTCAAGCCCCAAGAGAAGCACCAAAAAACAAAATATCCAGGCCTGACACCGAGTGGCTTGCACCTGTAATTCTAGCTAGTGAGGGAGCGTAGATATGAGGATCACAGCTCAAAGCCAGTCCGGGGAACACAAGTTCTCGAGACTCTTAGCTCCAATGAACCACCAAAGAGCCAGAAGTTGAACTGTGGCTCATGGTAGAGGACTAGCCTCACCTTGGGTGGGGGGAGGGAGGGAGGGAGGGAAAGGGGTGCAAAGCTCAGAGAGAATGACTAGTCTTAAGTTCGAGTCCCAAGACTGGCACAGGAGCGAAAGTGACCAGGATGGGAAAGGGGCATTTTTCCTATTTCTGTTTGAAATCCAAGTCACAGCTAATGCTGCTGAAAGATCCTGGACAAAATTATTTCCCATAATCAAGTCAACTGGAAATTGTGCCTTAATCTACCCTATCTTTGGAGCTGCTGCCACCAATACTTCTTCCAGCCTAGAGCTGTGAAGGCCAATTCCACCCTGTGCTCCATGCGAAATCACACACCAGGACTTTTTAATGACGTGCATAGTTAGCATTATCAAGAATAGAATCTTAGCTGGGTGCTAAAAGTATTATAGGTCCACACCTATAATCCTAGCTACTCAGGAGGCTGAGATCTGAGGATCATGGTTTCAAGCTAGCCAGGGCAGGAAAGTCCACAAGACTCATCTCCAATTAACCACCAAAAAAAGCCAGAAGTGGAGTTGTGGCTCAAGTGGTAGAGCTCTAGCTTTGAGCAAAACAAGCTCAGAGACAGTGCTCAAGCCTTGAGTTCAAGCCCCAAGACTGGCATATCTATCTATATCTCTATCTATCTTTCTATCTATCTATTTATCTATCTATCTATCTATCTACTCTTTTAAGCCAGATGCTGCTGTCTCACACCTGTATTCCTAGCTACTCAGGAGACCAAAATCTGAAGGTCATCATTCAAAGCTAGCCCAGACAGGTAAGTCCGTGAGATTAATATCTCTGAGTAATCATCTAAGAGCCGAGCTGCAGTTCAAGTAGTAGAGTGTCAGCCTTGAGTGGAAAAGCTAAGGGATATGCCCAGGCACCTGAGTTCAAGACCCAGTACTAACCAAAAAAAAAAAAAAAGCAAACTCCACAGAGACCAAACAACTTACCTGGGAATACATAGGGCACAACCAACATTTGCCAAGTCTCATGCCCACACCATAGATCACAGGGTAAAGGTCTTTAAAAATCCTTGGAAATGGCAATGCAGTTAGAAATAATAATAATAATAGCAGAAGTATTTTGTGTCTACTTAAAGCACTTTTGGGGGGACACAGTACTAGAATTCCAACTCAAGGCATCTTACTTGTTAGGTAAGTTCTCTGCTACTTGAGATTCATCCCATGCCTTTTTGCTATAGTTTATTTTTCAGATAAGGCCTTGCTTTGCCAAAGGCCAGCCTCTTCCTATCTTTGCATCCCTCTTAGCTGAGCTTGCAGGCCTATACCACAACATTCTTTAACCAGGTTATTGCACAGGATACACACACACACACACACACACACACACACACACACACACAAAAACACACAGAGGCAGGTGCTGGTGGTTCATGCCTATAATTCTAGCTATGCAAAAAGCTGAGATCTGAGTATGGTTCAAAGCCAACCCCAGCTTTGAACTCATCTCCAAACAACTACCAAAAAGCTGGAAGTGGAGCTGTGGCTTAAGTAGTAGAACACTAACCTTGAACAAAAGGTGCTCAGGAACAGTCCCTAGGCCATGATTTCAAGCTCCAGGACTCTCTCTCTCTCTCTCTCTCTCTCTCTCTCTCTCTCACACACACACACACACACACACACACACACACACACACACACACACACACACACAGAGCTTGATATATGAGACCCAAGGAGAGGAAATTTCCTGAGGCCTCCCGGTAGCAGGTGCAGGCAGTCACTGCTGGGAGAGAGCTCCATTGGGATCACTTGCAGAGGGAAGGAGAACAGAGCAGATGGTGTCAGGTTTTCCAGAGACCATGTCCCAGGAGTATTGGAGTAATTCTGTGACACTTGGATCATTAGAAATGTACCAGCTTGGTCACATCACTGGAGCCATCCTTCCTTCCTTCTCTCCTTCCTTCCTTCCTTTCTTCTTTCTTTCTTTTCTTTCTCTCTTCCCCTCTTTCATTCTTTCTTTCTTTTTTCTCCTTCCTTCCTTCCTTCTTTCTTTCTTTCCTTCTTCCTTCCTTCCTTTCTTTCTTTCTTTCTTTCTTTCTTTCTTTCTTTCTTTCTTTCTTTCTTCCTTTCTTTCTCAGTTGTGGGTCTTGAACTCTGGGCCTGGGCATTGTCCCCGGGCTCTTCAGCTCAAGGCTAGCACTTTACCACTTGACCCACAACACCACTTCCGGTTTTCTGGTGGTTGATTGGAGATAGGAATCTCAAGGACTTTCTTTCCCAGGTTTGCTTTGAACCAGGATCCTCAGATCTCAGCCTCCTGAGTAGCTAGGATAACAGGTGTGAGCCACTGGCACCTGGTAATTTAGGATATTTCATTCAAACTGGGAAGACTAGCCAGGAGTTCATATTCCAGAGACAGATCCCTAAGCCTTTCAGTTGGCTTTGCCATGAAGCAATGTGTTTTATAACTGACTTCAGTGAAATGAACTGGAGTGAAATTGGGTAGACTGACTTCAAACAGGGCTCCCCCAGCCTCTGGAAAGCCAGGAGCCAATAAGTATTCTTCATATCCCAGCCAACCCTGTGCCCTGGGCCTCCAGAGGCCCCTCTCAACATCATTCTGCTAGGATCCTGGTGAATCTATCTTAGGTAAGTTTCTTGGGAAGTCCTGGAACAGCAGCCAGCTGTCATCCCGTGGAGCTTACAGAACAGGCTCTGCAACTATTATTTGCCAGCTTGCTAGTAAATATTTGTAGGTGGGACCTAGTTGTTCTCAGAGTTTGCACTAGAAATGCCTCAAAGAGAGAAGGTTTCATTGTAACAAAATGCAAAGCCCTTTGACTACTTAACCCTTCCCAGCTCAGGTACTTCTGGCTTTTTGGTGGTTAATTAGAGATAAGAGTTTCAAGGACTTTCCAGCTCGGCCTGGCTTTGAACAGTGATCTTCAAATCTCAGCCTCTTGAGTAGCTAGGATTACAGTCATGAACCACTGACCCCTGGCTTTGGGTTGTTAGATATAATCAGAAGTAGGTGAGGATGTAGTAGTTAGCTTTCTATTAGAGTAACACAATATCTGAGACAACCATTTAAAAAGAAAAAGAAGCCAGGAACCTGAGACTCATGCCTGTAATCTTAGCTACTCAGGAAGCTGAGATCTGAGGATAGAGGTTCAAAGCCAGTCAGGGCAGGAAAGGCCATGAGATTCTTATCTCCAATTTATCACAGAAAAAGCCAGAAGTGGGGCTGTGGCTCAAATGGTAGAATGCCACAGTGCTAGATATGAGCAAAAGGAGCTCAGGGACAGCACCCAGGCCTAGAGTCCAAGCCCCAGGACTGGCAAAAATAAATAAATGAGTGAATGAAGAAAGAAAGGAAGAAAGAAAGGAAGGAAGAGAGAAAGAAAGAAAGAAAGAAAGAACGAAAGAAAGAGGGAAAAAGGTTTATTTTCAATCCATTCTCACTTGGTCCAGTTGCTTTGGGCCTGTGGTAAGGCAGCACATCATGGTATGAGCACATGGCAAAACGGTTCACCTCATGGCTAGGATGTAAAAGAGAGAGAAGAAAGGGGTAGGGATCCAGGATGCCCTTCAATGACCCATAACTACTTGCCCCTGTGCTTACTGGAGGAGAACTTGAGGTTATCTGTGTCTAATCATCTTTCCTGATATCCAGAAAAACAGTGAAAAAGAAATAAAGGAGAGAGGGAGGGGAAGAGAGAAAGGAAGGAAGGAAGGAAGGAAGGAAGGAAGGAAGGACAAGGAAAGAGAGAGAGAGGAAGAAGAAGAAGGAGGAGGAGGAGGAGGAGGAGGAGGAGGAGGAAGAGGAGGAGGAGGAGGAGGGTACAATTCTCTATCAGCTCTATAAGGTAATACATATCATACCTCTGTTACATGAGAGTTCAAAAGACCTCAAATGAACTCAAAAACAATCACCTGAACTGCCAGAGTAGGCCACAGACTAGCTGGTGGGAGGGTGGTAGCATATGAAATTTACCGATAAAAATAGCCAGTAGCTCACACCTGTAATCCTAATTACTCAGGAGACTGCAATCTAAGGATTGAGGTTCAAAGCCAGCCCAGGCAGAAATTCTGTGAGACTCTTATCTCCAATTAACCACCAAAAAAAGCCAGAAGTAGAGCTGTGACTCAAGTGGTAGAGCACTAGCCTTGAGCCTACTAAGTGAAATACATAATTATGGAGAGTCTTGTGCATGTATTATTAAGTGCCGGAAATGGTGGCAAGCACTTCATTTTTACATTTTATTTCATTGCATTACTGAAGATCAAACTCAGAGCCTCATGCATGTCAAACAAAATCTGAGCTACATCCCCTAGCCCTGTGCCAGCCCCTGTGAATACATTCTTTCATCTTAATGGAGGAGGAGGAGGCTGAGTTGGTCAGTCCCTTGCCCAAGGTCACAAAGAAACCTGGAGAGTGGGTGGTGCTTTCAAAGCGTATGTTCTGACCAACAGAAGCCCCTTGCCTGAAGGGCTGAAGTAGGGGCTCCCTGCCCCCCAGTCGTGAAGGATGGAGGCACTGGGATCCTCACAGCTGGTGAAACAACTCTGATTGCGCATGCCCTCACTGTCCGTGCGTTCATTGGCAGTGGGTGGTCAATGGTCTAAGCCTCTCCCCTTGATCACTAGGGCAGCTGCTGAGGTAATGGAGGGCAACGTTCATTTGCTCAACCCTTCCAGGAGAACGTGGGAATACTGACAATGGAGGACAGACAGGAAACCACTTCCTAAGGCAGAAACTAAGAAAGGACATGCACAGGAGCGAAAGCATAGTTTCAGAACAACTGAGAAAGCACAGGAAGGAAGACAACTTTGCCCTTTGCTTGGGGACACCTTGTGCCTGTGTGAATTGTCCTGAGTTAATTTGGGGCATTCCTTCAGTTCCCCCTAAACAGGCCTATGTAATGCTCCATACTGCTCTCTTTGCTTATTTGATGAGTGCTAAATCTGGCCATGCCACTCAGGGGCTAAACCCCTCAGCCTTCCTGTCTGTACTCGGCTTTAGCACTGTCACATTGGTCAGCACCTGCAAGTTGGGTAGCTTGGATGGTATGTTAAGTGTCATCTCTTAGGAAGTTTTATTGCTGTGTGCCCGTGGCTCACACCTATCATCCTAGCTACTCAGGAGGCTGAGATCTGAGGATCAAGATTCAAAGCCAGCCAAAGCAGACAAATAGGAGTGTGTCTTCTCTCTCTCTCTCTCTCTTTCACACACACACACACACACACACACGCATGCACCAAAAAAATAAATAAATACAATTACTGATTTTATTATGAGGGTATTGGGTGGAAAGAGGGAGAAGGCAGGAATTCCTTCCTCAGGTGGAGACAGTCCACATCATGAGGCAGAGAGGTGGCCCACACTTTTAAGCAGAGGACCATTTAGCAGCTATCCATCGGAGACGGGCAGGTACCCAAGGGCCAGAGAGGAAAGCTACAAGGAGAGAGTTAAAAACATCTCCTCCCGCAGCCTACTAGCAGAACAGCAGAGCAGCCCTAAGCCCCAGGGCTTGTCTATGAGGTAAGCACTTGGAGCTGTTGCCTAGCCACATCCGGGCACCTCCTATCCCAAGGGATAGGCCAGCTCTCTGGGGCCAGGAATAATGAGGAGAAGGAAAGTCATTTGTTCGGAACAATAGAACTATGACATGGCAGTCATAACAGAAACAAACCAGCCCTGGATCAAAGTAGCAGGGACCCATATACAGGTCCCTAACAGGAAAGAGATGAGACAAAAAAGAAAGGAAGGAAGAAAGAAAAGAACACAAAAGGTGGCCACATCAACTGGCAGCTTTTGTTTGGGAATCACATTAGAACAGAGTGACTTCAAGGGCACAGGGACATTTAGGTCCATAGAAATTTCTGGAGTGTCTTCCTTGGGTAAGTTAGTACCTGGCCTTTGACCCTACCAGCACAGTCTGTAGCCTCAAGGAACATGTAATTTAGACAGAGAGATAAAACCCATGATAGAAAGCAGAATTTAAGATCTTTGGCTTTCTGTTTCTTTGTGCCTGTCCTGGGACTTGAACTCAGAGCCTGGGTGCTGTCCCTGAGCTTTTCAAAGCTCAGGCACTCCTACTTGAGCCACAGCTCCACTTTCAGCTTTTTGGTGGTTAATTGGAGATAAGAGTCTCACAGACATTCCCTGCTCGGGGTTGACTTGGCTGGCTTTGAACTGTGATTCTCAGATTTCAGCCTCCTGAGGTAGCTAGGATTACAGGTATGAGCACCAGTGCTAGGCTAAGATATTTGACATTTAAGGATTCAAAGGATATAAACGTGACTTCTGACCAGGTTGGTCAGGAATGGCTTCATAAAGGAGGTCAGATTTCTGGTAAGTTTCTTTCTTTCTTTCTTTCTTTCTTTCTTTCTTTCTTTCTTTCTTTCTTTTTTTTTCCAGGGTTGAGGACCGAACCCAGGGCCTTGCACACGCCGGGCAGGCGCCCTTCCGCTGGGCTAAACCCCCCAGCCCCAATTTCGAGGCTGAAAATGTTTCTCCCTTTCTGAGAAAGTATATGGGAAGGGCAGTGATTTACATATAGGAAGGAAGTAGAAAAACCTGAAAAGAGAGTTCAGGTTTTGTGTGTCCAACCCTCCCAGTGAATCTGAACATGATCCAGACTCTCTGCATTAATAATCCCTGTTCTGCTAAATGGGTCAGAGTTGGTTTGAGTTTCTTGCTACAAAAATGCTATGGGAAGGCTGAGGCTCACAGAGATAGGAGAGAGACTCTGTTCCAGGCCAGCCTGGGCAAACAATCTTATTGGGACCCTATCTCAAAGAACAGGTTGTACTCCTGTAATCCAAGCTGTAAGGGAGGCAGAGGAAGGAGGATTTGTGGTCTAAGGCTGGCACTGGGGCAGTTAATTTTAATAACAACTAAAGCAAAATGGACTGGGAATATGGCTCAAGTGATAGAGTGCTCTGCTTAGCAAATGTGAGGGCCTTGTTTTAAGTTAGAAAGAAAGAAAAGGCAAGGGAAGAAAATGCTAAAGAGTCACAGAAATTGTGTTTTTAATAACCCATTCACAGGAGTGGCTGTGATAGTAATGGTAATGCTTAATGAGCAACTACTTTTCTAGGTGGTAGAAATATAACAGAGAACAACAAAAAATCCCTTCCCTCTAGAGCTTGCAGGTGAGCAATTGTCATACTGAGGACCAAAGAAGTTAACAAACTTGCCCAAACTTACATAGCTAGAAAGTGACAAAGGATTTGTGACTTTGTATTTGAATCCAGGAAGCCTTAGTTCCCCTGTGCTGTGCCGTATTGTGTGTTGAGAAAGGCACAGAACCAATGAAGGCACACAGCAATCAGAGGGTATGTAAAGCTCTCCCCACCCATAATGCTTAGGGGAAGTTTTGTTAAACATGTGTGCATGTGTGTATGGTGGTGCATGCTTGTAATCCCAGCATTCAGGAAGCCAATGCAGGAGGATACGGCAGTTCCAGTTCACTGAGCATAATGTTTTCAAGGTTCATCCATAGTAAAACATGTGGCAATATATGAAGTAGTACACACACATATACAAACACGCATGAAGTCAAGTACAAAAGCCTAATACAGCCTTCCTCTTCCATTCTTTTTATTCTCCTTTTTAAAAAATTCATTTGCAACTGGTCTTCCGATCAAGGTTTGAAGCCAGCCTCAGCAGAAAAGTCTGTGAGACTCTTATGTCCAATTAACTACCAAAATGCTGGAAGTGGAGGGGTGGCTCAAATGGTAGAACATAAGACTTCAGTGAAAGAGCCAAGCAAAAGTGTGAACTGTGAACTCCTGCTGGGTGCTGGTGGCTTGTGCCTGTAATCCTAGTTACTCCAGACACTGAGATCTGAGGATAGCAGTTCAAAGCCAGCCCAGGCAAGGAAAGTCTGTGAGACTCTTAACTCCAATTAACCACCAGAAAAACAGAAGCAGAGCTATGGCTCAAAGCAATAGAGCACTAGACTCAAGCAGAAAAGCTTAGGGATAGTGGCCAGGCTCTGAGTTCAAGTCCCATGACTGATACCTCCCCCCCCCCAAAAAAAGAAAGATATAAAGGAATAAAATATAGCTGGTGACTCATGCCTGTAATCCTAGCTACTCAGGAAGCTGAGATCTGAGGATCTCAGTTTTTAAGCCAGCCCAGGCAAGAAAAAGTCTGTGAGATTCTTGTCTTCAACTACTCACCAAAAAGCTAGAAATAACACATGTGGTAAAGTGTGGGTATTCAGCAAAAAACCTAAGGGACAGCAGCCAGTCTCTTAAGTTCAAGTATCAGTACCATGACACAAGAAAGAAGAGGGGCAGGGAGGGAGAATGTCCATTGAAATGGTTGACACAAGCTGGGTCTGGTGGCTCATACCTGTAATACTAGCTACTCAGGAGGTGAAGATCTGAGAATTGCAGTTCAAAGCCAGTCCAGGCTGGAATGTCTATGAGACTCTTTCTTATCTCCAATCAACTACTAAAAAAGTCAGAAGTGAAGCTGTGGCACTAAGTGGTAGAGTGCTAGCCTTGAGCAAAAGAGCTCAGGGACAGTGCCCCGGCCTGGAGTCCAAGCCCCATGACGCTTAGCTGGGCATTGGTGGCTCACACCTGTAATCCTAGCTATTCAGGAGCCTGAGATCTGAGAGTCATGCTTCTAAGCTGTTATCGCTAATTAACTACCAAAAAAGCCGTAAGCGGAGCTGTGGCTCAAGTGGCAGAGCATTAGCTTCAAGCAAAATAGCTCTGGGATACCTTCTAGGCCCAGAGTTTTAACATTTAGCATTAACACAGACACGCAGACAGACATGCAGACGCAGACACAGACACAGACACAGACACACACAGACACACAGACACACACACACACACACACACACACACACACACACACACACACACACACACATACAGTATTAGGTTTTTTCCCCCTGTATCTACACTAATCATTAGTGCCACTAGATGGCAGACTTCTGCCTAAAAGACAAATTCATACGTAAAAGTATTATTAACAGAGTTGCTATAACTGTATTGCATCAAAATATATTTGGATCCCAAATGACAGCAATTGTAAATATTTTGGCAGCTCTTAGCAAATAACTCTGCCTAGAAGAAGTCATTATTGTAACTGTTCCTATAGCATATTAAATGCTAAATCTCTATCTTGCCCTTTTCATTTACTGCTAATAGAATGCTTATTTCATACTTCAGACTCATGCATATTTATACCCAACATATCTTTAGAAATGATTTTATTGGGAGGTTTTCTAACCACTGAACATTGCTTTTTCCTCCTGCAAATCAAAGTACAAAAATATCAATAAGCTTCTCCAAGAAAATTGAGGATCAAAGTTTGGCTTATACTGAGCACATGTAACTCTCACCTGTAACCCTAACTGCTCAGGAGGTTGAGATATGGAAGATCATAGTTCAAGGCTAGTTGAGGCAGAAAAGTCCTTCAGACAGGTCACAAAAATAACCAGCAAAAAGCTTAAGCTGGATGTGTGGTTCAGGTAAATAGAATGCCAGCCAAGCAAACAAGCAATCACAAGGCTTGAGTTCAAACCTCTGTACTATACCAGAAAAACAGTTCAAACCTCTATACTATACCAGAAAAACTAAAAACTAAAATAATAATAATAATAATAAGCTCAGTTCATGGTAAATAATGGCCAAAAACCTTGATTGAACACAAACTTTTGATAAGTTGGCGGTATAATTATTATTTTCCAGCCAAGTTATGTTTATTCCAAAATTGCAAAATTAGTACAACATTTGAAA
Organism: Dipodomys spectabilis; assembly: GCF_019054845.1. Taxonomy (NCBI): domain Eukaryota; kingdom Metazoa; phylum Chordata; class Mammalia; order Rodentia; family Heteromyidae; genus Dipodomys; species Dipodomys spectabilis. The sequence continues at coordinate 7,068,031 of NW_024870773.1, forward strand.
AGTTCAAGGTAATTTCTGTACTAAGAGCTTGAGGAGTCAAATTACATAATTAACGCAATAAGAGCCCAGAAAAGTCTGACAGAATTCAATATCCATTCCAAGTAAAAACATAGTAAACTGAGCTGGGTGTGGTGACCCACGTATATAATCTTAACTACTTGGGAAGGAGGTCAAAAGGATCCCAGTTCAAAGCCAACCCAGGGGGAAAACAAACTGTGAGACCTCTATCTCAATCAATAAAATTGCTGGGCTTCATGAAGCACACCTGCTAGCCCAGCTGTGTGAGGGAATGTCAGGAGGAGGACCAAAGTCTAGACTGGCTGGGGCATAAACATGACACACTATTCGAAGAATAGCTAGAGCAAAAAGGACCAGGAACATGGCCCTAATGCTATAGCACCAGTTTGAGTGGAAAAACCAAAACAAACTAAGGCACAGCTCCTAGGCCCTGAGGTCAAGCCCCAGTTCACACACACACACACACATACACACACACACACACACAAAACTGGTTCTTCCCAGAGTTTGAGGATCTGTTTCTCTGTGTAAATCTGCATAATTCGATTTGCCTAAAGGCAAACGTAAAGGGCTCTTACGGAAGCTTGTTATGAAATGTCAACATTTATAGCTATTTGTCTAGTATCTGAACCAGGCAATACTTCTAATCTGACCTGGCTGCCTATTCAACTAGAATTTTGCTTTTTGTGGAAATAAAAGTCCAATGGGTATTACGCTTAGACTGTGTTTTAGGAATTTCTTAGTAACAAATCACATTAACTTGTACATATAGTCATCCTTAGCCTACACGCTGCCATATTGGCAAGTAGCTAATCCCCCCCTTCCCCTGTCCCCCCACACACACACCCATTTGAACTCAGGGGCTATACAGAGACTCTACTGACAAGCTACACCTCCAAACCCCCCCCCCTTTTTGTTTTTGCACTGGTTAATTTTGAGACGTGTCTCCAGTCCTGCCCAGGTGGGCACCTGGACCTTCATCTACCTGTTTCAGACTTCCTGTCATAGCTGGGATGACAGGCACGCACTACCATGCCCAGCTTATTCTGTTGAAACAAAGTCTCAGACTTTTCTGCCCACGCTGGCCTAGAACTGTGACCCTTCTGATCTCAACCTCCCAGGTAACTAGGATGACAGTCCCGTGTTGCCATACCAGCTGTCAGTGGTGAAATGATTTCACAAACTTCTCTGCCTGTGCTGGCCTCAAACTGTTGTTCTCTCAAGCTCAGCCTCCATACCCAACTGTTTTCTTTCTTTCTCTCTGACATCACTGAACTTTGATCCTCAGATCTCAGCCTCCTTAGTGGCTAGGATTACAGGTGTGAGCCCCAGAGCCCAACTCTCTGTGTTCTAATTGAACATAATACCTAACTCTAACCACAAAATCTATTCCAAGCCTTGATGTAAGGGCGTGAGGCTGGTGGGGTAGCACACTGTGCCCCTTAGCATGTTCATTGTTGAGGTAGACCCCAGGGTAACTCTTAGCATATTTGAGAACACTTGGCCATTTTCTCTGCCTCCTGGGTGGCAGCCCAGTACTGCCACCTTGTAGGTTATTGAGGTAGAGGTAAGAGACAGGTTCTTTAGCTGGAGGTCCCTTTATCTGGAAAGCAAACTGGAATCTAGGGAACAAACCTGCCTCCTGGGTGGGGTAGACTACATCTAGTCATATTTTAATCTATATTTAATTCTGTGTGCAGCTGAGAATAGATTTTCATATGGGAAGGGAGAAAGAAAAATACTTCCTGCACAGAAATCCCTCATACTTGCCCAATGTTAAACTACTGCAATGCATTAGGATGTTATAAGCCAGGCATCGGTAGCTCACGTCTGTAATCCTAGCTACTTAGGAGGCTGAGAACTGAGGATCGAGATTTGAAGCCAGTCCAGGCAAGAACAGTCATGAATCTCTTATCTCCAATCAACCACCAAAAAGCTGGAAGTGGAGTTGTGACTGGCGTGGTAGAGAGCTAGCCTTGGTCAAAAACGCTAAGGGATAACACCCATGCCTGACTTCAAGTACTGGCAGACACATGAGCATATGCACACACGTGCGCATGTGCACACACACACACACACACACACACACACACACACACACACACACACACACACACACACAATGATGCTGTAAAACTATAATCTCCAGCAGCATTATCCCTTGTGATCGGAGAGAAATGCAAATTCTCAGGTCCCTGCTCAGATTTATGCCATTCTTTGTGGGTATCTCCTGAGGATCTGTTGGACTCGCCCTCCATAGGTCTCTGATGCAATGGAAAGTCTCACAGCGGCTGCTTTGACTGCAGACTATGAGTGAACCGTTCCTGAAGAGATGGACTGAGCCTTCTGTTGCTTGCTGTCCTAGAAGTTGTTTCTGCCCTTTTCTGCAAAACCTCATCTCTTTAAGTTGAGGCCATGCACGATCTGATGCTTTGATAGCAGTAAGATCCCTGGGAAATCAATGTGGTGAAATTCCACTTGTAGAAATGGCAGAAACAGGGCTGGGAATGTGGCTTAGTGGTAGAGTGCTTGCCTAGCATGCATGAAGCCCTGGGTTCGATTCCTCAGTACCACATACACAGAAAAAGCTAGAAGTGGCATTGTGGCTAAAGTAGTAGAATGCTAACCTTGAGCAAATGAAGCTCAGGGACAGTGCCCAGGCCCTGAGTTCAAGCCCCAGGACTGGAAAGAAGAAAAGAAATGGCAGAAACTGCCTGCTATTTCAGTCCTGCAACAGTCATCTCATGACAGAAAACAGCCACAGATGCCTGGAAACCTGTGCCCACCAAATCCAGCCTGGCTCAGCAGCCAGCTCCGACCCATCATCTAACTTCTTTTCCTCCCTTTCTTTCCTTTCCTCCTTTGTGTCCAAGTGGGGCCGGGTGGGGAGCAAGTAGGGACTGCTGATGTCTTTGGTTTTTTAGACTAACGGATTTCAAGCGCTGACTCTTCCCTATAAAGATGATAGCAGTGGTAACTATCCTTAAAAAAACATCTGTCCCTTACTTTCTGTTTTGGTGAGTCAAATCAGAGTTTATCCCATGGAAATGCAAGAGGGTTGAAGCAGCTGGTCTGTATTGGCCTGAAAAGACACCAGCAGCTGTGGGATTTGCTGGGTGGGTTTTTAAACCCACTCTTGTCCTGAATTTCCACGTGCAAAATCCACTCCTCATGCAGTAAGATGGAAAGACAGAGCTCAGAGCCAGTGGCTCCTGCCTGTAACCCTAACAACTCAGGAAGCTGAAATCTGAGGATCACAGTTTGAAGCCAGCATGGGCAGGAAAGTCCATGAGACTCTTATGTTCAATCAACCACCCAAAATGTCAGAGGTAGAACTGTGGTTCAAGTGTTAGAGTGCTAGCCTTGAGCACAAAAGCTCAGGGACAATGCCCAGGCTCCGAGTTCAAGCCCCAGGATCAGCACACACACACACACACACACACACACACACACACACACACACACACACACACACACACACACACACACTGAAGATGTGACAGCAGGGAAACATGGAGGAAGAATAGAAAAGAAAAGCAAAACCTTGCTAACAAAAAGGTAGCAGAGAGTCAGAGTTTTCTAAGCTTCCATATCATGTTCCCTGCTGGGGATCTTGTTAAAATGCAGGTTCCAGGTTGTAGATCTGAAGAGATAGGAGCCCCAGAGCTCACTTTTTATTTTATTTTATTTATTTTTTGGTGATAGTCCTGGAGCATGAACTCAGGGCCTGGGTACTGTCCCTGAGCTTTTTACTCATAGCTAGTGTGTTACCATTTAAGCAACAGCTCCGCTTCCAGCTTTTTTGGTAGTTAATTGGAGGTAAGAATTTCACCAACTTTCTTGCCTGGGCTGGCTTTGAACTGAGATCCTCAGATCCCAGCCTTTTTAGTAGCTAAGATTACATGCATGAGCCACCAATGCCCAGAAGAGCCTGTATTTTTAATATTTTAATAATTTCCCCACACCCACCCCATGTTGCTGATATTGATGGTCCAAGAACCACAGCTCAGAACTCCAGTTCGGGAGATGGCAAGCAGATATGACTTGACTGCCCTCTAGTGATAATCTATGGAATTTCAATCTTTTCTATCTGGAATTCATGGTTTTTTCAATCTATGGAACTTGAGTTTTGTGGAAGTAAGATTATGTTCAAAACCTTAGGGTTATTAATATCACTGAATTTGAAATTTAAACAGATTTATGAAAAAGTCATCAGTATGAAACTATTTCCCATAGGTCCTGGGGCTTGACTCTGGGCCTGGGCACTGTCCCTGAGCCTCCTTTTGCTCAAGACTTAACACTATCCCTTGAGCCACAGCTCCACTTCTGACATTTTCTGTGATTAATTGGTGATGAGTCTCATGGACTTTTCCTGACCAGGCTGGCTTCAAACAGTGTTCCTCAGATCTCAGCCTCCTGAGTAGCTAGGATTACAGCCACCAGCTGTGGTGGCTGTGAGCTACCAACACCCAGTTCTACAATGCTAGATTAAGGGTATGGACAATCTATACATTCTTTCTCTTTAATGAGCTCCAAATCATCCATGTGTTGGGTGCTTCCAGGGCTGGAATACACAGTCCTGCCCACAAATAGTTTTTGTTTTGTTCTAGTTTGTTCTATTCTCCTCTGCCCCCACCCCCAACCCGACTCAGTACTTTTAATTTTTGGAAACATTTCCAGGCATTGACAGGGTGAACTGCATACGAATGTCTAGTGTTTGGAAGCTGGTGATGTTAGCCGGGTGCTAGTGGATCACATCTAGAATCCTAGCTACTCAGGAGGCTGACATGTGAGGCTTGTGGTTCAAAGCCAGCCTGGGTAGAAAAGTCTGTGAGACTCCTATCTCCAATTAACTACTCAGAAAAAGGCGTAAGTGGCACTGTGGCTCAAGTGGTAAAGCACTAGCCTTGAGAAACACAATTTCAGGGAGAGCACCCAGACCCAGAGTTCAAGCCCCAGGACTTGCACCAAAAGGTAAGTAAGTAAATAAATAAGTTAAATATTCATTTGTTTTATTGATTAGGTAGTTAAGCTAAGCTACCTAATCTTGGAAATTATGCTTAAGGTGACATATAATTAAGCAAACCCTTACAATAAAATATTACTTGAAATTTAATGATGAACACAAATGCACATCTTTAATTATCTTCAACATCATGGGGCATAGTGTTAGCTTATTTGACAAGTATAGATATTAGGAAATTGAGCTAAAACAAAATGCTGTTGGAACAAATTGTCCTGCAGTATCCCCTCCCCTGCAGCTGCAAACCTCAGCTTTGCAGGTCACTAAGTTCATGCAGTTATTGAAGTTCATTTATGGAGAGCCTTGGTTAATTTTTAACACTGATTTTTAAGTGCTTTTCTCCTTGTAGAATTCATTTTTCTTAAAATCCTCAAGGAATATCTACTAGAACATTTTACACTTGTAGGCAATTTATCCAGAAAAACGTAAAGTATTTCCACATATTTTTATTTATTTATTTATTTATTCATTCATTCATTTATTCATTTTTGTGCCAGTCTGGGGTTTGAACTCAGGGTCTGAGTGCTGTCCCTAAACTTTCTTTGCTCAAGGCTAGCACTTTACCACTTGAGCCACAGCTCTGCTTCTGGCATTTTGGTGGTTAACTAAAGATAAGAGTCTCACAAATTTTCCTGCCCAGGCTGGCTTTGAACCATGATCTTAAGATCTCAGGGTCCTGAGTAGCTAGGATTACAAATAAGCATGCGCCACCAGCACCCAGCCCCACATATTTTATGATGATGGACTCAGTATCAGTAGCACCCACTTTTGCAGTAATCTTTTTCTTTCTTTTTTTTTTCTTGGCAGCACTAGGGTTTGAACTCAGGGTTTTATGCTTACAGAGGCAAAGGCTCTAACACTTAAGCCACACTCCCAACACACTTTTTTCTTTACTTTTTACATAAGGCCTTATGTGTGTGTGTGTGTGTGTGTGTGTGTGTGTGTGTGGTGTGTGGTGTGTGGTGTGTGTGTGTGTGTGTGTGTGGTATGTGTGTGTGTGTGTGTGTGGTGTGTGTGGTGTGTGGTGTGTGTGTATGGTGTGTGTGTGGTGTGTGTGGTGTGTGTGTGGTGTGTGGTGTGTGGTGTGTGTGTGTGTGGTGTGTGTGGTGTGTGGTGTGTGTGTGTGGTGTGTCTGTGTGTGTGGTGTGTGTGGTGTGTGTGTGGTGTGTGTGGAGTGTGTGTGTGGGGTGTGTGTGGGGTGTGTGTGGGGTGTGTGTGTGTGGTGTGTGTGGTGTGTGTATGTGTGGTGTGGTGTGTGTGTGTGTGGTGTGTGATGTGTGTATGTGTGTGGTGTGTGTGTATGTGGTATGTGTGTGGTGTGTGTGTGTGGTGTGTGTGTGTGTGGTGTGTGTGGTGTGTGTGTGGTATGGTGTGTGTGTGTGGTGTGTGTGTGTGTGTGTGTGTGTGTGTGGTGTGTGTGTGGTGTATGTGTGTGTGTGGTGTGTGTGTGGTGTGTGTGTGTGGTGTGTGTGTGTGTGTGTGTGTGTGTGTGTGTGGTGTGTGTGTGTGGTGTGGTGTGTGTGTGTGGTGTGTGTGTGTGGTGTGTGTGTGTGGTGTGTGTGGTGTGGTGTGTGTGGTGTGGTATGTGTGTGTGGTGTGTGTGGTGTGGTGTGTGGGGTGTGTGGGGTGTGTGGAGTGTGTGTCAGTACTGGAACTCAGGGCCTCATGCTCTCACATGCCTGTTTTCACTCACAGGTGGCACCTATCACTTGAGCCACACCTCCACTTTCAGCTTTTTTGCTGGTTCATTGGAGGTAAGAGTCTCATGGGCTTTTCTGCCTTGGCTGACTTTGAACCTCAATCCTCAGATCTCGGCTTCCTGAGTAGCTAGCATTCTAGGCCTGAGCCATTAGCATCTATCTAAGGCCTTGTGGTTTTTTATTGGGCCAGCCTTGAACTGCAGTTCTCCTATTGACACCTTCCACATAGTTAGGATTATGGCTTCCCCTACCACATCCAGCCTGTTTGTTGATGCTCCTCAGCCCAATCCTTCTGCTGATATACTAGGATGACATGTGCAGGCCATAGCCTTAAAATTGGTGTCAGTGACTTCCTTGGGGTCTTAAAGTAGTGTCTAAGTAGTTAGGGTCATTCATTGGGCATGTGAGGCCATTGTTGAAAATAAAATACATTTTCATTTTCTGGTCACATTTTATTGATATGAAAAATATAGTCACGCCAGCCATGATAGTGCATGCTGGGAATCAATGAGGAGGATGAGGGAGATCACCAGTTTGAGAACAACCTGGGATATAGCTTGGGCTGGAATATAGCTCAGTGGCAAAGTGCTTGCCCAGTAAGTATAACATCCTGGGTTCAATTCCCAGTACCAAAAAAAGTGGGGGGGGGGGGGGAGGAGGGAAAGACAGTTAAAAAAAAAAACAAGCTGGGCACTCATGGCTCACCTGTAATCCTAGCTACTCAGGAAGCTGAGATCTGAGGATCATGCTTCAAAGCCAGCCTGGGCAAGGAAAGTCTGTGAGACTCTTATCTCCAATTAACCACCAGAAAACCGGAAGTGGCTCTGTGTCTCAAGTGGTAGAGCATTAGCTTTAAGCTGAAGAGTTCAGGGACAGCATGTAGACCCAGGGTTCAAGCCCCATGACTGCTCCCCAAAAATTAATTAATTAATTAATTAATTAATAAGATCTATCTTGAGGAAGGCTCTGCTACAGGAGTAGACATTTTTTTTTCCTGCCAAGGGCCATTTAGATAGTGATAACATCATTTAAGGACCAAACAGAATTACCAAAGCAGATGGGCCATGGGCCATGGGCAGCAGACAGGACTGGACAAGAAGCTGACCTGCGTGTCAGGGCATGTAGCAGCCTTGCGCAGCCCTCAGGCTGACCCACGACCTGACTGCACATGCCAGTCACTCCTCCCCCGAGAGACAGTCAAAACATGCACCTAGCATTCTGAGTCCTTGATCGGCCACTTCCTAGCTGTCTACTTGAGGAAAATGAATAAACCTCATCTGGGCGCCGGTGGCTCACGCCTGTAATCCTAGCTTCTCAGGAGGCCGAGATCTGAGGACTATGGTTCAAAACTAGCCAGGGAAGGAAAGTCCCCGAGACTCTGATCTCCAATTAATCAACAAAGAGAGTTAGCCTTGAGCATAAAAAAAGCTCAAGGATAGCACTCAGGCCCTGAGTTCAATCCCCAGGACTAGCACATACAAAAAAGGACAAAATAAAAATATACTCCCTATACCCCTGTTTCCTCAGCTGTGGGGGGGAGAAAGGGCGGGGGGGGGGGCCGGGAAGGTGGAGGGAATAAAAGAAAAACTACTTGAAACATGAGCACAGGAAGATCCCTGTTACCCAGGAATTGGAGCCTAGACTGAACAACATAGTGAGACCTTCACCTCAAATCTACTACTACTACTACTACTACCACTACTACTACTACTAATAATAATAATGGTACTTGCTTTCTAGGATTGTAGAGGAGGAAATAAATTAATATGCACATGGCTTGTGTCTGGATGATAAGTAAGATTATTATTAGGAACTGCCTAACTTGTGAGGACAAAGAAATAGAGAACCACCGGCAAATGGTTTGTTTGGCAATGGCTCTGAACAACCCAGGTGTACCAAGAATGTTTGGTGTAGAAGACTACAAGATATCACTCCAGAGGATCATATTGTTTTTTTGTTTGTTTTGTTTTGGGTCCGGTCGTGGGGCCTGAACTCTGGGCCTGGGCGCTGTCCCTCAGCTCTGCAGCTCAAGGCTAGCGCTCTACCACTTGAGCCACAGCGCCACTTCCGGCTTTTTTCTTTTTTGCTTATGAGGTGCTGAAGAATCGAACCCAGGGCCTCATGCATGCAAGGCAAGCGCTCCACCACTGAGCCACCTTCCCAACCCCCAGAGGATCATATTGTGTAGCCAGACCAGGTAGAAAAGTCTGAGAGAATCCATCTCCAAAACAACCAGCAAAATGCTTGGCTGGAGGCATGGCTCAAGTGGTAGAGTGCCAATCAAACAAAAGCGGAGCCTTGAGTCTAAACCGTAATACCCCGGCAGGGGGAAGGGAATCTCTGGAAATCAGAGAAAGTTAATTTTTGTGATTATGCCTACTATTTTCATAACCAGAGAATTTCTACGTTACAATGCACATTTCATAAGCATTTCCTTGTTTAATGTTGTGTATCCCCCCCCCCAAATAAAGAAAAACAAAAGAAGGATCAGCTGTATGTCTCTAGATAAAAGCACTGTGTTGACCTGCATGCACCAGGCCGCTGTCAAGAATCACTGGTTTTGCCAGTGTTGCCTGTGTGTGGTTTTGCTTCCCTTTGCATAATTTCATGCTACATTAGTCAGATGAGCAGGATTGATGGCAAATGATGGCTTCAATTAGCGAAGGTGCCAGGTGTGCGGTGTTGGAAAGTTGTGATGGCAGGATTCTAACCTTGGGCCTAGAGCATCCTTCTAACTGCAGACATTCTTCTCACATCTGCTCCAGAGCTGGCATCTGCAGGATTGTGAATGGAATACTGATTTGCAAAGACAAAGGCAATCAACAGTTGCTTGATTTGGAAACCAAATGGTTCCTGTTGATTTGCATGACAGTGTCAGAGTGTGACTTCAAAGAAAGTTGTTGGGGTGACTAAAAGGAAGTGGAGTTGACTGCAGAATCTTCTGGAAATCTAGCAACTCTGGAGAAAGGTGGAAGAGGGACTTGTGTTCCACTATATCCACCACTAAGTCCAGCCAATGCTTCTGCCTGGCCACTACTCTTGCTCTGCCCCTCCCTCTATGAGCTCTGCCCAGCCCTCTTTGGGCTCTGCCCTGGGTCTCCCTGCATTTCTCATGGGCTATGCTACAACCACCTGCCTCACACTTCAATTCCCTACTGTTCTCTCCACGTTGCTCCTTCCTAGTGTGTGTGTGTGTGTGTGTGTGTGTGTGTGTGTGTGTGTGTGTGTGGTGTGCCCATTCTGGGCACTCTACATCTTGAGCCACAACTCTATTTTGGCTTTTTGCTTTTTTTTTTTCTTTTTTGCCCGACCTAGGGCTTGAACTTGGGGCCTGGGCTTCTTTTGTTCAAGGTTAGTGCTCTACCAATTGAGCCATAGCGCCTCTTCCAGCCTTTTCTGAGCACTTTATTGGAGATACGAGTCTCATGGATTTTCCTGCCGGGACTGGCTTCAAACTGCAGTCCTCAGATCTCAGGCTCCTGAGTAGCTGGGATGACAGGCGTGAGCGACCTGAGTCCAGCACACAAATCTGATTATTTTCATTCCCAGAGCAGAGTTATTCGAGGATTCCCTGCTAACCACAAAATGCAACTTACACTGTGTTTGGCATCCAAAAACCTTGGGGCTGCCCTTTTTCTTGCTGTTGAAACTCCTGTCTTCTGTTTTCCATCTATTAAATTGGCATTTAGTTTATGACACTAACATGACAGCTCTTCAAGGCTCATTCATTTTTAATTTCATTTAAAAATTTTTAAATTATTTTTTAGGGGGCTGGGAAGGTGGCTCAGTAGTAGAGCGCTTGCCTTGCATGCATGAGGCCCTGGGTTTGATTCCTCAGCACCACATAAACAAACAAACAAATTATTTTTTAAATTCCCAGGAGCTGGCATATTGTGAACAGCCAATAGTATCTAATTGTAGGTGAATTTTAAATTGCAAGTTAACCAATGTAAATGTAGAATTTCACAATATTTTAACTAGAAAAATAAGTAAAAGTGTTTTACAAGTAACAGTTATCTTTAGCAATGTATTCACAATTACTAGGCACTTGTATATAGAGAAAGAAGGTTTTCAGTTCAATTTCACATAGTTTAACAAAACATTATGAGGATTTGCATTATTGAGAATACGTTTAGCCCAGTGCTGGTGACCGATGCCTGTAATCCAAGCTACTCAACGAGGCTGAGCGCTGAGGATTGAGGTTTAAAGACAAGCGGAGCAAGAAAAATCCATGAGACTCTCATCTTTAATTAAACATCAAAAGAGCCAGACATTGAGCCTGTAATAGAGTGCTAGCCTTGAGCACAAAAGCTCAGGGACAGGGGCTGGGAAGGTGGCTCAGTGGTAGAGCGCTTGCCTTGCATGCATGAGGCCCTGGGTTCGATTCCTCAGTACCACATAAGAAAAAAGAAAAAAGCCAGAAGCGCTAGTCTTGAGCTGAAGAGCTGAGGGAAAGTGCCCAGGCCCAGAGTTCAGGCCCCATGACTGGACCAAAAACAAACAAACAAACAAAAGGGCCAGGACCAGCACCAAAGAGGAAATATAGATATCGATATATTCTAAACTGAAATCTGGAACTTGTAAGTTATTTAAAAGTAACACCCAAACAGATGGAAAAATATTGATATCTTATTCCCTTATGGTGGCCAATAGGATTAGAAAAATCTATTACAGCCAGACGCCGGTGGCTCACGCCTACAATAGCTACTCAGGAGGCTAAGATCTGAGGATCATAGTTCAAAGCCAGTTCAGGCAGGAAAGTCCATGAGACTCTTGTCTACCACTGTGGCTCAAGTGGTAGAATGCTAGCCTTGAGCTGAAGAGCTCAGGGATAGCGCCCAGGCTCAGCATTCAAGCCCCATGACCGACCAAAAGAAAAAAGTCTCATGGATTTTTCTGCCAGCTTTAAACCAAGATCCTCAGATATCAGCCTCCTGAGTAGCTAGGCTTACAAGCATAAGCCACTGGCACCCAGCGATAATTAATAGTTTTATCAGACACTATGGTATTTCTCTTATCTTAAGGCATGTGGAAGCATCTTCAAGTTTTTCAATGAGTATGTTTTCCTGGGCTTGTAGCATCTTTAACTTCTTTTATCCATGTCTTTAGCCCTTTGAGAGCTATGTGACATCACCCAACACTTCACACCAGGGATCTGTGCCCACTGCAGTAGACCCTAACAATAAAGACTCAGTTACTGATGAACTGAAATGCATTCCTTGGGCTGGGGATGTGGCTTAGTGGTAGAGTGTTTGCCTAGCATGCATGAAGTCCTGGGTTCAATTCCTCAGTACCACATACACTGAAAAAGCCAGATGTGGTGCTATGGTTCAAATGGTAGAGTGTTAGCCTTGAGCAAAAGAAGCTCAAGGACAGTGTCCAGGTCCTGAGTTCAAGCCCCAACACTGGGGAGAAAAAAAAGGAAGTGAAATGAAATACATTCCTTGTGGTAGCAGAGTCATGTGCTCATCTTTGTGCATTCGCAACGTGAGAGGTGATTACATGTAATTTACTCTCGTGCCAGTTACTAACCATGGCGTTGGCCTGTGGTTTTCTTTTCTTGCACCTTTTTTTTTTTGTTTTGTTTTGTTTTGTTTGTTTGTGGTGCTAGTACTGGAGCTTGGACTTAGAGCCTGGACACTGTCTCTGAGCTGGTTTTGTGCTCAAGGCTAGCACTCTATCACTTGAACTACAATTCCACTTCTGGATTTTAGATGGTTAATTGGAGATAATAGTCTCACACACTTTTCTGCCCCAGCTGGCTTCCAACTTCCATCTTCAGATCTCAGCCTCCTGAGTATGATTACAGGTGTTAGCTAGCTATGTCCAGCATTTATTTATTTATTTATTTAGCCGATCCTGGGGCTTGAACTCAGGACCTAGGCACTAATCCTGAGCTCCTGCTCTAGGCTAGCACTCTATCATTTGAGCTACAGCACTATTTCTGGCTTTTTCTGTGTATGTGGTACTGAGGAATGGAACCCAGGACTTCATGCATGCTAGGCAGGCACTCTACCACTAAGCCACATTCCCAGACCCAAATATCCAGCTTTTTTTTTTTTTTTTTTTGGTCCGGTCGTGGGGCCTGAACTCTGGGCCTGGGCGGTGTCCCTCAGCTCTTCAGCTCAAGGCTAGCGCTCTACCACTTGAGCCACAGCGCCACTTCCGGCTTTTTTCTTTTTGCTTATGTGGTGCTGAGGAATCCAACCCAGGGCCTCAGGCATGCAAGGCAAGCGCTCTACCACTGAGCCACCTTCCCAGCTCCACTATCCAGCTTTTGTATGGTCTGTATGCCAAGGTCAGGCTGGCCCTCCTAGGATGAATTTGGAAGTTTTCCTTTGTTTTGTTTTTTTTTGTTTTTGTTTTTTAAAGTTTAAGTAGGATTAGTATTAGTTTTTCTTTGAATTTTTGGCAGAATTCACCATGACGCCATCTAGACCTGGGCTTTTCTTCACTGGGGTGGGGGGGAGCACGGGGAGGGGAAGGAGAGAGGGAGAGATTGGAGAGAGAGAAAGTGTGTGTGTGTGTGTGTGTGTGTGTGTGTGTGTGTGTGTGTACTGGAGATTTGACTCACAGCTTCTCCCTCTTGCTTGACTTGGTTGTTCATAAGTGGTACTCTACCACCTGAGCCATGCCTCTAGCCTGGCCTTTTGCTGTTTATTTAGAAGATAATATCTAGTGAACTTTGCTGCCCTGGCTGGTCTTAAAACATTTTCCTCCACAACTTAGGTATCAAGTATCTAGAGTTACAGGTATGAACTACCAGTGCCTGACTCTCCAATATTGTTCTTATAAATAGTAAGTAGTATTTAGAAACTAAGAATTGGCATTAGATTTGTTGTTTTCAGATTCTTTCTATAGATGGAGCTAGGAAATACACTCATAGACACACACACACACACACACACACACACACACACACACACACATACTTGATGTACACTGACACTCCAATTGAAAGCAGAAAGAAGCCAGCACTGGTGGTCCATGCCTGTAATCTTAGATACTCAGGAGGCTGAGATTGTAGTTCAAAACCAGACTAGGCAGGAAAGTCCATGAGACTCTTCTCTCCTATTAACCACCAAAAAAAACCCCAGAAATAACTCAGTGGTAGGGCACTAGGCTTGATCAAAACAATAGTTTGGGGACAACACCCAGGCCCTTAGTTCAAGCTCCATTACTGACTAAATACACACACACATGAACAAAGTAACAAGCAAATCAATAAAGCAGAATGATAGGATTTTATTTTGCTCTCTGAGTATTTCTTCACATCCGTGAGCCAAACATGGTTCAGCACAATGCTTAGAAGATTTTGCTATTGATCTGGAAACAAAATCATACTTAACAATTAGCAAATTCCAAATTGTTTAAAGAGTAAGAAAACAAGTGTGAAAGTAGTTTTTTAAAAAACCTGCAGGAGCCCCACAAAAAATAAAATACCTAGGAATTAACTAAAGAAGTGAAGGACTTCTATGCTGAAAACTTTAAAAACCTGAAAAGGGAAATAAAAGCAAAACTTAAAGAAGTGGAAAAATCTCCCATGCTCCTGGATTGGGAGGATTAACATCATGAAAATAGCAGTACTGCTGAAGGCTATCTACAAATTCAATGCAATACCCATTAATATCACAACCTCATTCTCCAATGAAATAGAAGAAGCAATCCAAAAATTCATATGGAACAATGTAAGACCCTGAATAGCAAAAATAATCCTTCACAGAAAGAACAGTGCTGCAGGAATAACAATACCAGACCTCAAACTCTACTACAAGGCCATAGTAATCAAAACAGCTTGGTACTGGCACAAGCACAGACATGAAGAGCAATGGAATAGAACCAAAGACCCAGAAATGAACCTCTAGACCTATAGATACCCAATCTTCAATAAGGGAGCCAGAAAAATAGAATGGAAGAAAGACAGCCTCTTCAGTAAATGGTGCTGGCAAAATTGGTTAAACACCTGTAGAAAACTAAAGCTATCAACTGCACCAGAATCAACTCCAAATGGATTGAAGACCTTGAAGTCAAAGCATACACCCTGAAAACATTACAGGAAGGAATAGGAGAAACTCTAGGGCTCCTTGGCACAGGCTGAAATTTTCTTAATACTCAGAAACACAAACAAATCAAATGGGATTGCATTAAACTGCAGAGCTTCTGCATGGCAAAGGACATAGCAAGATCAATAGAAAGCCCACAGACAGGGAGAAAATCTTCTCTAGCCATACAACAGACAAGGGCCTCACATCTAAAATATACTTAGACCTCAAAAAATTAAATTCTCCAAAAACAAATCCTCAAGGAAACAATTGCCCCATCAACAAGTGGGCCAAAGACTTAAAGAAAGATTTCTCTGAAGAAGAAATAAGAATGGCCAATAGACATATGAAGAAATGCTCATCTTCTCTGGCCATAAAAGAAATGCAAATCAAAACAACATTGAGATTCCACCTCACCCCAGCTAGAATGGCTATAATTAAGAAATCTGATAACAACAGATGCTGTAAGGGATGTGGCCAAAAGGGAAGAATGTGAGAATGTAAACTTGTTCAACCACTCTGGAAAGCAGTATGGAGGTTCTTGAAAAAACTCCACATAGAGGGGCTGGGGAGGTGGCTCAGTGGTAGAGTGCTTACCTTGCATGCATGAGACCCTCAGTTTGATTCCTCAGCACCAGATAAACAGAAAGAGCCAGAAGTGGTGCTTGGCTCAAGTGGTAGAATGCTAGCCTTGAGCTGAAGAGCTGAGGGACAGCTCCCAGGCCCAGAGTTCAGGCCCCACGACCAACAACAACAGAAAAAAAAAGACTCCACATAGAGTTCCCCTATGACCCAGCAATCCCACTTTTAGGCATTTACCCAAATGAAGACAAGTATGGCCATACTAAAGCTACCAGCACAACTATGTTTATCCCAGCATTATTCACCATAGTTAAGATATGGAACCAACCCAGATGCCACTTGGTAGGTGAGTGGATCAAGAAAATGTCATATATGGGCTGGGAAGGTGGCTCAGTGGTAGAGTGCTTGCCTTGCATGCATGAGGCCCTGGGTTGGATTCCTCAGCACCACATAAGCAAAAAGAAAAAAGCCGGAAGTGGCACTGTGGCTCAAGTGGTAGAGCGCTAGCCTTGAGCTGAAGAGCAGAGGGACAGCGCCCAGGCCCAGAGTTCAGGCCCCACGACCGTACCCAACGAAAGAAAGAAAGAAAGAAAATGTGATATATATCTATATATATCTATATATATATATACACAATGGAATTCCATGCTTCCATCAGAAAGAACGACACTGCCCCATTTGTTAGGAAATGCAGAGACCTGGAAAAAAAATCATATTAAGTAAGCCAGGCCCAAAGAAATTTAGGCCCATGGTTTCCCTTATTTGCAATAATTAGAATACGTATAGGATAATCTTATCAGATGAGCTGAAAAGCTCAAAGGCTGTCTACATGCGATCATTTAAGTTGATGCTAAGTGAAATCAACCCCAAGATATGGACACAAGAAGTTTGTCTTTGTTGTTGTTGTTTAAAATGTACTATGTGATTTTTTTTGTTTCTTCTGTATGTTCTTCCCTCTATGGTATATCCTCTGTTGTCACTGTACTTGATTTTGGCACCCTGCATCTTGTATATACATTTGTCTAATCTGAGGAGGGGAAGGGAAATAACAAAACACTGAAAGAAGGACACGGGATGACCCATTGCAACAAGGATACCCACAGGACAGTATATTGCAAATGACCTTTACAACTTCATGCAGGGGGTGGGGAATGGGGAGGAGTGTGGGAGGTGGGGGAGAGAAGGGATCATGGAACAACAAGGGAAGGGGTAACAATGATGGATGAGTAATGCACTCATTGCCTTGCTCATGTAACTGTCACCCCTCTGCACAGCATCTTTACAATAATTTTTAAAAGCATATTCATGAAAATGGTAATCAATTGGATAGTATCAGACAAGTACTTGTGTTGAAAAATGACCTCTTGGGGCTGGGAAGGTGGCTCAGTGGTAGAGCACTTGCCTTGCATGCTCGAGGCCCTGGGTTCGATTCCTCAGCACCACATAAGCAAAAAGATAAAAGCCGGAAGTGGCACTGTGGCTCAAGTGGTAGAGAGCTAGCCTCGAGCTGAAGAGCTGAGGGACAGCGCCCAGGCCCAGAGTTCAGGCCCCACGACTGGACCCCCCCCCAAAAAAAAGAAAGGAAAATGACCTCTTTAGAGATAACGTATAGTAGCTATAAGAAAGATAAGCAATTCTTGGTTAAAGGCATACCCGTTTTTATTCTGCATTAGCCAAGTACATGAAATAAATTCTGTTGAATACAAAAAAAAACCTGCAGTAGAAAAACATATACAATCATGATGTTCAGATAGATTAAAAACCCAGAAAGGAAAGGCTGATAGGGTTGTCTGTGAATAACATGATTGGGTTGACTCAGTTTTCTCATGCTTGAGAGCAGGAAGTGAATCATGGGGTCATATTGTATGGTTTCCAATTTAGAGAGCTGGTGAATTATTGTATTGCAAATAGCAAATGCAAGGTCCAACTTTAGAGTGAACCCCACCAACAGATACAATTGACTAGGTAACTCCTTAAAGGTGTGTGTCTCTATCTCTCTGTCTGTCCGTCTGTCTCCTTCTCTCTCTCTGACAATGTCTTGCTATGTAGTCCAGGCTGGCCTCCAACTCAAAAAACTTCTGCCTCAGCTTCCCCTGTGCCCATATTACAGATGCACTCTACCATGTCAGGCTCTTTAAAGATCTTGAAAGACCAACGACAAATACTGGAGGGGATGCAGAGAAAGAGGAACCCTATTACACTGCTGGTGGGAATGTTCACTTATACAACCACTTTGGAAAGCAGTCTGGAAGGTCCTCAGAAAGCTAAATATTGACCTCCCTTATGACCCAGTCATACCACTTCTAGGCATCTATCCTGAACAACAGGAACCAATATACAAGGACATGTGCACCTCCATGTTTATTGCAGCACTGTTCACAATAGCTAGGATATGGAAACAACCCAGATGTCCCACCACAGATGAATGGATCCAAAAATTGCGGTATCTATACACAATGGAATATTATGCAGCCATTAGAAAGGACAAAATAATGGCATTTGCAGGGAAATGGATGGAGCTAGAAGAAATCATGTTGAGCGAGGTAAGCCAAGAGCCAAACAGCACATGGTCTCCCTGATAAATGGATGTTAAATCCAACATGTAAGGTGATACAACAAAGTTAACAAGACTTAAGAAACAAAGAACTTCTACTCATCTGGTTGAATCACTACTAAATAACCCCATGCTGCTGATCACATGTATGGTATATATGTGCACACCAGAGGGAAACCAGGAAGACGACACAGAACTAGAGGGAATCAGGGAAAAACATACAACAGCGGGACCCATCAGCTGCACTGGACATTGATCAAAATGAACTAAGCAACTCAATTGCAGCGATGGGAGGGAGGGAACAAGTGGGAAAGAGGGAGCATCTGATGCTATGCAAAACAAAAGAAATGTACATATCACCCAATGTGGAAGAAATAACTGTATCGCAAAGCTCATAGAACTCATAAATGTTATAGACCATGATAGACAATTTGCCCCATGAAAGTTAGAATGTGTTTGTGACTTTAACTAAGCTTCACTATCCCAAATACTGTGAATTTTGAGGAATTATGTAACCACTTAATCACAATAAAGAATTTGAAGGAAAAAAAAAAGCTCTTGAAGGCCGTTCAGAGAGCAGTGGTCCAGATACCACTTGAAAAATGCTTCAGAGCAAAATCCACACATAGCTAGCAGCAGCGGGAGCAAGAGTGTCAGTAGAAGGAATTGGCTGGCCTGTGAGGGTCATGAGATACTCTACCTGCAAGGGGCTTTGGTCACCTGCTCAGCCATCAGCTTCGAGGAGGTTAGCTTTTCCTCATGGCATCTGCTCAACATCCCTGGGACAGACAAGATGTAGGTTCCATTGTAGGCACATGGAGGAGGCTGAAGAGTCCTTGGCTGCGCAGAGGAAGCAGCAGATGCTAAACACCTTTCAGAGAATGAGGGATGAAATATTCCCTTTGTAATTCTGCCAGGGCGTTGCTCCTGTATGAAGGAAGTGCCATGAAGCCTTGGAACCACATACCACTATCTGCCTATGGCCCAGCAGTAGTGAGGGAACATAGGGTGGTTTCTTAACGATTAAACCGAAACCTGTGCCCATGGCTCAGGCCTCTAATCCTAGCAACTCAGGTGGCTGAGATCTGAGGATTGTAGTTCAAAGCCAGCCTGGGCAGAAAAGTCCCTGTGAGACTCTTACCTCCAATTAACCACTCAAAAGATGGAAGTGGCGCTGTGGCTCACATGGTAGAGTGCTAGCATTGAGCACAAAGAGGTTCAGGGACAACGGCCACACCCTGATTTCAAGCCCACAACTAAAAACAACAACAAAAAAGAGTAAGCCAA
The DNA here is from genome assembly GCF_019054845.1 of Dipodomys spectabilis. Taxonomy (NCBI): domain Eukaryota; kingdom Metazoa; phylum Chordata; class Mammalia; order Rodentia; family Heteromyidae; genus Dipodomys; species Dipodomys spectabilis. Next base: position 7,087,237 of record NW_024870773.1, read on the forward strand.
AAATCACCATTTGACCAAGCATTATCAATTCTGGGATGTACACCCAAGAATTAAAATCAAAGTGGGGCTGGGAAGGTGGCTCAGTGATAAGAGTGTTTGCATGCATGAGGCCCTGGGTTCGATTCCTCAGCACTACATAAGCAGAAAAAGCCGGAAGTAGTGCTATGGCTCAAGTGGTAGAAGGCTAGCCTTGAGCTGAAGAGCTGAGGGACAGCGCCCAGGCCCAGAGTTCAGACCCCCCACAACCGACCAAAAAAGAAGAAGAAGGAGAAGGAGGAATAGGAGGAGGAGGAGGAGGAGGAGGAGGAGGAGGAGGAGGAGGAGGAGGAGGAGAAGGAGGAGGAGAAGGAGGAGGAGAAGGAGGAGAAGAAGAAATTAAAATCAAAGTCTTAAACAGCTGTGTATATCCCAATATTTATAGCAGCACTGTTGAGAATGTGAAACTATAACCAATTGTTTGTCAATTGATAACTGAACAAAATGGGACTTACTCATACAATGGAATGTGTTAAGCCTTAGACAAGAATGAAATCATGATATATGCTACAACCTGAGCAAACTCTAAACACATGACAAAAAGCTGGGAGGACACTTGCCTAACACCTGGAATCCTAACTACTCAAGATCTAGGGATCAAGGTTCAAGGCTAGCCAGGGCAGGAAAGTTCTTGAAACTCTTACCTTCAGTGAACCACCAAAAAGCCAGAAGAGGAGCTGTGGCTTAAGTGGTAAAGCACTAGCCTTGGGTAAAAATGCTCAGGGACAGCACCCAGACCCTGAATTCAAGCCCCAGGATTGGCACAAAACAAATAAAAACAATAGGAGATGCATCTTCTAGGCTTTCTAAACCCTCCATCCAGGCCAAAGTGCCATCTGCTTGTCACCTGACCAAGGACATACTAGAAATGTCTCCACCAGCCTCAACAAGGTACATGGTTCAGGCAAAAAATGAACTAGAGGACGTTTCAAATTTTGTGAAATAAGATCTACCACTCTGCTGTCACTGAATTTAAGAGTCTTTTCTCCAAGAGGAGGGAAAATAAATTGAGCAGGGAAAAAAAAATGTTTGCAGCAGCTGGATCTTAAATTAGCTATTTTGTCTCTCAAGACTGGAAAACACCTGGTCCCAGCAGACTTTCCATTGAGTTTTATACGACTTTCAAAAATAGACTAATTCTGAGCTGACTGGCAAGATTTAGTGATGTTGGGTTGTCTCCCACAACTTTATCTAAGCACAAGCAATCACACAATATTTTTTATTCTTATTTTTTAACAGGGGGGAGGGGTATGCAAAATTACTGGTGTATCTTTCCTCAACCAAAATGTTGTTTTGATAACTCAGGAAATTTGTAACAGAGCAAAGCACATGTTTTTAGAGAATGCCTGAAGTGAGCAACTAAAAAGGATGTCAGACCAGACAGTTCTGGTACTTAGAGCACAGCTCTTAGACCAGCAACCTTAGCTTATCCTCAGAACTTATTAGAAATACACAACCTTGCCAGGCGCTGGTGGCTCACACCTGCAATCCTAGCTATTCAATAGGCTGAGATCTGAAGATCAAGATTTAAAGCCGGCCTGGGCAGGAAAGTCCATGAGACTCTTATCTCCAATAAACCACCAGAAAACTGGAAGTGGCACCATGGCTCAAAGTGGTAGAGTGCTAGCCTTGAGCAAAAAGAGCCCAGGGACAGTGTCCAGGTCCCAAGTTCAAGTCTCATGACTGACAAAAAGAAAAATAAAAAGAAATACACAATCTCACCAGGTGCTGACAACTCATGCATGTAGTCCTAGCTACTGAGGAGGCTGAGATCTGAGGATTGCAGTTCAAAGTTAGCCCAGGCAGGAAAGTCCATGAGACTGTTATCACTAATTAACCACAAAAAGCCAGAAGTAGAGTTGAGGCTCAAGTAAGTGGTAAAGTACTAGTCTTGAGTACAAATGCTCAGGGACAGCACCCAGGCCCAGAGTTCAAGCTCCAGAACTGGAAAGAAAGAACGAGGGGGGGAGGGGGGAGAGAAGGAAGGAAGGAAGGAAGGAAGGAAGGAAGGAAGGAAGGAAGGAAGGAAGGAAGGAAGAAAGGTGCATGCCAGGTGCCAGTGGCTTAGGGTTTACACCTGTAATCCTAACTACTGAAGAGGCTGAGATCTGAGGCTCTTGGGTCAATGCCAGCCTGGGCAGAAAGGCCATGAGACTCTTAGCTCCAATTAATCACCCAAGAGCCATAAATGGAGCCATAGTCTTGAGCAAAGAAATCTCAGGGACAGTACCCAGGCCCTGAATTCAAGCCCCAGGTTATGCACAAAAAAAAAAAAAAAAAGAAAAGGAAAAAAGAAACATACAATCTTTTCCTTTAGCCCTGACCTGCTAAATTAGAACCATTTTCATAAAGTTCCTATTTTGGGTATGAAATGTCCCCCCAAAAAAAGCTCAAGTGTTGAAGGTTAATCCATTGATGAATTCATACTGAGTGGGCTATTTGGAGGTGTGGTCTGATTGGAGGAAATGGCTCACTGGGGGTGTGGTTTTGAAAGATTGTCTGGTCCTGGTCCCCTTCCTCTCATGCTCTCTGCTTCCTGGCCTCCATGATTTGAACAGCCTCCTCTAGCCACAACTCCCACCACCATGACAGTCTGCCTTGTCTCAGATCCAAAGAAATGGAGCCATCTGATACTGAATGGAAAGCTCTGACATTCTGAGCCAAAACAATCTTTCTTGTTTTTCTTATATATTTTGTTATAGTCACAGAAAGTCAATCGATATACTTAAGAATGTCCACTAAAACTTGAAATGAGTTTTGGACTTCCTTTGGCTGAATTTGCTGAATATTTACTAAAAATACATCACCTCCAGTAAGTCAGAATCTGTGTTTCTCCACCCAAGGGGATGAGGGGACCAAGAGAAGTAAAACTCATTTATGGGATGTGAGTGGCTCACCCCTGTGATTTTAAGGATGTGTCTATCATTAATCTCATTTCATCCTTACCTCCTCAGTTTCTCTTCCCAACACAAATATAATGGAGTTGAGACACAAAAGGGACTTGGAGGAGACGGCTTTAGTTAATGAGCTGGCAGCTTCACCTCCCAGGAGTGAGCTTTAAATAACTCGTGTGTGTGTGTGTGTGTGTGTGTGTGTGTGTGTGTGATGAGACCCAGGGGCCCCCGAGGAATCTCTCACCAGCTTCCTGTCATGTGTGAGTCCCTCACCGGATCAGTGCTTTTCCAGGTTTCTTGTAGGTGGCTTGGAGCTCTGCCCTGCAGCGAGCAATGCAAACTGAATCCATTGATTCAAATCCTTCTGGTCCATGCATAATCCTATTGGCCAAAGGTAAAGACTTGGAGTTGGAGGGGAGCAGCACCTGAACCCGAGGATACAGCAAGGGAAGAGGAGAAGGAACTCAGGGAGATGGGTCACTTACCTCCTAGGGCTAAGACCAACTTTGGGAGGCTGGGGGGAAATCAGGTGCTGGACATCTGGCCTCTTTGCCCAACTTGTTCCAGCTACCTGGGGAGAGAAGGGGAGGAGAAGGAAGGGAAGGAAGTGGAAGGGAAGGGAAGAAAGAGAAGGGAAAGGGGAGATGAAGAGAAAGGAGAGAAGAAAAGGGAAGCAAGGGAGGGGGAGAGGAAGGGAAGGGGAGGAAGGGAGAGAAGAGAGAAGAGGCATGGGGAAGAGAGAGGAAGCAAAAGGAAGGAAGACAAAAGGTCTGGAGAGGAAAGAGGGGAAGGGGAGGGGAGGGGAATTGGAAGGGAATAGAGTGAAGAGAAGGGCAAGAATCTATAAGGGGACTGAACAGTATACAACACAAAAGACCATGTAACCTCTTTTCTACATCAGTTCTTTTTTCAGTTTGTTAGTATTATAAAGGTGACGTACAGTTAGGTTACAGTTCCAAATAAGTCAGGTAATGAGTACATTTCGTTTTGGACAAGGTCACACCCATTTTTGTTTGTTTTGTTTTTAAGGAAATAAAGCCTGGAAAAAGGTGGCCAGAAGTTAGCTGAGCAAGATGCTGTAGCTGGATAGGATGGTTCATGCAGCATCTGTGGATGAACCCCGAATCCCTGAGAGGCCCGGCAACCTGCATGCCCCTGCGAGTAACGTGAGGTGCTGAGTGAAACCAGGGCCGTGATTTCTCAAGCAGATCATGTCTCTGCCTTCGGGCAGCAAGTCAGAAAGTCAAGGCTATGAGAACTGAGTCTGACTTAGTTTTGCACACATTATTAAGTTCTACATCTGCAGCCAGACTCAGGCAACATTCTAACTATGCAAATGGCTGCACACTTTGGATCGTAAATGTCCTCCAAAGGCCTACCTATGGCTGCAAGGCTTGCTTCCCAGCTTGGCACTCTTTGGCAGGTGGTGGCAACTTTAAGAGGCGGGGCCTAGTGGGAGGTCTCCTGGTCATTGGGGTGTGTCTTCTTGAAGGAAGTATTGGACCCCCTTCCCCTTCTCTTCTTTCCTTTTACTTCTCAGCTGTCATGAGGGGAAAAGCTGGCCGTGATCTGCTGCTTCCTCCCAGGCCCCAAAATACAGAACCAGCCAACATTCAGCTGAAATTATGAGCCACTGTGGTTATCTCAGGTGTTTGGTATAGGAACAGAAAGCTGAGGAACACAGTGAACTTCCCTGTCAAACAGACACGAGACAGGGTACAAGTCATGATTCTGTTTCAGTTCCCATCAATAAAATGAAGTGCCTACTTGGTGGGGTTACATGTGCAAAGTTTGTTTTCTCAAACTCAATCATATGGAGATGATCACTTTGAACAGTAGATTCTGGCTGGGCACCAGTGGCTCATACCTGTAATCCTAGCTACTCAGGAGGCTGAGATCTGAGGACTGCAGCCCAGGCAGGAAAGTCTGTAAGATGCTGATCTCCAAATACCAGCAACAAGCTGGAAGTGGAGCTGTGGCTTAAGTGGTGGAGTGCTAGCCTTGAGTAGAAAAAGCTCAGGGACAGCACCCAGGTCTTGGAGTTTAAACCTTAGGATAAATATAGAAAGAGAGACAGAGACAGAGAGAGACAGGGAGAAAGGAAGGGAGGAAGGAAGGAAGGAAGGAAGGAAGGAAGGAAGGAAGGAAGGAAGGAAGGAAGGAAGGAAGGAAGGAAGGAAGGAAGGAAGGAAGGAAGGAAGGAAGGAAGGAAGGAAAGAAGGAAGGAAAGGAAGGAAGGAAGGAAGGAAGGAAGGAAGGAAGGAACTTTAATGTGGGGAAGGTCTAGGGGTATGATGATAGATCCTGGTGATCATCAACACCAAGAAAAATAAAGATGGGGGAAAATAGCATAGAGCCAGGCACTGATATCTCATGTCTGTAATCCTAGCTATTCAGGAGGCTGATATCTGAGAATCATAGTTCAAAGCCAGCCAAGACAGGAAAGTCCCTGAGACTCTTTATCTCCAATGAACCACCAGAAAACCAGAAGTGGTAGTGTGGCTCCAAGTGGTAGAGGGCTAGCCTTGAGTGCTCAGGACAGCACCTGCGTTCAAGCCCCATCACCAACAGAAAAAATAAATAAATAAATACATTTCCATGGAGTTTTCACCCAGCTTTCCTAAATGATAACATGTTATATACCATCATAGGTCAGTGCTCTAAGCATGGCACCTGGCATTAAAATGACATTATTAACTCATCTTCAGTCATTTTTCAAATTTGATCAGTTTCCCCACTAATATCCTTTTTCTGCACCACAATCCATACATGGATCACATACTGTATTTAGTAGTCTTGAGTTCTCAGTCTCCTTTGATCTGGGACACACTTCACAAGAGACAGCTATAACAACAATAATGCTTGAATTCTTTATGACTAGGCTCCAGTGGCTCACACCTATAATCCTAGCTACTCAGGAGGCTCAGATCTAAGGATCACAGTTCAAATCCAGCCAGGGTATGAAAGTCCAAGAGACTCTTACCTCCAGTTAACCACCAAAAAATCCAGAAGTAAAGCTGGGACTCAAATGGTAGAACACTAGTCTTGAGCACAAAAGCTCAGGGACAGTGCCTAGGCCTTGAGTTCAAACCCCGAGAGTAACACACACACACACACACACACACACACACACACACACACACACACACACACACACACACACACAGAAACCAGAGGTTTTAGTTTCCAACCTCAAACCCCAGGAATTCCACACATCAAGCAAGACCACTTACCCCTATAAACCAAATAAAGAGACATGATGAGAGATAGAAAAAGATTTATTATGTGATACCAGCATGTTGTAGAAAAAAACACATCACTTTAGTAAACCTTTCTTTGGTTGGTTGTGGAGCTTGAATTCAGGGCCTGGGTGCTATTCCTGAGCTCTTTTGCTCAAGACTAGTGCACTACCACTTTAAGCCATGGAGCCACTTCCGGTTTTCTGGTGGTTAATTGGAGTTAAGTCTCACAGACTTTCCTGCTCTGGCTGGCTTTGAACCGCTATCCTCAGATCTCAGCCTCCTGAGTAGCTACAATTACAGGTGTGAGCCACCAGAGCCCAGCTCATTTTAGTATATCTTCAGGCATCATCTCTGGGATTCAAAGGTATATATGTGTGTATGTGTGTGTGTGTGTGTGTGTGTGTGTGTGTGTGTGTATACTTATATTTATATTTATATATTTCTTTGTTTATATTTATATATGTGTATATAATATTTTAATATTTATTTAGATGTAATATATTATGTAACATGTGTGTATATACATATGTGTGTGTGTGTGTGTGTGTGTAAATAAAACAACTTCCAGAGAAGCTGTTACAACTGTCATCACTGATCATGATAAACAAGTCATGATTAACTGGTAGATAGTCTGTCCTGAGGAGGCTGTATTGTTTCTGTCTCAGTTGCTGGTCCTAAAGATATGACTGATTCATCCTGTTCTTCCTGATTGTAAAGTGACTGGAGAAAGGCTGGCTTGGAGCTGAAATACACAATGGAGGCAGAGAAGCTAAGCTTGGCTTTTGCTTTTAATTAATTCATGGACCCAGCAAAATCAACTTTCAGCAGGTCTTACACTAATGCTTTTTTTGAGTTCAAGTGGTTCTCAGTGTTCATAAGACTTATCTGGAGGTCTTGTTTCATAATTATCTTAAAGAACTTCACTTATTTATTTACTTAGTATGTTTGGGGCAGTACTGGGCTTTGAATGCAGGGCTTGCTAAGCAAGCTTTCTGCATGTTAACCACTCTTTCAGCTGTATTTAGGTTTTGGTGATGTTAGAGAATATGTATTTTTACCAATACACCAGGTGATTACCCTTTGAGAAACCACGTGCAAGAGTATCTGACACAGGGTCAGTAAAGGTGCTGCATGGAGCGCTTGCAGGGATTAACTCTATTTCTTAGGGGGGAAAAAAGCTTTTTTGCAGGGCACTGGTGGCTCATTCCTGTAATCCTAGCTACTCAGGAGGCTGAGATCTGAGAACTGAGTTTTAAAGCCAGTTCAGGCAGGAAAGTCCATGAGACTCTTTATCCCCAATTAACCACCAGAAAACTGAAAATGGAGCTGTGGCTCAAAGTGATACAGAGCTAGCCTTGAGCAAAAGAGCTTAGGGACATTGCCCAGGCCTTGAGTTCAAGCCCCACAGACAACAAAAAAATAGAAAGCTTTTTTTTAAGCCTTATATTCACCCAGTAAAATTCCTAGATACTCTTTCTCCTACATAATTCTGATTCAAGTGGAAGCTCAATTGCCCCATTTTACTCTTTGCTTTGTCTGGTGAAATGCTCTTTTATTTGTTTTCCTGGTGCAGCCATGTTGTCTCGCTCATTCCCAAAAATTTCCACTAGGGGGCACACATGACATCCAACCATGGACTCACAAACCATCAGCCAGGGCCTCAGGGTCTGGGTCTTGATGCCTCTGATGAGGATGAAATCCAGAACTTCTGACTTAGGGCCATCACTATATTGTTAATAATTAAAGAGGCATGTGGGCCTGGAGATGTGAGGTGTGTGGGCTTGGACCATACCTAGGGATTTTTGCTGAAGGTTTCTGATTTGAGCTGTCCTGTGCAGAACACAGAACAGGCTGTGACACACTTTCCCCATCTGCTCTTTGTGACAAAGCACCTTGCTAAACAAAACAGTGAGCAAAACTACACTCCTCCCTTTATGCCAGGTGCCAGTGACCACACCTGTAATCCTAGGTACCAAGGAGGTGGAGATCTAAGGATCACAGTTTGAAGCCAGCCCAGGCAGGAAAGTCCAGTAGACTCTTATCTCTAATTAACCACCAAAAAGTTGGAAGTGGAACTGTGGATCAGGGAGTAGAATGTCGGCCTTGAGCAAAACAAAAACAACTCAAGGATAGCACCCAGGCTACAAGTTCAAGTCCCCAGGACACACACACACACACCACAAAATCCCCTTTTATGTGGTTATCATTACCCACCTTCATAATCCTCCAATCAAAGGTGATCAGTAGCTGAGCGCCATTGGCTCATGCCTGTAATCCTAGCTACTCAGGAGGCTGAGATCTGAAGATTGAGGTTCAAAGCCATCCCGGGCAGGAAAGGCTGTGAGACTTTTTATCTCCAATTAAACACCAGAAAATCAGAAGTGGCACTGTGGCTCTAGTGGTAGTGCCTTGAGTTGAAGAGCTGAGGGATGGCGCCCAGGCCCAGAGTTCAAGCCCCACAACTGACACAAAAAAAAAAGTGATCAGCAAAGAAGGGTCCAGCTGTACCAATGATCAGTTCAATGTCAAGACCACACAACAGAGACTAGATTTTGGTCTTTGGCTTACTGCTGGTATAATTCTACAGGCCTTGAAGAAAGGAGACTAGAGATCAGCCCTGTCACAATTAGAAAAGAGATCGCAACATCAGGGCTGTCCAAACCCAGCTATCGCTGGTCACAAATGTTTGGAAGGCAGCCCATACTTTGCTTTCCTATGAAGGATGTGGCCCATGTGCAGAGATACCTTAAATGTGGGGTAAGTGGGACATGGTTTGAAGGCATATGTCAGCATCAGCATGAATTCTTTCTACTCATCAGTCTTCCAACAGTTCCCCTGTATCTAGGAATGATACTATAAGCCATCTCAGCCAGCTGTTAATTTGAACACAGTACCAGTACTGCATGCAGGGTTGAATGAATACCATGTCTTCCTGATTCCTCTGTCTTACAGGCTCAGTTTACTTCTTTGGACTCATTAGGTGTGACTGTATTTAAGAAAAGCATAATGCCCCAAGCTTCTCAGCCTCCTGCTCACTAGATGTTATCATTCCATGCCTGTGAGGTATGATCGAGCCTAGCGCTATTTCTTTCCACTGTGACAGCGAATCCAGAGGCTGAGAGGATCTGTGTGTGTGTGTGTGTGTGTGTGTGTGTGTGTGTGTGTGTGTGTGTGTGTTTTGGGGCTTGAACTCAGGGCCTGGGCACTGGCATAAGCTTTTGTACTCAAGGCTAGTGCTTTACCATTTGGGCCACAGCTCCACTTTCAAATTTTTGGTGTTTAACTAGGGATAAGTCTTATGGAGTTTCCTGCCTGGGCTGACTTCGAACAGCAGTCCTCGGGTTTCAACATCCTGTCTAGCTAAGATTATAACCCTGAGCCACTGGTGTCCAGCTTATCTTTAAGTATTTTATGTGGAATGCCCAATTGATCATTAGACCCAGGACACAGATTTGGCTGAGAGCTTCAGCTTATGCTAATGTCCTCAGGAGACCAGTTCCTAGTCATGATCTGTTCCTCTGAAAACATCAGACCAATGATCATGTTCTAAAAGAAGCAATTTGATGGAGAGATGCCAGAAAGCAAAATTTGGAGAGATTCTTTCTACTTTCTGTTTAACTGGCATTACCTACATGGTATCTTAAGGAAATAGAAGGTTCAGTTATTGATTTTCTCTTTCTTTTTTGGACAGTTGTAGTATTTGAACCCAGGGTCTAGGTGCTGTCCCTGAGCTTTTTTTGCTCAAGGTAGCCCTCTGCCAGTTGAGCTACAGCTCTACTTCCAGTTTTCTGTGGCTAATTGGAAATAAGAGTCTCATGGACTTTCCTGCCTAGGCTGACTTTGAACTGTGATCCTCAGATCTCAGCCTCCCAGGTAGCTAGGATTACAGCATCCAGCTGTCTTTTTTGCCTTCTTTCTTTCAACTTTCTTCCTTTCTTTCAACTTTCCTCCTTTCTTTCTTTCTTTCCTCCTTCCTTCCTTCCTTCCTTTCTGTCTCTCTCCTCTCTCTTTCTTTCGGTATAAATTCTTATTTAAATATAAATTTAGGTACATCTCACAACTTTCAGTGCTTGTATTTCAATTTATACTAAGCTCAAAATGTTCTTTCTTTATGTGATATTTCGTTTGTATTTAGTTCCCAAATATTTGTGAACTTTGTAGATCTCATTTTAAAATCCTAATTTAATTTCATTGCGATCAGAGAAAATACTTAGTATGACTGAAATCCTTTAAATGTATTGAGCCTTGCATTACGGCTCACAGTATGTGGCTTGTGTACTTGAAGCAAATGCATAGTCTGCAATTGTTGGACATCTGCCAATGTCATTGGATGTCCTGATTTTCTCTTTACTGTACCCATTTCTGCTTCCAATTCTGTGTTTCTTCAAATATCTTGAATTAATGTAATTAAGTACATAACTTTTGCACCATTATGTCCTCTAAATAATGTGAACTTTTTAGTATTGAGAAATAATCTCAGCCAGGTGCCGGTGGCTCACACCTGTAATCCTAGCTATTCAGAGGCTGAGATCTGAGGATTGTGGTTCAAAGCCAGCCCTGGCAGGAAAGTCCATGAGACTTTTATCTCCAATTAACCACCAGAAAACTGAAAGTGGCACTGTGGCTCAAGAAGCAGAAAGCATGCCTTGAGCTGAAGAGCTCAGGGGCAGTGCCCAGGTCCAGTGTTCAAGCCCCAAGAACAACCGAGAGAGAGAGAGAGAGAGAGAGAGAGAGAGAAGAAATGATTTTGCTGGGTGCTGGTGGCTCACACTTATAATCCTAGCTACTCAGAAAGCTGAAATGTGAGGATCCCAGTTCAAAGCCAGCTCAGGCAGAAAAGTCTGTGGGACTCAATTTCCAATCAGCCATCAGAAATCGAGACTCAGGGCAACAGATGGGGAAAAAAGAAAGAAAGAAAGAAGAGGAAGGAAGGAAGGAAGGAAAAAAGGAAGGAAGGAAGGAAGGAAGGAAGGAAGGAAGGAAAGACTCAATCTTCTTTAATCCTTAGTAATGCCCTTTGCTCTGCAATTGACTCGATATTAATATATATACTCTAGATTTCTTTCAATGTTCACAGAGTATATCATTAACTAGCTGGCTCACAGATGGATGTGTTTTCATCCATTGTGCTATTACCACTAAATACCCGAATCTGGGTGTGGGTGGTGCATGCTTGTAATCCTAGCTACTCAGGAGGCTGAGATTGAAGTGAGCCCAGGCAAGAAAGCCTATGAAATTCTTATCTCCAATTAACCAGCAAAAAAGCCAAGTGGTAGAGCACTAGCTTTGAGCAATAACAACTCAAGGGCAGTACCCAGGCCCCAAGTTCAAGCCCCAGGACCAGCACAAAACAAAACAAAAACCTGAGGTAGAATAATTTATTTCTTACAGCTCTAGAAACTAGAAACCAACAAGCCACAATGAAGGTGCTGGCAGGTTCCATTCTCTACCAAGGGTTCTATCCTTCAGGTAGAAGAGCACTATGTCCTCCATGATGGAAAAGTGAAGGGCAAGCTACTGAGATACTGATACCGTAAGAAGCATCCATCACAATGACATCGGAGAAGCTGACTCCCATGGCATACCACCTCTTAAAGGCTCAGCTCTTAATAATACTGTATTAGTGACACTGAATTTTGGAGCCACAGTGATTCCATCAAGCCAGACAAAAAATTTTTTGCTTGTTTGAACTCTGGTCCTGGGCACTGTCCCTGAACTTTTGTGTTCAAAGCTAGCATTCTGCCACTTGAGTTACTCCTCCACTTCTGGCTTTTTAATTAGTCTCATGGACTTTCCTGCCAGGACTGACTTTGAACCATGATGCTCAGTTTTCAACCTCCTGAGTAGCTAGAATTAAAGGCATATGCCACCAGCCCCTGGCTCATAGCAGTTTTTCCCCCCCTCATCTAATCTCTTAGCTGGATTGTTTAATACATCAACATTTAATATTTTCATGTGATTTTTCTACTCGCTTCATCGATTCTGTTTCCCTTTGCTTCCTTTTCTGCTTTCTTTTAGATTGCCCAGATAAGTTGTTCCAAATGGGAAAGTAATTCTCTTCACTATCATAGCAGATCCGCTCACATCTAGTTTACATACTAGTATTCTATGGATGGATTCTTTCAATAGGTTTTTACCATGTTCTAAAGTTTGAAAGTACCAGCAATAGGGAAATGAGACAAATAGCACACAAAGCCAACAAACATTTTATTATGACTGTCACTAATACAGTTCTTGGGGCATATAGCAGCTTTACTTCTCAAATTTGATTTCTTATCTGTGAACAGTGTGTGTGTGTGTGTGTGTGTGTGTGTGTGTGTGTGTGTGTGTGTGCCATTTACATGGGGTCATAGTGGTAATAGTAACATGACTTGTACAGCAACCCCCTAATAGCCTTGTTTGTAAGGATGACTTGAGGTGGTTCAGAGCTGTGAGGAGCAGTCACACTCAGTGCATAGCTGTTAGTAGGGCTGGTATAGAGAGTATGAAAGGGAGGGGGTGGGCTTGATTTCCAGGTGGGTTCTAGATGCAGCCCAAAAGGCCTTAGAGAAAGGCAAAGGGCAGAGATCCTGGAAATGCCATGCCCCACAATGCCAGGAAGCCACCTGAAGTAAGAAAGTGCATGGAGCACATTGCCCCCTAGCTTCTCTGAAAGAAGTGTGATCCAGCTGACACCTGATATCAATTCAGTGGAATTTATTCTGGACTTTTGGAACAGTGAGACAAGACATCCTTATTGTTTGAGCCCATTCAAACTTGTAGTAATGTGCTACTGCAATGAGATCAGGAATAAAGCTGCCACTAAGCAGTCATGCTGTAGAATATAAGTGGTCTTAAATACAAACTTTAAAAAAAAGTGGAGGGGGGGCCTACAAGCCAGTTGCTGGTGGTTCACACCTGTAATCCTAGCTACTTAGGAGGCTGAGATCTGAGGATCGCAGTTCAAAGCCAGACTGGTCAAGAAAGTCTGTGAGACTCCTATCTCCAATAAACCACTAGAAAACCAGAAGTGGAACTGTGGCTCAAGTGGTAGAGCAAAAGAGGTTCAGGGACAGCGTTCAGGCCCTGAGGAATGGTATGCATGCTTACATGCATGCATGTGCACACACACACACACACAAATGTACCTACACATGTAGGGCAGATCATTCTCTAAGACTTTTTTCTTTAAGGGGTGGGTGAGGGAGGTCAGTTGTGGGGCTGGGCATTGTCCCTGAGCTTTTTTTTTTTTTTCTGGTCCTGGGGCCTGAACTCTGGGCCTGGGCGCTGACCCTCAGCTCTTCAACTCAAGGCTAGTGCTCTACCACTTGAGCCACAGTGCCACTTCCAGCTTTTTTTTTCTGCTTATGTGGTGCTGAGGAATCGAACCAAAGGCCTCATATGCAAAGCAAGTGCTCTACCACTGAGCCACCTTCCCAGCATTCAAGGCTAGCACTCTACAACTTTGAACCACACTCCACATCTGGTTTATGGGGACTTTTCTGCCTGAGCTCGTTTTGAACTGAATCCTCAGAGCTCAGCCTCCTGAGTAGTCAGGATCACAGGCATAAGCCATCAGTGACAGACTAAGACTGTTTTCTTTCAGGATGCACCATTTTACATTCCCTTAGTAAAATATTTTCTTAGTTCCTGAATGACTTCGTAGTTCTCTTTCCCTAAGGGATCAGTGTTTACTTACTATGACAATATTGGTAGCAAAGCAGATGCAAAATTAAAAAACTTGAGGCCCAAAACTCAGTTTTGAAGAAATGTACATTATGGGGCTGGGAAGGTGGCTCAGTGGTAGAGAGCTTGCCTTGTGCATGCATGATGCCCTGGGTTCGATTCCTCAGCATCACATAAGCAAAAAGAAAAAGCCGGAAGTGGCACTGTGGCTCAAGTGGTAGAGCACTAGCCTTGAGCTGAAGAGCTGAGGGACAGCACCCAGGCCCAGAGTTCAAGCCCCACGACTGGACCCTCCCCCTCCCCCCAAAATGCACATTAGTTTGTCTTTTCTCTGTATGTCAGTGTGGCCAGTATAGAAATGAATAATCACTGTCTGCACATCTGTCACGCCAACCCCAGTAGACTTGTCTCACAGCTCATTGGGTATGCTGGGTGAGAACCCATTTTCTTGTTCCCCAATCCATTCACAAATGGATGCCTGTGGGCTGCAAGCATACTCATAAACTTGGGGGACCTGAGTCTCATTCTGTCTGTCAAGTGTACTTCTTTAGAATTTTAAATCTGAATCTCAAATTATTGAATACATTTAAATCAGTAGTTTGTAGCTTAAAATTTGTAGTCACATTCATCTGAAAGGTGATTTTTGTTTCCCTTCCCTGTCCCTCTCCTTCTCCCCCCCCCCAATTTAGTGAGATAAAAGTAGTTGTCCATATGTTAGGCACTGGTGGCTCATGCCCGTAATCCTAGATGCTCAGGAAGCTGAGATCTAAAGATCATGGTTCGAAGTCATCTGGGGCAGGAGAGCCCATGAGACTTATCTCAAATACACTACCAAAAAAGCCGGAAGTGGAGCTGTGGCTCAAGTGGTAGAGAGCAAGCTTTGAGCAAAAGAAGCTCAGGGACAGCACCCAGGCCCCTCTGAGTTTTAAGCCCCAAGATTGGCACCAAAAAAATAAAAATGACTAACACATTGTGACAGAAATTCTCATGAAAGTGCCATTACTTCTACAATACCCCACCATTGTCAGCTGTTTTTGGCTTAATCCATCTTTCTTGGTTTTCTTGCCTCAAACTTCAACTATAAAGATACCTCTCCAGCTCAACCTCTCCTCCAAACTCCAGATCATTCTATGCTGTTGCTTACCTGTCTGCACACCTAATGGGGATCTCAAACAGTCCCAAACTGAACTTGGGATCTTGCCCCAAACCTACCTTCCTGGGTGCTTTCAGTGGTGGTAGTCACTAAGGTCCAATATGTTGAGGTCACCTTTACCTTTTCTCATGCACCTCTCCTCTAGAAATAAAAATGGTGTTAGCAAACCCCTGCCATAGTTGCCACCTCTTACTGGGACTATTGGGGTTAGCTTCCTAACTGGGCATCCTAGTTTGTGTCCTCTTGACTTGAGTCCCTGTCATCCACTACACTCTCCATGAGCTACATCTTCATGGCTGCCTCCTCTTCCTTCCAGTGCTCCACACACAGCTGCTCCTTCAGCACGCAGCCGCACACTCCTTACCAAGATCTCTTTTTCTCTCCACCTGGACAGCTTTTCCTCATTCCAGATCTCTGACCAAAACGTCACCACCCTCCATTGGTTCCCTACTAGAGACTTCCAGCACACATAGGTATTTTGCCTTTTCATTCCCTTGCTTTTACTTCCTGATATGTACTGTGACACATTTAAAATATCGCCTTATTTCTCTCCCCCAACAACACTATAAACTCCATGAGAACAGATGTTATCTACTGTTGTAGGACCTCAAATAGTCCCAGGCTTACGGTAGCTAGGCAATAAACAATCGTTGGGAAAACGAACTTGAAGTCATCCCTCCCCATGTCTACTCCCTCCCCTCCCCCTCCCCCAGCTTTACCAAATGATTGTAATGAAAGCCACACCAAAGCTCTTGGGTTGAAAATAAAAGCAAAAGACCACTACACATTAGTTTGTCAACATGTAATGCCCTGGCTTTATTTTGTGAGAATTCTATCACAA
Organism: Dipodomys spectabilis; assembly: GCF_019054845.1. Lineage (NCBI taxonomy): Eukaryota > Metazoa > Chordata > Mammalia > Rodentia > Heteromyidae > Dipodomys > Dipodomys spectabilis. The sequence continues at coordinate 7,103,068 of NW_024870773.1, forward strand.
TTTTTCCAGGTGGGATTAAAAACCTTAAGGATAATGTATGCCATTGGACTGGGCATTCAGACTTCGGTACTGACAAAGCACTAGTAGTAGTCTGTTAAGTACCATTCTCTTCACAGAAGAGAGGTCAAATATTTCCAAAGGAAGGCACCCGATATTTGTGGTTCTGGCCTTGCAGCCTTCTGGAGAATCGTAAAAGGAAAAAAGCTGGCTGGCTGTTTTTAGATACTGGAATGATGATACACGTACAGCAATTACTGCATTCTTCTCCCTTATATCCTTTTTATAAGAACAAGTAAAGAATGAAGTCTTTTAAACAATTCGACAATAAAAAAGTACATTTTTTTGTGCTAAAAAAAGGGCAAGACAACATAAAACTCCAGTTGTAAGGACTCCATTTGCATACTTGATTGAACACTTTTTGGTGTGGAAGGAAATGGGACTACTGGGCTGTTTGTAGAGCAGCAACATAACATTAGTGCTTTAAGTACCAGAAACCACCCACAACTTGGTGGGCAAGTGGGGATGGGAAGATTCAAGAGACTTCATTTTTAGCTTGTTACTTGTCCTAATGGTAGTAGACCAGGAAGATCCCCATTTAACAGTACATTCCCCATTTTTAAAAAAACTGATGCCTTTTTTTTGTTTTGTTTTTCTTTTTTTGTAAAATTCTGTATGTATGTCACCATTTTTTTTTTCACATGATACACAGAAAACTCAAGGATCCAGAGGGGAACCAAGTTATGTTATACCATTTACAAAATACCAAGGAGTCCACAGCTACCTAACACATTTACTACAGCACAGGAACCAACGAAGGTACAGTGTACAAAAAACTGTAAACACGGCACAATAAATAGATAAAACAGCAGGTTCCGCACCATGCACATGATGTGATGACACTTCATCTCTATACAATCTCACATCTCACACTCTGTTGCAATTTATTTCCCTCCCACCCCCCACCCCCAAGTGCAAAGCATCACAAATGAACATTTCTGTATTCAAGTAACATATATACAAGGGTATTACAAATATGCAGTACTGTACAGATAATTGCTGTATTCTTAATTTACAGATGTTGATTTTTTTTCCTATTAACAGTAAGAAAAGAAAAATTGAAGCATGAGAGATGAGCATTGCTGTCAAGTCCCCACAGCTGCCACAGAAACGCATGTGCTGCATTCCATCCTCCCTTGCATTCAAAATGCTACTGATGCATAGCACCTAATCATGTCCCCAGGCTGCGCTCCACTCCTGAGGAAGCTACGTCACCTCCATCGCTACTGTGTTGTCTGCTATGTTGTTCAGTGCTGGCTTTTCTGATTCATGATTTTCCCTGTAGAAAAGGGGAAAAGAAGGCCACTCAGTGACAGCTCTGTCACACAAAAATGCAGTGAATGAGGACTTTTTCCAGGATGAAGTTTAATTTGTTAAGAACAGGAAGAAGCCGGGCGCTGGTGGCTCACGCCTGTAATCCTAGCTACTCAGGAGGCTGAGATGTGAGGATCTCAGTTCAAAGCCAGCCTGGGCAGGAGAGACCGTGAGACTCCTATCTCCAATAAACCACCAGAAAACCGGAAGTGGCGCTGTAGCTCAAGTGGTAGAGCGCTCGCCTTGAGCTGAAGAGCTGAGGGACAGCGCCCAGGCCCAGAGTTCAAGCCCCATGACCAACAAACAAAAAAAAAAAGAACAGGAAGAAATGTGACTCATTTAGGACAACTGAGGAACGCATACCCTTGTAGTTTATTATAGAATACACTGTCAAATCAACTGACATCAACTATGAATTCCATGGTCAACTATTTTACAATAAAACACCCAAGTGATCTAGATGTTTCTCATTCCTACTATATTAACTTTTTTTTAAATGAGTTTAAAATAGACTTTAAAGTCAGGGTCCTAATACATACAAATGAATGGGACAACTGCTGAACTAGTTATCAGAAAATTAGCTCTAACTTTATAAGGATTGAGTGTCCTTACAGCAGTCATTAACATCTGCATCTGTTTCATCTCCTTCCATCTGAGTCTCAGTCACAGAGCTCACTACGCTCCTAAATTTGCCCAGGGGCTGGAACGAGGGATCCTCCTGCTTCAGTTTCCCAAGTGCTTGAGAACATAGGCATGGGCAACACCCAGGTTTGTTTCCTCAGATTACTTTTTTTGGTTGGTTGTGGGGCTTGAACTCTGGGCTCTGGGAGCTGTCTGTGCACAATTCAACTCAAGGCTAGCGCTCCATTGCTTTGAACCACAGTGCCGCTTCTGGTTTTCTGGTCTCTAATTGGAGATAAGAGTCTCACAGACTTTCCTGCCTGGGCTGACTTTGAACCGAGATCCTCAGATCTCAGCCTCCTGAGTAGCTAGGATTCCAGACATGAGCCACCAGTGCCCAGCTACATTGTTAACCTGTCCTGGGACCTGAGCTCTGGGCCAAGGCGGTCTCTGAGCTTTTGTGCTCAAGGCTAGTGCTTTTCTTTCTTTCTTTCTTTTTTTGGTAGTTTAGTGGAGGTAAGAGTTTCACAGGCTTTCCTGTCCAGGCTTCAAACCATGATCCTCAGATTGTTTTCTAAGTAGGTAGGATTACAGACATGAACTCAGATATATCTATATATAATATCTATCTATATTATATATACATATTTACGTACATACATACATACATATTTTTTGGAGGGTGGGAGGGGGTCAGTCATGGGGCCTGAACTCTGGGCCTGGCTGCTGTCCCTCAGCTCTTAAGTTCAAGGCTAATGCCCTACCAATTGAGCCACAGCACCACTTCTGGCTCTTTTTGCTTATGTGGTGCTGAGGAATCGAGCCCAGGACCTCACGCATGCAAGACAAGCACTTTACCACTGAGCCACCTTCCCAGCCCTCAGATTATATTTTTAATATATAAAAGAAAACGAACTGGGAGCATGAGGGAAGAGATGACAGTTCACCCCCCCCACCCCCCAAAAAAGTACTTATTACCTGACTGACTTAACTGTAACCCCTCTGTAGACAACTTTTATACTAATAAAACTTTTTTTTTTAAATAAAGTAGAATGAAGTTAAAAAAAAAAAAAGAACTGAAGAAAAGCCCACAGATTTCAGTTGGGTGTCATATTTTTCAAACACTTCAGGCTTAGTGTAAATTAGTAATTACTTACCTTGGAACTGAATCTACAGAGGATGAAGATGGGACCTTGGAAACTTGACAGTTTGCTGCAGCAGCCAGCTTTAAGGCAGATGATGGAACAGCACTTAAAGTCCTAGGTATATGTCGAGCATTTATTGGGGCAATAGAGTTTACAGTGGGAACTGATGAAGGTACAGTTAATCGGATGTTGTTCCCAAACAGAACCTGAGTTGTTGCAGAATTGGCAGCAGTTACTTGATGACTCAGTGCACTGTGGGAACTTGAAGTCTGTGTAATATTTGAAGGCTGTAACAAAGTTGAACCTGCTGTTGATGGACTTGTATGTACAAGTGCTGTTGGTGTAGTACTACTGAGGTGTAAGCCCTTGTATACTCCTAGAGACAAAAAGAAAGAAGTGTCTAAACAATGTGCAATTTGTGGTTCACATTAATATATATATATGTATATATATATGCACACACACATATATACTACATAAAAAATACAAATATACTGATATAAAAAATCTCTCTCTGTCTCTGTCTCTCTATATATACATATAATCTTTTTTTTTTTTTTTTTTGGGGTAGTGTCAGTCCTGGGGTTTGAACTCAAAGCCTGAGTTTTGCTCAAGGCTAGCAATCTACCATTTGGGCCACAGCTCCAACCTCTGGCTTCTTTGGTAATTAACTGGAGATCTCGCCTGGCGGGCTTTAGAACCATGATCCTCAGATCTCAGCTAAAATAGCTAGGATTACAGCCATGAGCCACCAGTGCCTGGTTTATAATCTAGTTTGGGTATATACAAATGGACTTGTCTTTCTGCTTACCTGAGGCTGGAAGGACACCATTCACTCCAATCCCAAGCACCACATCATCCTTCATCTTGAATCCCATCAGCTGTTCTGATGTCATCAAAGCAGAAGCAGCAAATTGAGCACTAGCGGAATCCAAAGTCTTAGAAACAAAACCCTAAAAAGAAAATACAAATAAAACCTAATCAGTATCAATTAGTCTCAAATTCATATTAAATCAAAATCAGTTAGAATATAAATGAACATGGCAAACCACTGAAATCTCATTTCTTTCGACAGGCATAACCTGGAGGAATGTAACTACCTAACCCAAAGGTTCTAATTTTGATCTTCATATGTGGTAATAAAAAACTGTATAGCCAGGCACTGGTGGCTCACACCTTTAATCCTAGCTACTCAGGAGGCTGAGATCTGAGGATTGCAGTTCAAAGCCAGCCCAGGCAGGAAAGTCTGAGAGATTCTTATCTCCAATTAATCACCAGAAAACCAGAAGTGGCTCTGTGGCTCAAGTGGTACAGTGCTCACTTTGAGCTAAAGAGCTCAGGGACAGTACCCAGGCCTCAGAGTTCAAGCCCCACCACCAACCAAAAAAAAAATGTACAAATCAATTCCCCAAATAAGCCCTTTAGAATGTATATACAACACACCTCCAAGACAAAAAGTTAGACAAGGAATATGCTAGTAAAACATTTCAGTGATTTGCAGATACATATAATGAATCAATATGGAAACTTCTTCCCTTGTACCCCATCACTCAATAACATTATAGTTTAACATAAACATTGAGAGCCCCCTGAGTTTTTAAAAATGTTCCCTTCAAGATGTTTAGAGATACAAATCTCATCCTTCAAACTCAAAAATGCATCTACATCGCTAATATTGATCATGCTTTAGTTTTAAGAGTGATCTCTTTCAAGAGTAAAACAGGTTATTAAATTTAAAAAAAAGTAGACTGTTTAAGATAATGAACTGCATGGGGCTGTATACCAAGGAGTTACATCAACAGACTACAGGTCAGACTTGAAGCAGTGTCTCCATTTCATTTAACTATACTTTTTTACTTTTAAAAATAAGGAGCAGAGGCAACAGCTTCCATACTCACCTGCAATGTTCTTTCTAAACCCTGTATATTCAGGCGATAGCCACTTTTCTGCTGGTTAGATGCAAGGTTCTATGACAACAGTTGGTAATTAGAGATGAACTCTGGTGGGAAACAATGAGGGATAATCATAAGACAGACAAATCCCTCACCTGTGAAGTGTTGGTGGAGGAATTACTATTTGCTTGCTGTTGCTGAATTTGTGCAAGCTGCTGTTTCTGCATTAGTGCCAGTTGCTGTTGATGTTGCTGGTATTGTTCGGCTGTAAATGCTGAACATAAAATGAGGAAACATTTTATAAAACCACACAGATAGCACATGTACCTTATAACACTAAAACACATCAACGTTCATCCCCCCTCCACCCTGGGTACAAAATTAAAGCATTTGACAAACGCTCATGATCATGCTAAAAGATGGCTTCCAAATGAAAACTTCAGTATTTTTGTTATATTTAACAAGAGTGATTTGAATTTAAAGAAAAAGAACATTAGCCGAGTGCTGGTGGCTCACGCCTGTAATTCTAGCTACTCAGGAGGCTGAAATCTGAGGATCATGGTTTGAAGCCAGCCTGGGCAAGAAAAGTCTGATAGACTCTTATTTCCAATTAACTACCAAACAAACAAACAAACAAAAATAAGAGTCAGAAGTGGAGCTGTGATTCAAGTGGGAGAGCATAGCCTTGAGCGACAAAGCTCATGGACAGCACCCAGGCCCTGAGTTCAAGCTCCAGGACTGGCACTAGAAAAAAAAAAAAAAACTTCCTGAATTAAACATAGGAAAGAGAACTAACTACTCACTTCCCAAGCTTCAACACTATTGTTTCTATAAAGCTGTGACACTTGTGCTAGATAGTTGTAGGAAAGTAACATCAGCTTTTCTTAAAATCCACAGACTTGCAATTCAGTTTTGCACTGAGCTTGAGAACAAATTTGGTAACTGCCATTTGAATTCTATCCATATCACCTTCCCAATGGATTCAGATGGTTCGTAATAGTTCTGTGTACAAATATTAATTTCTATATATGTTTACATTTCAGTCATTAAAGATTTCCTCTAAAGGTAAGGTTGTTGGTTTATTACCCCCCTTTTCCTTTCCTTTTTTTTTATTTTTAAAAAAAGAACTTATCTTTTAAGCTTAATAGGAAGAAAAGAGGCTCCAATTGTTAAGGTTACTTTTCCCCACCCAATTAACCCACCTGGAAAAAATCCAGTCAATAAGAACGGAGTTGTTTATGTTGGTTTACTGTACAGAATGATGTCTGAGGAAAGACACTGTGTTATGCTACTTATGTTTGTCTATGGAGAGCTCAGTTCTAAAAAAAACAAACAAAAAAATGTTCATTTATTACCCCAAAAAAGTGTGTGCAGTTTTTAAAAAGGAAACCTTTTCTCTCTTTTGTGCCAGTTAAAAAAAGGAAAAAAAAAAGCACATACATTCACAATACATCTGACTTTAACGGCTTCCTTAAGAAGCTGATGTCTGAGTAAGAATTATTTTAAAATAAAGCAAAACAAAATAAAACAAAAAAGCTATCATGCATCCCTGGGTACCAGGGAAGATATAAATCATGCAACTTTCCTAAAGTTTGATGCTTTTAAAATACTGGCACCTAATTTGTTGTTTAACTTCTAATCATCTAGTTAGAATACCATTTCAACAAGTTTTATAAGTTTCACTTACAACTCATGAAAAATCCCCGAGATACTGTTTCTGTCTGGTGCAATTAGAAAATGACTGGGTACCAAATTCCACCATATTCTGAGTGAGTGGATCAGAAAATCATGAAATAAAAGTCAAGAAAGTCTTAGAAGTTATTTCTGCCTGTATAAGTTCTTAGGCTATAAGAGCAAAAACATAACTTAGAAAAATCCTGTTCTTTGTGTGTATGTGTGTGTGTGTGTATTATAAATCTGTTGAGTTGATATCTGTCCTTTGATGGATTCCTTTTTCTAACGTGTCTATAATCCAGAGACTTGCAATCTACAGGAAAAACTTACTGTATTAGGATAATTTCTGAACACTGACATACAGGTAACTATTAACACTAAAATTTCCATGTAATAGAAATGTGTTTGGGCAAAATCTGGAGAAAATTTACAATTAATGCTGCTCTGAAACAATGTCATAATTAACACATTTATCTTTTTTTTTTTGGTCAGTTGTGGTTGTGGGGCTTGAACTCTAGGCCTGCGCGCTGTCCCTCAGGTCTTCAGCTCAAGGCTAGCGCTCTACCACTAGAGCCACTGTGCCACTTCCAGTTTTCTGAGTGGCTTATTGGAGATTGAGTTTCCCAGACTTTCCTGCCCAGGCTGGCTTTGAACCGTGATCTTCATATCTCAGCCTCTTGAGTAGCTGGGATTATAGGCATGAGCCACCAGCACCCAGCTTACCATATTTATCTTTAAGTTTAAAAAAACCATGAAAAGCAAATATTAAAGCTTAAGAATCCTTAGTTTATTAGATGTTTTTACCAACACACTTTTAATTTCCTAAGTTTGAGTGTAATGTTGATTCTTGTAGCAGTGAATTTTCTGTTAAAAAGAATGCCTTTGGAAGATCAGGTCATTTCATATGTAGAAAAACAATAATTGGGCATTCAGTAAAGACTTATTTGGAGAGTTCACGTATATGAGTGGAAGTTATTCTTACAAATTGTTTTGAGCCGATGGCTGGTGGCTCAGGCCTGTAATACTAGCTCCTCAAGAGGCTGAGATCTGAGGACTGCAGTCAAAGCCAGCTCAGGCCAGGAAAGCCGGTGAGACTCTTATCTCCAATTAACCACCTGAAAACTTTCAATGAAGATGTGGTTCAGTGGTAGAGTGGCTTTGAACAAAAAGCTCAGAGAACAGCGCCCATGCCCCGAGTTCAAGCCCTGCAACTGACCAAAAATATTTTGAATAAAATTCCAAATATTTTTGCCCTATTTAAATTAACATCTAAACCTAATATTCAAGAGTGGTAAATTTATTTCACTGTTAAATTTCCTTGTAATACAGACTTAGAAATAAAAATACAGTTAATATGTATCAGTCACCAAACATTTTATTTAGTCTATTTTTGATACTGCTATGGAATCTATGTATTTTTGCTTGAGTATTACTGGTAAATGTCATACAACAAGCAGGATATAGACTGGTAGTGAAGGCTATAAATATCTCTAGTCTATTTAGTCCTCAGATATAATATAACCAATAGACTATCCATAAACAAGTTACTTAATCTGTTCAGACTATCTGATTTAAATGGGAAAGAAGTTAAATTAGATGAGCATTAAAGTCCTTTTGAGCAATGAATTGTTATTTTTCTAAAACATAAAATCACAATCTAAACCAGGGACAGTGGCTCATGCCTTTAATCCTAGCTAATCAGGAGGATCATGGTTTGAAGCCAGCCCCGGCAGGAGAATTTGTAAAACTCTTATCTCCAATTAGCCACCAAAAAAGCCAGAAGTGGAGCTCTGGCTCATAGAGTGCTAGCCTTTTGCAAAATCAGAGACAGCACCCCAGCCCTACGTTCAAGCCAAGATGAACACACACACACACACACACACACACACACACACACCCTCAATCTCCAACCACACACACACACACACACACACACACACACACACACACACACACACACACACACACACACACACACACACACACACACACACACACACACACACACACACACACACACACACACACACACACACACACCCTCCCTCAATCTCCAAGAAGTTGTGTGAATGATTAGGATAAATAGGACTATTACTACAAAAGTTAAGGTAGAAATTTGGGGATGATTCAATCTGAATTTGGTTTTACATTATTATTTATTACAGAAAATCCATGGTACCATTATAACTCAAAAGTCTATGTACTAAATGGAAAAGACAAAATGGCCATACCTCCCCTAAATCTCTATGTATTGACATACTGAAGCAGTAAGTTTTTAGTTGTACATCCACTTTCTGCCCAAGTGTGGTAGTCACATTTGTAGTCTCAAAAAGGCAAGATGGTTATTACAGACAGATGACCAAATCTACAATCAGATCCACTTCACAGAATAAAAAAAAAACTGAATGTCAGAAAGACCCTTGGTGATTTCCTTCTGTAACTTCACATTAGAGATGAAGAAAGTTCTATCTGAGATCACAGACATTCAGCAGTGGAAAAAAACCAACAAAACAAAATGAATGTGATTTTGAACTTAAAAAGAAATGGATTTTAGATTTATTACAAGAAATATGCAGCCTGTGCCAGTGGCTCACGCCTGTAATTCTAGCTATTGAGGAGGCTTAGATCTGAGGATTGCAGTTTGAAGCTAGCCCCAGTGGAAAAGTCCCTGTGAAAATTCTTTTTTTTTTTTGGGGGGGTCCGGTTGTGGGGCTTGAACTCTGGGCCTGGGCGCTGTCCCTCAGCTCTCCAGCTCAAGGCTAGCATTCTACCACTTGAGCCACAGCGCACTTCCGGCTTTTTTCTTTTTGCTTATGTGGTGCTGAGGAATTGAACCCAGGGCCTCAGTCATGCAAGGCAAGCGCTCTACCACTGAGCCACCTTCCCAGCCCCTGAAAATTCTTATATACAATAAACTACCCCCCCCCCCAAAAGTACCACTGGAAGTGGTCCTGTGGCTCAAGTGGTAGAGCACTAGAGCTTGGAGCACAAAGAAGCTCAGAGACAACACCCAAGACCTGAGTTGAAGGAAAAATTCACTAGATTCCATCTCCAAAATATCTAGCAAAAAACCAGACTAGAGGTATGTTTCAAGTAGTAGAGCACTAGCTAAGAAAATGTGAGGCCCCGAGTTTAAGCTCTGGCTGGGGGGGTGGGGGGGGGGGGAAGGGATATTTAACAGGGAACTAGGGCTAAGAAAAAAGCATGACAGGACTTTAAGTAACTGAAGAGCAATATGATGCTGAAGAGCAACCTTATTTACTCAGTATGCTTGAGTATAAACTTGAAACTATAAGCTTAAAGTTAAGGAGGCAGCTTTTGGTTCCAATATATGAATAACATATCTCTAAATCTGAAATAATTTGATCCAGAAAACTAAATTCCTCATCAGAAATAGCTAAGCATAAGCTAGAAACTACCTTTGTTTTGGTAGCTGCTAATTCTTCTGGAGTATAAAACTGTTCTGGAGTATAGAAATGTTCTGACTATGAATCCACCCCTACAGGGCTATTACGGTGTGGCAGCTCAGCACCTGGGACAGCCTGTGGCTCAGGCTGCTGGCCTGTGGGCACACTCTTGTAACTGCAACTCATCCACAGAAATGCTCAAAGGGAAGGAAGAGGGAAAGAAACTACTTCAAAATTGAGTCAGAGAAGTTGGTATCTGATTACTGAGTTAGCAGAAAGCCCTTAAACTTTAACAAAATACAAAATGAAGTTGAGTGTGGTGGCTCATGCCTGTAATCTTAGCTACTTAGGAGGCTGAGATCTGAGGATTACTGTTCAAAGAAAAGGCTGTGAGACTCTTATCTCCAATTAAGCACAAGTAGAGATGTGGCTCAAATGGTAGAGTGCTTGCCTTGAGCAAAAAAAAAGTTCAGGGACAGTGCAGAGGTCCCTACCCCCACCCTGACCCCCAAAATAGTTACAATGTGAAATGACTCTAGGTAGTTACATAGTTACTTGAATCAGTAAGGTTCATAAGGCCTCATCAACCTAGAAACCCAGTCTGAAAACCTATTTCTTGTAGTATTGATGGTACTGTGAGCTGATCTGAACTCTGTGGCCATGAATGACTTCATGTGGCCATGAATGACTTGAACAAGGATTAATTATAGTCAAATACTGCTGCTAGCATGACTATTCCTGTATTCACAGCTTGAGAGCTACCAGTGCATTTTACTACAGATACCATTCAGGACTGCTACAAATGCTACGTGATAAATTCACTCTCCTTAGTGAAGAAATCCTCAATTTTGAAACATTGGAATAAAGATTGTGATCTTGCAATTTAATTGTGGTTCAAAGTTAGACAAGGCAGAAATGACTGTGAGACTCTTATCTCTAATAAATCAGAAGCAGAGTGAGGGTATGGCTTAAGTAGCAGAGTGCTAACTAGCCTTGAGCAAAAAAGACAAGCGAAAGCTTCAGGCTCTGAGTTCAAGCCCTTATATCTGCATACACACAAATTTTAAGATCTAAAGTAAGATACTTTATGCATACTGATGATCTAATCACAAATCTTCTATTCACTGTCTGTAGCATAGATAGATGATCTTTTTTTGGGGAGGGGGATATTCTGATATTCTCATGTTGAATTTCTATTTAAAAATGGGAGCAGATAAATAAAACCTCATAGATGATTACTTAGAAAAGGGCATTGTGTCTCTTTAAAATATAAATTTTAATATTTATAATAAATAATCAAGGAATGGCTAATTTATAATCATTGTATTTGACTTAATCAGCAAGGAAGTATATCAATGACTGGTATTTAACACAAGTCAGTTATGGTCAAAATTAAGCAGGGAATCCTTTCTCAAATACTTAGGAAATCTCTTCTCTTCGACAATCTCAACACAAGCAGTATTTCCTATGGTACAAGCACATCAGGGTTCCTTTGGTTGAAGGACCAGATAAAGAAGTTTGTTTTGCATCCTGGGGACCAAGCTGAATCCACAGAATTTATTTTTAAAACTACAATTACAATGATTGAGATGTTTAACCTACGAAAGAAGCGGGAAAGTAGACAGAGACACTGAAAGAATAGCGAAAAGATTCATTCTTCCCATCTAGGTTCACTCTGGAGAACACGTTCTCTCTCAGGAGAACTGCATTCAGAATCTCAAATAATGTAACAGCTAAGCTTTCTCTTACCCCCACCCCAGAGGCCTAGCAGATGAATTAACGTACACTAAATGCACATCTGATATAACTACTGTAATTTATTTACACAGAAAAGCTTTAGGTCTCTAAAATATTCACAATATGAAGGAATCAATAGCATTACTCTATCTTTGTAGTCATCTATTCTCTAGATACAGAAAGTCTAACAAAGTTTAATTAAAAACAAGTACAACTGGAAAAAATACATAAACCCAGACTTTAAAAAAGTTACATAATATCTCAGGAAGGGAAATTATTATAAAGAAAAATTACAAGACTACTAAAGATTTTTTTTTGGAGGGGGGGAAGTTGTGGGGCTTCAACTCTGGGCCTGGGTGCTGTTCCTGAGCTCTTTAGCTCAAGGCTAGTGCTCTACCACTCTGAGCCACAGCTCCACTTCCAATTTTCTGGTAGTTAATTGGAGACAAGAGTTTTAGGAACTTTCCTGTCCAGACTGGCTTTGAACCGCAATCCTCAGATCTCAGCCTGCTGAGTAACTGGGATTATTTGAATGAAGCACCGGCACCTGGTAAGGTTTTTTGTTTTTGTTTTTTATTAAGCTAATTTTTGGTAATGTTCCACATTTAATTATCTTTGGCAAACAAAGGAAGTTTTTCAACTGATACTGATGTATCTTTTAAATAGTAGATCCAAATAATTTACATAAAAGATTGATCATAATGAAATCCTTGATAGCTCACACTTCAACTTCTCAATTTTGGAAGATAGAGAAGATGTTAATTGATGGAATATAGCTACTTAAAAAAAAAGCTTATTCAGGGAAAGTTACTACAAATTTTCATGTTTAATATCTCTACTTTCACATTGTATATAAGCCTTCATATCGAAAAGTTGTTCATTTTGATTTTTAAGGCTACACAGCAAAGTTCCGTGCTTGTGGCTCTATCTATAATTGTAGCTACTCGGGAGGTTGAGATCTGAGGACTGAGGTTTGTAACCAGATAAATGTGAGAGACTCTTTATCTTTAACCAGTTAAAACAAAAAAGCTGGGACTAGAGAGTCATGGCGCAAGTGGTAAAGCCCCAGGTGTGATAGAAAAAGCCAATCAAGATCACAAGGCACTGAGTCCAAATCCTAGTTCTGGCATTAAAAAAAAAAAAAAAAAAAAGAGTATACAGCAGAGAGAAACGGGCCTTTGGTGATTTAAAAAAAATTAACATTAATGGAATTATAAAATATGCTTATTTTCTGAAATGTGATAAGCTTTTTTATGAACTGAATGGCTTCCATTTCACAGAAGTAATTTTTTCTAATGACCAAGTAAATTAGTTTATGGAGCACTGGAAGCCCTTAAGAACAGTAGCAGTTTTTGTAAGGCCGTAGAGTAGTAATCTTAACAGATGGTTAGGGAAAGAAGACAAATAGCTTTATTCGTAATTCCAAATTCTGAATTTTAATTACTTGAAAAAACTTGTAGTAAAATAATTTCAATGATGAATTTTTATAATCTTATGTGTCTCTCAATGCAGGCTTATGCTTTAAAATAGAAAGCTAAGATTGTTGGAATATATCAAGTAGAGCACATTTGTATTTTACATACACTTCACAACATAGGCATAATAATAAAGTAGATATGAGAATGTTTCCAAAAATATTTAAATCTTAAAATATTTTTTTCTGAAAATTCAGTTTCTCTCACAAGTTATTCTAAATTACTATGTCAGCATATAAGTTATGCATACCTATTGCCTTGCTGGTCTCTTAAGTTTATTTAAACAGACCAGATAAGTATTGAAGCATATTATTCCAAATATAACTGATAATATTGTGGTTTATAAGCTGCTCCCAGGAAACAAATGTCACACATTAAAAAAGTAAGTAACAAACTACCTTCCTTTGGAGGTATGTTTAAGTAAATATATATACATACAATAATGGCACCAGGATTACTGAATAGGATTCAAATAAAATAGTATTTTTGTCTATGAATATAAGACTACATCCTCAAAAAAAAAAGTTGAGCTGGGTGTGTCTGTAACCTCAGTAAATCAGGAAGTGGAGGCAGAAGGATCACAAGTTCAAAGCCAAAACAAGCAAAGTTAGTAAGACCCTATCTAAAAAACAAAAGGGCAAGGGGTGTTCTTCAAATGGTACAATATTTACCTAACAAGCAAGAGGTTCTAGGTACAATCTTCATATTGCAAATAAAAACAAATGCAACAATTCTATAGAAATGTACTTTACACACAAACATACCAAAGTGTGCTGAACCACTGCTACTTTTACTTTGCGTAGAGGTACTGCATGTCTGGGTCCCAGGTTGTGCTGTTCCTGTTCGGTTTATACTCCTATATAACTTTCTACTGGAGAGTTCATCATTGTCACTGTCATGTAGGGATGGTGTCCGAGGCCTAAAATGCCGCCATCTACATGATTTGATATTGACTAGTATCTGACTGAGGTCTTTAGAGCAAGATTTGTCCGAGGTATTTGTTTCTGAGGTATTGGCAAACTGATTGACTGGAGAATGTTGTGGTGAGGAAAGTGTTTCCAAGTCCAGATGGCGAAACATACTGTCATAATCTGAATGAGCTCTGTCCAGTAAAACCCTATGGAAAAGAAGATGTAAAATGTGTATTTAAATAGCTATATAAAGATTATATCAGAACAATTTTCCTTTCTTTCCCCAACTCCTCAAAACCTAAAGAAAAGCATAGTAAATATTTTTAAAAGGTATAAATTTTATTACTTCAGCTCTTGGCTCTCAAATTCTGGTGAAGTTTTTTATTTCTTCCTTTTTCATATTGTTTCCAACTCCCTATATGAACAACTTCTCACATAATGGCACTTAGAATATGAAAGAGTTCTATCACACAAAGGAAGAACAATCAGATCCTGACACACTTGAGATGTCAAAGGCTGGTTTCTGCATAGAATCTTCTTATTGAACAGTTAAAACAACCCATTATATTAGTAAATATGACAGTTCTTGGTTTTTTCAATCTTTTCTCCTAGAACTTTTTCTTAATATATATTAATTGGACAAAGAGCTTCATTATGGTTTTTCCATGCATGCTCTTCATAACACAATATAATGTGTGCAAATATGATTGGTAGTTTTCTTGAATATTCCCTTTTCTTAGAATCCTATCACTTGATAATTTTTTGAGCTTTTTAGTCTTGGAATGGAAAAGCAAAACCATGTAGGACCCAGTAAAATTATATACTAGTGTGTGAACTACAGTAGTGAAAGAATCAAGTAAAAGATGTAGTACAGTAAGCAAGTCAGTTAAGAACACCAAGCAGGAACTAATGGCTATTTAGAAAGACTGGTTTAGTATTTACTTTAAACTTTAAATTTGATTCCCATAATGTTGAAACTGTATCTTTGCTAATAATTTGGAAAGACTTTACCTTCCACCGCGCCCAACCCGTCTTCGTGCAAATCCAATACACCTTTGGGGTACAGTGAGAGTAGTTAAGCAGTATCGATATCGCACATCCCCTAATCCTCCATCTTTAGGACTAGTCCAAGGCCAGTTGCCAGTTTGGTCTAAGTGAGGCTTTAAAAAAAAAAGGAAACTCCAATTATTTTTGTCAGTCAAAGGCAAATAGTATGTCATTTGCTACTTACAAAGAAAATCTAAAACTTACAGCATGGTACTGACATCCTGCTTTCCTACGGAAAGCAAAAGACCCATCAGGGTCATTCTCTTCCTCAGCATCAGAAGAGCCAGACAAAACCTTTAAAGAAAGAAAAGGAAATAGGTCAAACATGCATCTTTCTACATTGCTTTTCTGGATTCACAGACAGTCTTCTGTTTACCTGGGACAGCGGCTCTTCATCTGAACTGGGAAAGTCATACTGATTTAAATCTTTAGCATTAAAGACTGGCAGTGCAGCAGGACTCATCTGTTGGGGAGGAGCAGCAGCAGAAGATGGCAAGACTTTGGGCTTCTTTTCATATTTCCGTTTCGGTCGAATAAGATCACTTTTATCTTGCTGCAACAAAGATATAAATTAATTATTCATTAGAAACCATGTCCTACAAATTTCAGCTTTGGGGAAAAATTTTAAAAGAAGCTTATTGCTATATTCACGAGAGAGAGAGAGAGAGAGACTTTTACAATCTTTAAGAAGCTGGCCTCTATAAAAGCATGAATATGTCTTACAACCTAAAACACAGCCCTGTAAAGTATTTTGCTTCAATTAAACTAAAAGGATAGATTTAGATTCTGAAGTGCTCTAACTGAAATTAGTATTTACCACTGACTCCTCTCATTCTTCTAGGAAAATTTGAGGGGGGGAGGGGAAAGGAATGTCTAGTCCTTACTCTGAAGCAGTAACAAATCAGGATTTAAGAAAAAGATCACTGCCAGCCTTGAGTGGAAAGCCAGGTGAGAGCACAAGACCTTGAGTTCAAGCTGCATTACTGCCACCAAAATAAATAAATGAAGACTTCCAATTGAAAAAAATAGGAAAAAAAACAAATTTTGCATATTGCATATGCATTAAGAACAGATAATTATTAACACTGCAAGAAATAGAATCACACATAATTCTGAGACATAATAAAAATAAAACAGTAAGGATTTGCTTGCTGAAAAATGAAACTTTCTGGAATGCTGGACTCAGCAGTTTCAGAGGCTAAGATATGAATTCATTAAATAGTGGAACTACCAGAATAAAATTCAGGTAAAAACTTCAGATGCAGCCAGGCACTGGTGGCTCACGCCTGTAATCCTAGCTACTCAGGAGGCTGAGATCTGAGGATCTCGGTTCAAGGCCAGCCCAGGCAGGAGAGACTGTGAGATTCCTATCTTCAATAAACCACCAGAAAACTGGAAGTGGCGCTGTAGCTCAAGTGGTAGAGCGCTCGCCTTGAGCTGAAGAGCTGAGGGACAGCGCCCAGGCCCAGAGTTCAAGCCCCAGAACCGACAAAAAAAAAAAAAAACAAAGTTCAGATGCGAGAGTGATGGAATTGATGAAAAGCATGCATTAGTTACATAACGCTAGGTGATGGCACAGGCAAGAAGAAGGATGCATTTGATGAGTGGGCAAGAGGTAGGAAGGATTAAGGACAAAAGATACATTTTTCAGGGAGAGATAAGCGCAACAACACTAGGTCTTACATAATTTATAAGTTTACATAGTTTGTAGCATTGCAATTTTCTGGGAAAAGTCAATTCAGCTATAGAGTATTGATTTATAATTTCTCCACAGTTTTGAATGGTAAACATAGTAAGAACATTACTTGAAAGTTAATACCAATGTCAGCTACATCACCAATTTAAGACAACTCTCTTAACTATGACTTTTCTTCAGTATAATTAAAAAGTTTAACATTATTCAAAAGTTTGGAATAGCCAGGTGCCAGTAACGCAGAGTTTTATTAAATGACCCTATCTTAACTTGGAGGAATTTAAAGTGCTCACAGTTTTGGCACATATAAATAAAATATAGAACAGGATCTTCAGGAGGCTGAGATCTGAGGATCACGGTTTGAAGCCAGCCCAGGGTAGGAAGTATGTGGCGCTGTGGCTCAAAGTAGTAGAACGCTAGCCTTGATCAAAAGAGCTCAGGGACAGTGCCCAGGCCCCAAGTTCAAAAGCCATGACTGACAAAAAGAAAAAAAAAAAAGTACAAAATAGGTTAAGAGTTTAAACTTAAAATATAAAAACTGAAAAATAACACTTATCTCTGAAGCCCCATAGGGCTCAGACAGGGAGACTACAAACTTAAAATGCTAAAATCAGGAAAGCTATTAAATTGTAAGGGAAAGCTGGGCAAGATGGCTCACGCCTGAAATCCTAGTTACTCAAGAGGCTGAAATCTGAGGATCACAGTACAAAGCCAGCCCCCGAAGGAAAGTCTGTGAGATTCATATCTCCAATAAACAACCAGAAAAACCAGAAACGGCGCTGTGGCTCAAGTGGCAGAGCGCTAGCCCTGAGCTGAAGAGCTGAGGGACAGCACCCAGGCCCAGAGTTCAAGTCCCATGACCGACAAAAAAAAAAAAAAACAACCAAAAAACCCAAAAAAATTGCAAGGGCATATTTAGGAGTAGTAAATTATCAGTGTAGAACACAAAATTCAGATTAAATATAAAACACAAATATGCCTGTGTGATATATTAGTAAAAGGAATATATTGGAATGTGAGCCCAACCATCTATATTATCAAGGAGAAACTCTTTTATTATCCTGACCAACCTCCCCAACATATTTTGAAATCAAAATATCAGCTGAGTGCTAGTGGCTCATTCTTGTAACCCTAGCAACTCAAATATCTTGGTTTAAGGGCCACATAGGCAGAAAAGTTGAAGAAACTCCATCTTCCAAATAACCAACAAAAAGCATGAATGTAGGCATGGCTCAAGTGGTAGAGCACCAGCTGAGCAAGATAGTAAGTTGAGTGAATTCAACGCCCTGGTTCAAACCCAAATTTTGCTACACACACCAAAATAAAAACAAACAAACAAACAACACTTTCCCCAGATGCATATTTTTTACGAAAGTGCACTTGACTGTATCCTTTATTTTTCTTAGTTTTTTCTTACCAATTTTATTCTTCACAAATTGTGATCTATGTGATTAAGTACTGATTTGTCAAAATATTTCCATTCTAAACCACTATCTGTTTGTATTACAAACTACTAAAATAATACCTAAATTACTTCCATTTTTCATTCCACTTACATATAAATGTGCTCATAAAGACAAAAAAACTATAGGAAAGAAATTTTCTTTTCTTTTCTTTGTCTTTTTTTGATACTGCTACTGGGGCTTGAACTCAGGGACTCGGCACTGTTCCTGAGCTCCTATGAGTCATGGTTAGCGCTCTACAAGTGAGCTGTAATGCCACTTCTGGCTTTTTCCGAGTAGTTTATTGGAGTTAAGAGTCTCATGGACCTTCCTGCCTGGGCTGGCTTCAAACCACAATCCTCAGATCTCAGCCTCCTGAGCAGCTAGGGTGATAATCATGTGCCACTGTCACCCAACTAGGAAAGAATTTTATCTCTCTCCATTTTAAGGGGGTTTTTTTCTTGGTTTTTTTTTTTGGCCATGGGCTTGAACTCAGGGCCTGGGCTTTCTCTATCCCTGCGTACTTCTCAAGGCTAGTGCTCTACCACTTTGAGTCACGGCTCCACTTCCAGTATTCCAGTGGTTAATTGGAGACAAGTCTCATGGACTTTTCTGCCTAGGCTGGCTTCAAACCATGATCCTCAGATCTCAGCCTCTTATTTGTTTTTTGTTTTTTGTTTTTTTTGGGGGGGGGGGGGGTCTGGTTGTGGGGCCTGAACTCTGGGCCTGCGTGCTGTCCCTCAGCTCTTCAGCTCAAGGCTAGCGCCCTACCACCTGAGCCACAGCACCACTTCCGGCTTTTTTCTTTTTGCGTATGTGGTGCTGAGGAATCGAACCCAGGGCCTCATGCATGCAAGGCAAGCGCTCTACCACTGAGCCACCTTCCCAGCCCCTCAGCCTCTTGAGTAGGTAGAATTACCAGCATGAACAACTGGCATCAGGCACCCAATTTAATTTACACTCAATCCTTGTATACTAGTAAAATATTCCTCATATTAGTAACAAAACCTTCCCTTTTAAAAGAGATAACAAGCAAATATAAAATTTAATTACAAAGTTTCTGCTTTTCTTTATAACATACTATAATCATTAGGTTGAAGCACAGTCCATGGTAGAGTTTACATGTATTTTTCCTTCTTACTTCATTCTAATGATAAAACATAACCCCACTGTCAGATATTATTTTCACGCTCATCACCTTATTAACTTTAAATTCCTTCACATCCATCACTTCCTGATGTTTAAATTGACTGCTATTTGTGATAGGGATGATGGGGATGGCATAAGTAGGTTTCACTGTCTGTCTCTGTGCCATAACCTCAGACATGATCTCACCGCTGTAGTCACCCAAATTATACCTAAAATTAGAAGAAAAAAAAGTTTAAACTGCATATATTCAAAGTACAAAATGTACATATTCCAAGAGTACACTGAGCTAACATATCTATCAACTTGCAGTTACCCTGTATGTGCATATATACCCATATGTGTGTAGAGGGTGAGTTAACTAAAGCAAAAAGGGCACAGCTCAAATAATAGAACTCAAGGCTCTTAGATCAAACCCTAAGATCAGGCGAAAGACAAAAATGGACTGATTTTCCTTGGGGATAGGGACTAAGAAGTAGGACAGTGAGGCTTGAAGCTTTCATTGTGTATTTAAATGGTTAATCTGGGGCCTTTGGGAATAGGCATTTGGCTCAGTTGTAGAGCAACCTTCCTAGCATGTGCAATGCCCTGTATTCAATCCCAAGAAGCAATAAAAGAACCTGTATTCAATATATGTAAAGAGTAAGTAATATCAAGTGAATATAACAAAAATTTTAGAATTGACAAATGCTTTCTCTCTCACACAGACTTTTGCACAACGCAAATAAGAACAGAAGCAGAAGATTTTGAAATGAAAATACCTGATACATTTTACTGTCACTTTCAAAGATGAGACAGAATACATATAAAATTAAACAAAGTATAAATACCTATTACATATTTAAATCAGTACTAATTATACCTAAGAAAAGGTGTTTCCATAAATTATGTAACTGCTTAGGAAATTAATTCTATGCAAAATGTTACTGGAACCATACTCCCTAATACCATAAAAATATGGGGCATGGGTGTGGCTCAAGTGGTAGAGCACATGCCTAGTAGATGCAAAGGCTTGAGTTCAAATTCCAGTACTGCCAAATAAAGTGCAATGTAAACAAAATACATTACCTCTTTTCCATAATTTCCAGTGTTAAATGCAATAGTTCCCTTTTACTCTTTTCTCTTCTTTTTATCATCTCTAGAATAGTTACAGCCCGACTTAGATCGCGACGCAGTTTAAGCATTTTTTCATAAGAGGCTTCATCATTTTTGCGATTCTGAAAATATAGTTGCTTTTTAAATAGATATTTTTCATTATAATTTAAAGGTACTATGTAAACACAAATTATAGAATTAGGATAGTAAATGATTACAATCATTTCATTATTTTATAGTAATTTTTCTTATAGAAAATAGTTTTTCAAAGTTCACTTACTTTCCGAGTTTGCATTTTTTCAGTACGCCTTCTAAAAGCCACATAAGGATCATTTGTGCTGGAACCATCTCTCTTCTCCTGTTTGACTGATGGGATAAGAGATGGCCCTCGACAGCTTTTTCTCTTTTTAATCCAGTATTCATAAACTTCTCTAATTAATTCATCATCTTCTTTTAGCAGTAGTTTGGCTTCCTGCAGACTGACTGGCTAAATACAAAACCATTGTGTTACTTTCATAAAAGTGTTTACATTACACTTTGATACAATATATTTTATACACAGTACACAGTATTTGACTTCTCATAATAATCCTATGGTGCTTATCATATTTGTTTGACAGCTGTGCACACAGAAATTTTAAAATATATTACTCAAGATTACACAGGTTAATGAGAGATGAGATGTAAATTCATGCTTTCTAACTGCAAAGCCTATTTGCTTATAGCCCCTCAACACTGTTTTTATATAATATAGACTTTTGTACAAAATATGAACATGCATACTTATACATAAATGGAATTGTACCTGCTGACCACTTCCTTTTTCTAGACGGTCAATCATCTCCTCAAATTGTAATGGGCAGATGTCCATTTTCTTTTTCAGTTTATTCACAAATACTTCATCCTCGGAATCCA
This sequence comes from Dipodomys spectabilis, assembly GCF_019054845.1. NCBI lineage: Eukaryota > Metazoa > Chordata > Mammalia > Rodentia > Heteromyidae > Dipodomys > Dipodomys spectabilis. The sequence goes on from NW_024870773.1 coordinate 7,124,639, forward strand.
AATCATAATCAGGCTGTTCAGCATCCAAACTAAAAGCTGACAGAAGAAACCATAAGCAATCATTTACTATGAATTCACTGACAAAAACCTCTCCAGATGTCTGAATAAAAGCAAAACCTAGTTTCCTAAGGAAACGTTACAGTCTAAGCTTACTGATATGTCTTCCACATTTAACATCAGAGGAAGATTATCTTGACTATGAAAATAGATAAAAGCAGTAAAATCTAACAATGGGACACCCCCAAGCTCAGCCCCTAAAGACAAATAAACTAGAAGCATATTATTAAGAACATAAAAGGGTTACTAAAGGCATCAGGTTGAATCATGTGAAAGTGCCACTTTTGTAGTTAAAATAAAACATATCACCAGTTTCATATACAAAAGATCTTTTAGGCACAATTATTTTCTAGAATCTTAAAGTCCTATCTTATAAATAATGAAACTATTTCACCAAAAGCTTAGAGATTGGTAGTTAAAGCTGATGCTATTAAATGCACTACCAATAGCAGTGACAGTGATCACTCAGGGAGTGCATTCTGCAGGGGTTTGTTTCCCATGAGTCACTTGTCACGGTGATAAAATTGGAGATTTATTTCTTAGGCTATCAAGAATTACCAGTTGATATTACCAAATGTCACTCTATATTTTATCAAAATTAAGCTATGCTGATAACGATATTAAGAAAACATCAAATCTCTTGATATCAAAACTTGTCTATCTTTTCTTTCCTTTGGCGCAAGTCAAGTCTTTCTACTAACCTTAGAGCCCAAATGCTTAGAATAGTGGAGCCTTTTTACCTAGAGTGTCTAGTGTCACCAACTATGTCACACAGCGTGCTACTTCATGACTTCAGGCCTTTCTTTACATTAGCTATTTTCTGTTCACCTACCAAAAAAGCAAATCACACTTTAATCTTTTCAATACTCAGTCTAACATCAGTGGTTCCTGTCCTCTTTTCCTTTTTTAGAAATTACGAGCTTTCTCAGAAAAATGGGGCATGAATTACAAGAAATTCAAACATGATACCTAAAGCCCGTGTCACAAATATTAAAAAAAAATTCTGTCCTAGATCACTTATTTCCTACTACTTTTTTTTTTTTTAATCACCTGTGGGATTTGAACTCTGGGCCTGGATGCTGTCCCTCAGCCATTCAGCTCAAGGAGAGTGCTCTACCACTTAAATCACAGTGCCACTTCCAGTTTTCTGATGGTTAATTGGACATCAGAGTCTCATGGCTGGCTTTGAACTGTGATCTTCATATCTCAGCCTCCTGAATAGCTAGGAATACAGGCGAGAGCCACCAGTGCCCAGATTCCTACTACCTTTTATACATACTTACAATCTAGTTATTAAGCATGTCTTCCACTATTAAAATGTGACTCATCCCTTTGAGGACAGGCACACACACACAAACACACACACACACAAGCAGTATATACACCGCCCCCCCCCCCACATTTTTTGGTGCCAGTACTGGGCCCACCAGTGTCTAAACACATGTCTTCTTATTTAACTTTGTACCTCCAAATGGAGAGCAACATGTTTCCTCTTGTATGCCACCTCTGCTTGAATGTAATGAGCATTTATATCAATGGAGGGAAAAATCTGAAACCAACCAACCAACCAACCAAGTAGCCATTCATTATTGAAGTTTATGATAAATATAAGACATTTTTGCTTCAAGCTTAACATGGTAACCAACTCAGAGGAATCTAACAAGTATTTGCAGAATTACTATATAATTCTATTGTTTTATTTTCCATCTTAGCCAATTTAACTTCTGTAACATTCCTAATTAAAGTAAGTGGCTGGGTATTGTAGCTCACACCTACAGCCCCAGTTAGTTAGGAGGAGGATCACACTTTGAGATTAACTCAGAAAAAAGTTTGCAAGATTCCTAACTCAATCAACAAAAGCTGGATATGGTGGCATGTGTCTGTCATCCTAGCTACTTGAGAATTGTAAATAGGTAGATTGTGTGGTCCAGGCCACACAGGAGACCACTGTTCTACTTTCTTAAGGTTCTATTTATATATTACACTCTGGCCTCCTCCAATGTAAAATTTATATTTATTTAGATCAAATTACATTACAATTACAAAGCTTAGTTATGCACAAATGTGAAACAATCTTGCCTAACATCTAGGATACCAGGGAAGTAAAGCAAGACTGGGAAGGAGGGATCCATCATACAAATCAGGGAGCTCAGTGTCCTTCTAACAGGATTTTCTTCTCAGGGCAAACACATCTAAATCTTGCATATGAAGATATTATGGAACTGAAGGTATGGTAGAATAATGCCAGCCATAAGTGACAATGCTGAACGAGTGTTAGGCCCTGAGTTCAAGCTACAGTACCAGCACACAGACAAAAAAGCAATCAATATAATAAATAAGAATATCTGTTTACATATAGAATATTAAATTTCTAGAGTAAAGCTATCATTAGGCATCTGCTTCAGGATTTCATCTAAACACAGTCAACGACCTTAAGTATAATTTAGCATTGGCTGAACATGCAGTTTCCTACTGAGCTCAGCCTCAGCTGATAAGAAGTAACAATGTTTACTGCAGTTCTAGAAACAGGACTATTGCCTCAGACTTTCTGACCATTATGGAATACATTTAAAGCAGAAAGCAGAATCTAATGAAAAATAGAAAATGAGTCACATCTTCTGTTAACTGATTATGACTGAGGTAGCCAATTATTGTTCAATAATTACCACACTGTAGAAGATGCCTCTAAAACATTCCGATAGCGAAAAACCCGTAAGTATGTACAACTAAAATAAAATACATGTTGGGGTCCAGTTTATTAGTGGAATGCTCAACATTAGAAGGCTTTGGGTTAGATTCCCCAGTAAACCACACACACATACTAGGCTGAGTGTGTAGGTTTATACCTGAAATACAGATACTCAAGAGGCAAAGATTAGGAGGATTATGATTTGAGGTCTGTTCAGGGGTGCATGACCCTATCTCAACAAACAAGATAGGCAGTGGAGGTTCACACCTGTAACGCATCCATGAGAGAGGATTACAGTCTGAGGCCAATCCTGGGCAAAAACACAAGACCCAGCTGAGCAATGGTGACTCAGGCCTATAACCCTAGCTACAAAGGGGGCTAATTCCTAAGGACTACAGTTTGAAGTCAGCCAGGCATGAAAGTCTGTGAGACTCTTATAGTTACGGAAAAAAGTACTCACTCAAGTGGCAGAGCACTTTTATTAGCAAGCCTCAGGTCAGAGTTCCAGAGTTCAACTAACTTGCTGCTAGAGGAAGGAATAGGGTGAGGGAGGGAACAACTATTGTATGTGATACACACATATAAGAAAAGAACTGTCATATAAAGTGGTACAAACTATGGTATCCACTAGAAGATGATCTCTAGATACCTGAGATTGTGGTCAATGCCAAACCTTGTAACCTAATGACTTTCCCATCTTTACTCAGTACTCAATAGGCACTGTAGTTCTCATGTTTGCAATTAAGGTGCCAGAATAAAACTGGCATGGATTTTTTTCCTTCTTCACAGATGTAAGACCTGTACATTTTAACAATCTCAGTATATGAACCTTTCCTTCCATAAGCCAAGAACTTTGATCCTTTCATGGAAGGAAGTACTTTGGAAATATCTGAATTGCCAGCATCACTACTCTTATTCTTTGAGGTCTTATTAAGTAAAGTAAGGGTACTTGAACACAAGCACCATAATGTAGTAACAGTCAATCTAGTAACATAGATGGCTCTGAGACTAATGAATGCGTCAATTCATGTTCTAGGCAGGCTGAACTGTAACTTAAAATTTAGGGTCTGAAAGGAGATTATTCTTAGGAGAGGAACACAAAAGCACAATGCCTATGTGCATCTGATCATATGAAATAAAGTATTTATCAAAATGAACTCTAGGAAATGGAAACAAGGTTTTTTTCTTCATTGCTGTTTTTGTTTTCTTTCTGTCTTGTTTGTTCTTTTATCTACCTTTAGGGTGGTAAAAGAAGGGCACAGACATAGAGGAAAAGGGGTGAACAAATGCAGTAGTGGTACTTACTAGACACTATGTTGAAAACCAACTATACAACTTTTGGGTGGGGACACAAGGGGAAAACTGGGAGAGAGCAAGGGAAGTAGTGACATTGTCCAAAAAGAAATGTACTCATTACCTGACATATGTAACTGCAACCCCTCTGTCTATCACTTCTATAATAACAATTTAAATTTTTTAAAGAAAAAAACTTGGGGTCTATTTATATACAGAATTTCCCATTTAATATTTTCAGATTTTGACTGACCACAGATGAATGAAATCACAGATAAGCAGGGAATACTGTATTAAAGAGTCTAGAAATACAAGTTGAACTTAAATATACATATACATATATATATATTTTTTTTTTTGGGGTGGGGGCCAGTCATGGGGCCAGAACTCTGGGCCTGGGTGCTGTCCCTGAGCTATTCAGCTCAAGGCTAGCACTCTGCCACTTGAGCCACAGTGCCACTTCCAGCCTTTTCTGCTTATGTGGTGCTGAGGAATCGAACCCAGGGCCTCATGCATGCAAGGCAAGCACTCTACCACTGAGCCACCTTCCCAGCCCCATATAAATGTTTATGTAACAAATGGCACCATGGCTAAAGGTAAATGTCTGTATAAAAGAGTGTGTCCGTAACATCCAATATAATTTGAAAAGTGCAAGCATTAGTGATAGGATATTTGGGCTTAGTAAATAGCATGGAATATAATCCCTGACAGAAAGGAAGGTACATCACTTAAGACTGAGGAGCAATTTCCTGGACCAGTTTCGGCAAAACCACTAATTCTAAATGATTTATAAAGCTCACAAAATAAATTCAGAGTAGCAGGGTAGACTTTTGATATTTACTAAAAGTGGTATTTGACAACTTTGCCTCAGATCTAAAAACCAAAGGCTGACTGGCTAGTAGATCATTCAATTCTTCAACCTCTTTATGTTGAGAAACAAGAGTGTATATTCATTTCTAGAATGTATTGAGGTAGAGTCCCTGATTTGGAATTCTCATAGCATCCCTTATATATTATATATAGATAGATAGATATGTTATGTGTACATATCTATCTATCTATCTATCTATCTATATGAAGTTCTGTCAAAAACACTACCATAATTTCTGTAATACAATGGATGTGGAGGGAGGCAAAGGAGGATATGTAATCTTTCAGAATCAGGGCATAAAGATAAGAAAAAGTTCTTTTCTATAAAATATCAATTAGGAATAAAACCTTCTAAATTAAAAAGTCTGAACTTCTACACACTGTGTGAGATAAAAACAGTATTGAGAATACCTGTATACCTTCCCTCTCCCCCCCCTCCCCCATCCCTCCCCTTCCCCCTGGTCAGTTCTGAAGCTTGAACTCAAGGTCTGGGCAGGTCCCTGAGCTTCTTTTTGTTCAAGGCTGGCATCCAACCACTTTGAGCCACAGCGCCACTTCCAGCTTTTTCTGTTTATGTGGTAATGAGGAATCAAACCCAGGGCTTCATGCATGCTAGGCAAACACTCCACCACTAAGTCACATTCCTAGCACAGTGCATACTTTTTGAATTCATATGGTATTAGAGTTCTATTGTCTTCACATTTGCATGTGTTATTATACAAACTCTTATTACACAAACACACTTATTTTTCATTGTTTAAGTATCAAGAGTAAATTCTATGAATAATGGCCATACTTCTTGTTAAATACTCCAGAGTATACATTTCCTGGTGGAGATTTATTTGTTTATGTATTGTAGTCCATGAACTCAGGGTTTAGGTGCTGGCTCTGAGATTTTTTTCCTCAAGGTTAGCACTCTATCACTTGAACCACTGCTCTACTTCAGTTTATTTTATTTATTTATTTGTGGGGGGAGGGAGGGGGTGGTGGTCAATTGGAGATAAGAGTTTCACAGACTTTCCTGCCTAGGCTGGCTTCAAATCTTGATCCTCAGAAATTAGCCTCCTTAGTAGCTAGGTAGGGTTACAGGCATGAGCCACTAGCACCTAGTTGAAAAAAACTTTTTAGGTCCTAATATCTATTAAATTTATTTAGAATCTCTCCATCTGTCTCTTTTCTTTTGTTGCTGGGAATTGAACTCATAAATCACCTACCACTAAACTACATCTTCTACCCCTGAAATAATAATCACATCAGAATTTAGGGTTCTTTTTTAGATTCACTTTTTATTGTTTTCAGACAGGGTCTTGCTATGTTGCTTAAGCTGGAGGAAACTTCTGGGTTCCAGTGATAACCTTCTTCAGCTGGGTTGTGGCACCATACTCTGTGTCTTAAATGTATTCAAACTCAAGTATGCAAACATATCACTGGTTTTGGTAATGGAGCTTGAACTCAGGGCATCATGTTCTCACTCAGATTTTCCACTCAAAGCTGGCACTCTACCACTTGAGCCACACCTTCAATTCCTGTTTTTTGTTTATTTGTTTGCTTTGTTTTGTTGGTCATGGGGCTTGAACTCTGGGCCTGGGCGCTTTCCCTCAGCATCTTCAGAAGCTTAAGGCAAGCGCTCTACCACTTGAGTCACAGTGCCACTTGCAGTTTTCTTGTAATTAATTGGAGATGAGTCTCAAGGGCTTTCCTGCCTGTTCTGGCTTTGAACAGCAATCCTCAGATCTCAGAAGAGTAGCTAAAATTACAGGTGTGAGCTACTGACACCTGGCTGCCTAGGTTATTTTTGAGGTAGGATTTTGCTCTATGCTAGGGATCTACCCAACTATTAGTTAAGGTGGAGTATCACAACTTTTAGGACCAGGCTGACCTCTTAAGTATGATCCCCTGATCTCTGCCTCCCAAGTAGCTAGGATTACAGATTTGAGCCACTTTGCCTTGGTATTATAAATGAGTTAAACTGGTTATGTGATATTCAAAAAACTAGTTAAATGAGTTAGGAATTAGTTAAAACTAATTTTGGAAGGTACTTACAAGGATCAATGAAAACAAAATAAGATTTATATTTTGCTGAAAAAGCATTAGATAGGCCCCTACAATAATCTCTTGATCATAAAGGTCAACAAGTCAACAATGAAAGCTGCAGGAATTTTTAACATACCAACTTTTATTAAACAATTAACTCACTGCCTAAGTGAGTGCTGATCCTGGGGCTTGAACTTAGGTCCTGGGCATTGTCCCTTAGCCTTATTTTTGCTAAAGGCTGGTGCTCTATCATTTGAGCCACACATAGCTCCACTTCTGGCTTTTTTCTTCCTGGTGGTTAACTGGAGAAAGTGTCTGCCTGGGCTGGTTTCAAACTGTAATCCAGGCAGCTCAGCCTACTGAGTAGCTAGGATTGAAGGCTTGAGCCACCAGCATCTGGATGCCTCTGCCCTCTGAGTGATGATATTATTGATGTGCATTGCCAATCCAGGTCAAACATTAGCATCTTGCTCTAGATAGACCAAAAACCTATGGCTGCCACCGAGTTTTGTCAATTAAGTTTTACCAAAAACACAGTTATGTATATCTATTTATGAATTCTACATAGCAGCCTTTACACAATAGTGGAGATTAGTGTGACAGAAAATGAATGAGCCACAAACATACTTTTTTATCTATTCCTTTTTGCAGGGAAAGTTTTTTGACTCCCAAGTGATATCAAAGTTCCTTGAATTATTAAAAAACTTTCTATTCTGACACTTTTTTTGTTTTTATTTCCAGCATTCAAATTGAACTTTTATTTTTTTTCTGATGTCTTCTTTTTTATTAACTTAAGTTGGTTGTGTAAAATAAGAGATTTCATTGTGCTATTTCCATACATGTATATAACATACTTTGATCATATTCACCCATTACTCTTTACTATCCTCCTAACCTCCTCCTCACTAAGTCACATTCTTACCCTGCCTGTATAAAGATCCCATGCTGGAATGAAATGAAAAAATCCATGAAGTTAACTGCTGTCTTTTATGTCAGAAAAATATCTCAAATACTATCTTTTTAAAAAAATTTAATTTAATTTAATTTTGCCAGTCCTGGGCTTGCACTCAGGACCTGACACATATGGATGCTGTCCTGAGTGTTTTTTGCTAAAGGCTCTACCACTTGAGCCACAGCTCCACTTCCAGCTTTTTGGTGGAATTGGAGATAAGAGTCTCACCGACTTTCTTGTCTGTACTGGCTTTGAACCTCCTTCCTTATATCTCAGCCCCTTGAGTAGTCAGGATTACAGGTGTGATCCACCAGCACCTGACCCAAATACCATTTTAGAAGTTGAAGACTAGCTCTAAGAATTCTCAAACTGATGCTCTTCAACAAATTACATAATAAATGAAAAAAAAATAATTACTTACGCTGTATGTGAATGAGCTGCTTTGGCATCTTAAATTCCCCAGGATATATGGATTCATAGTAGGCAATATTACTTTCTGCCTCTGGGACGGGTATAACCATATTATCCCTCTTCTCGCCATAAACCTGCTGTGCGGAAATAGCCCGCTGAAGATGATGTTCCTAAAGAGGAAAGACATGTAAGTTTATATATTAAAAAGTAGTGAACAACAGTCTTGCTTTTAAAATAGCCCTTGAAAATGGTGCTAATAATATAATACTAGTAATTTAAAACATTTTGAAATAGAAATGAGAAGATTTTTTATTAGAAGCAGTATTTCCTCGGTTTTTCATTCTTTGCTTCAACCTATTCTACACCAAAATCAAGCTATAGAGATTCAAAATGTTGACTGAAACTGTTAAAGCTTGCCTTTTACAGATGCGATTTGAAGAAAAAGTATTAAAGTATCTGAATTTATTATATGAAGAAACTAAGCTTCAAGTAAAAATATTTTATAGATTTACATGTTCTAGTTATACAGTGCTTTGTAAATTTAGAAAGTTCTTTCATAAGCCAATATGATCTTTTTTTAAAAAAAGGAGGATTAAGATTATCTGTATCATGTTCAGTTATGAAATGAACCCTTTTCACACTTGGTATACTTCCTTATGATTTTCCAGAGCCATTGTGGACAGTAAAGTACTAAGTACAGGGGTGGAAAGCACTTGCTCTGGACTCAGACTGTCTGGATTAACACCCGACTCCAACACTTAACCATTTGTAACTCCTGGCAAGAAACTGCAGGCTTTTGTGTCCTTTTTTTTCTCTGTCTGTCGTGGGGCTGGAACTCTGGGCCTGGGCACTACCCCTCAGCTCTTCAGCTCAAGGCGAGCACTCTACTACTTGAGCCACAGCACCACTTCCAGTTTTCTACTGGTTTATTGGAGATAATAGACTTTTTTTTATTGGAGATCATAGACTTTCTTGCCCGGGCTGGCTTTGAACCGTGATCCTCAGATCTCAGCCTCTTGAGTGGCTAGGATTACAAGTGTGAGCCACTGTGCCCGGCTTCTGTGTCCTTTAGTAAGGAAAACAAAAATCTCATTTACAGAGTTTGTTGGGGAGTTAAGTAAGATAAACGTTGAGTAAAATGTTTAGTGTAACAGGTGCATAAAATAAACTTCGGCTTTAGCTGACCTGTTTGTTTTTGTCGGTTGTGGGGCCTGAACTCTGGGCCTGGGGGCTGTCCCTCAGCTCTTCTGCTCAAGGCCAGCACTCTACCACTTGAGCCACAGCACCACTTCTGGCATTTTTTTCCTTTTTGCTTATGTGGTGCTGAGGAATCGAACCCAGGGCCTCATGCATGCAAGGCAAGCGCTCTACCACTGAGCCACCTTCCCAGCCCAAACTTCGGCTTTAGAAAGGGTTTTTACCTATTACAATGTCACCAGCTGCCACAAAAGTATAATTCTCATCTAGCCCCATGAATTCTGAATTTTGGCATCTTATTTATTAAGTTTTTCTATATATACATATGCACATACACATATATAAACTAATTCACAGATGACACATTCCAACAGTAAAGAAAAGAAACCCACTAAGAATACACATATGCTCCTATGTACAAAACAAGTAGACACATATAAATTTATATGAATCTAGAACCATACCATTCAACATACAGAGTTATAGTCCTAGCTTTGATTCTCTTGGAGGTCTTTCAATAGTGGTAATTCTACATTATTTTGCAACAGTTGCACTGTACTGCACTGTACTGATGCACACTGTAATTTATTTAATTCACACACTGATAGGGAGAACCCCTGGAATCAACCTAAATGCATACTCTAATCCTCCACAAATGCCACAAAAATTACCCATGTAGCTATGTACATGATATCCTACTCATCTCCTAAAACAGATACAGACAACTACCAATGCAAATACCTGAAGCAGACCACACCTGTTGCTATTCCCTATAGTAATTACTTCTCAGCATCTCTTTTGAATTTAAAAATCTTATCGATCTTATTTTATAACTTAATTATAAATTATGGTTAAGTTTTCCTTTCCTTAATATATGCCCTCTTTCTTCATTTTTCAAAAGTGTTGCTTTGGCTGGGAAGGTAGCTCAGTGGTAGAGTGCTTGCTTTGCATGCATGATGCCCTGGGTTCGATTCTTCAGCACCACATAAATAGAAAAAGCCGGACATGGTGCTGCAGCTCAACTGGTAGAGCACTAGCCTTGAGCTGAAGAGCTGAGGGACAGTGCCCAGGCCCAAGAGTTTAAGCCCCACAACTGACCAAAAAAAAAAAAAAAAAGTGTCACTTTTAGCCAGGGTTGGTGGTGGTGGATGCCTATAATCTTAATTTTTTTCATTAACACAGATATACATTTTTAACTTACTTTTCTTTTCCTGTTGGTACTAAGGCTGGAACTCAGGGACTGATGCTAGCTAGGCAAGCAGTCCAACACTTGAGACACAGCCCATCTTTTTTCCCCCAGATAGGAGACAATAGATATGAATACCATGGCCTCCATTCTTTGAAATAGGATTTCAAATCACTTTTTCTTTTTTGCCTGAGTCGGCCTTGAACATGATCCTATTGCCCAAACAGCTGAGATTACAGGACACGAGGCGCCTTTCAGAGCTTCTTTTTTAATATTAAGGAAACTGCTCTTGTGTATCAATTTTACAAGTATTTTTTCTGACTTCTATTTCTTTTCCATATAGAAAAGTTCTATCAGTCAAATTTAACAAATCATTCTATTTTTGACTTGAATATCATTCAAATTCCATGGTTATAAACTAGGTTATGAAAACAAACGTTTTCTTCTTTGTAGTTCAAAATCTTCAGGTTACCTAATGGCTTCTGGCCACTAGGCTTCTCATATTTTGTGATAGGGTACTTTTTCATTGGACCACAATGTGCTTTTGGAAGCCCTTATTCTTCGATATACTTCAATATCAAGAGAAATTTCCTTTGATCTACCCCCAGCACAGACACACCAAATTTAAAGGTGGGAAGAAGAAAGGAGAACACATTATTCTTAAATTTGTATTTTGTTCTTAGTTTCAGAACTCTGGGGCTTAAGCTTAGGGCCTGAGCACTGTCCCTGAGCTTCTTTTGCTCAAGGCTAGCACTCTAACACTTGTGCCACGGCACCACTTCCGCATAGAACCCAGGGCTTTATAAATGCTAGGCAAGCACTCTTAACACTAAGCTACATTCCTAGCCCCTTAGTTCCAAACTCTTAATCCATCATTTCCATGTGTAGTTGAATAAATAAGAGAAAAAAAAGGTTTCATCTTTTCAATTCTAATGGAAATCTGGCCTGTTTTACTCTGGTTAATAATTTTAGACATAGTACTCAAGATTATGTTGATTTTACTAGTTTGATGTTTACCAATTGGTCCAAATGAAAGGTAACTGATGATGAGCAAGGCACAGACAAATGTCTGAAATTAGTGGGTCAGAAAATTAATGTGTCACATATTTTCCATTCTCTAATCTCCAGATTATTAAAAAAATAAAACACTACTGTCACTACGTTTATTTATTTGGCAGCATTTGTACTCAGGACTTGGTACTTGCTCTAGCACTTCAGCCAGGCCTCTACTCCTTTCTATTTCTATATAGTTTACTTGTTTACAAGTTTTGTTTTATTTTGTTTTTGTCAGTCGTGGAGCTTGAACTCTGGGCACTGTCCCTCAGCTCTTCAGCTCAAGGCCAGTGCTCTACCACTTGAGCCACAGAACCACTTCCGGTTTTCTGAGAGGTTTATTGGAGATAATAGTCTCACAGACTTTCATGCCCGGGCTTGGCTTTGAACCACGATCCTCAGATCTCAGCCTCCTGAGTAGTTAGAATTACAGGCGTAAACCACCAGCGCTCGGCTTTGTTTTGCTTTTGTTTTGCCAGACCTCGGGCTTGAATTCAGAGCCTGAGTACTGTCCCTGAGCTTCTATTGCTTAAGGCTAGCACTCTACCACTTGGACCACAGTGCCACTTCTGTCTTTTTCTATTTGTGTGGTACTGAGGAATCGAACCCAGGGCTTCATGCATGCTAGGCAAGCACTCTACCACTCTTCCCAGCCCTGTTTACAAGTTTTTCTCTATAAGACAACAGAGATTCTTTCCCCCTAAACAGTCAAAAGTTCAAAAATAAATATATTTCAATGAAAAAAAGTTAAGTGAAATGTAATTATTTGGTTTTGAGTCAGAATATGCAGTGGTAAAACTAAGTAAAAATACATACTAGACTCAATTATTTATTGACTGTTTTGATGAAAAAGCTAAGATTATACAAGTGTAAAAGTTCAGATATTCCCTGAAGACAGCGCTTATCAATAAAGTTTTTTTTTTAAACAAATCTGTTTGCTGTAGGTTAATATTACCAAACTGTTTCCTGGCAAACTAATTTCAAATTATCATTAGGTAGTCTATATGTTCCGTGTGTGTGTGTGTGTGTGTGTGTGTGTGTGTGTGTGTGTGCGTGCTGGGTCTTGAAAACTAATTTCAAATTATCATTAGGTAGTCTATATGTTCTGTGTGTGTGTGTGTGTGTGTGTGTGTGTACTGGGTCTTGAACTCAAGGCCTAGATGCTTCTGAGCTGTTTTGCTCAAGACTGGAACTCTACCACTGAGCCAGAGCTCCACTTCTGGCATTCTGCAGGTTGAGATAAGGTTATCAATGGACTTTCCTGCCTGGTATTGCATTATCCTCAGATCTCAGTCTCCTGAGGAGCTAGGATTATAGTCAGGACCCAACTACTCAGGAGGCTGAGATGTGAGCACCAAGGTACGAATCCAGCCCAGGCAGAAACACCTGGGAGACTCTTATCTCCAATTAATCACAAAAAAAGCTGGAAGTAGAACTGTGGCTCAAGTGGTAGAGTGCTATCCTTGAGCAAAAAGAAGCTAAGGAACAGCACCCAAGTTCGAGCCCCAGAAGTGGCACAACAACAGACAAATTTTTTAATAAATAAAATCTGTTAAATATAAAACTAAGTCCTATGAAAAAAAGTATTATGTGCTATGGGAACTATTAATAAGAAGCAGATTTCAGGAACATTATCACTTTTGCCAGTGGACAAAGTGATATGTAAAGCTAATAGCTTAAAGGAGTAAGAAGTGACAGATCATTCTAAGCCAAAGAAGATAGTTATTTGAAGGACACTAGCTCATGACACTTTAGGAGCTAAAGTTTCTCTGTATTATATTTATAGCAATCAGACTCAATGACACTTTCAGTTACCTAGCAAACACCAAGATCAACTCCAATATTTCATAAAATAACTGAAGCAAAAACTCAAAACCAGCCTGAAATTACTGGAAACAAAATAAATAAAGAATTCCTTAATATACAATCTTACAAAAATTGGCCTGGATGAAAAACAATTTAGGATTAAATAATTTTTAAAAAACCACATGCACTGCAAGTTAAACTGCTATCAAGAATCAAATACAGGTTAGAAAATAAACAATGATTTTGCGGAAGCTCAGAGGCACATTTTAAATATTCATTAACCTTGCTACCATAACACTAGGCTTAAAAAGCATTCTGCCTGCCTCCTGCAATTCAGAAGTGTTTGAAATTTTCCCAAATGCTTCTTCTTTCTTCCTTATTTCCACATATGACACCAAAATATTACAAACTGAGCCTGGGCCTCAGTGACAGAGACTCAAATGTATATCACTAGCTGAACAAAAGGCCTGAGTTGAATTGCATCTCCAAATGACATTTGCAAGAACCAAAATATCAACCTGAAGGAGAATTGCTCAGACAAGTGCCCTAGTTTTAAACATCCACACATTCAACTCTTGCCTAAGTAATTATAGTGACCTTCTAACCAGTTTCTTCTTCCCACTTTCATCTACTCTTTACAAAACAGAGTAACTGTATAATATCCAAGTGAATCATGTAATTTCTCTAACAAGGTCCAAAAGGCTTTATACTTGTTTTCTTGTTACCCTAGCTTCATTTATGGTTTTCCTCTTCACTCACTCTACTCTGTGATACTGAAGTCCCTGCTGTTTGGCAAACTTATAAGAAATAGTTTCCTTCCTCGCCTCTTTCCAGTTTGTTTAAAAGCCACACCCCTACATCACTATACACTCACCAAATGTCTAAATAGGTGGTTGACACCAACATCAAGTGATGGTAAGGATTTCAATGTCAACTAAGAGGAAGTTGTGGCAAATTGTTTTACAAAATCAAGTTCACACAGTCCCTATAGCCTAGCAATTCTACTTCTAAAATATTTACCCAAGAGAAACAAAATACAATCCCACAAAAAAGACCTGCAGTAAGATTGTTTAGTTTTGTTAGTAATAGCCTCAAATTATCCACAACCAAACTTCCATCAATAAATATGCTGGGAAATAAAGCAACAGAACAGTACTTGCCAAGCATTTGTGAGGCCATCGGTCCAATCCTAGCACTGAAACAACCCAACCGCCTACCTCCCTCACCCCCCAAATGAACAAATTCTAGCAAAGCCATAAAGTGAAAAACAAATCAACAATGAAAAGGAAGAAGCTACTTATATACTTGCAACAACGCAAGTAAATTTCATAAGCATCAGTGTTTAAAGCTGAAGAGTATACTCCATCTATCCATATATACCTCTAAAATAAGCAAGATTCACTTAGAGTGGGGACAGAAATCATCATGGTAGTTAGCTCTGATAATAGGAACAAGGACTGATTGAGGAGGAAAGAGAGTATTTCTGGGATGATGGTAATGTTCTATATCTTGTGGGGAGTGAGTTATGCACATATATAAATTTGTTAAAATTCAGCTAATATGTGCTATTGGGGAATTTCATTAACTCTCAATTCCATCAAAATGGAGGAAAAAAAGTAAGCAAATATTGTACTCCAGTTAATGATAAGTGTATCGAAATATTTAAGAAACAACTGATATTTGCAATTTACTCTGAAATACAGTAAAAAAAAAAAAAAAGAATGTTAGAGAGATGACATATATGGACAATAAAGCTAATGTTAATATTAGCATCTCACTAATAGAGTATTATGGGTAGACAATCACCATCAAACCTTTGACAACTCCACAACATCCTGCTCCCCTATCTACTTGTCATCTCCTTATACACTATTGTTTTATCTACTGTCAGTTCCCTCTCACCAGAATAAGACCCATGAAGGCAAGTCTATTTTGTTTGTTTTACTCCAGCTATAGACTTACGGCCTAACACAAGTATCTAATAAACAGCTTTAGAATAAAAAATCCAAGAGTTATACCAATTACTTAAGGTCTACAAATTATTCTGGTTTGGAATAGATTTCATTAAAAAAAAAAAAACCAAAACCTAAGATAAAAGCTGGGCACCAGTGGTTCATGACTGTAATCCTAGCTACTCAGGAGGCTGAGATCTGAGGATCGAGGTTCAAAACCAGCCTGGGCAGGAAAGTCCCTGAGATTCTTCTCTCCAATAAACCACTCAGAAAACCAGAAGTGGTATTGTGGCTCAAGTGGTAGAGTGCTAGGCCTTGAGCTGAAGAGCTGAGGGACAGCACCCAGACTCAGAGTTCAAGGCCCACAATTGACCAAAAAAAAAAAACAAAAAACACTAAGATAAAGTACCATAAGAGCAAACAAAAATTAAACATTTTGTTTTTATATTTATAGTACTTAGAGTAATTTAAAATAGCTGGAAGAATATTTAGCAAGAAAAAATAACTCAATGTTTATTATAAAACAAACAAACATAAAAGAGGGTTAATTAAGCCAGGCTCTGGAGGCTCATGCCCGTGGTAATCCTAGCTACTCAGGAGGCGGAGATCTAAGGATTGCAGTTCAAAGCCAGCCCAGGCAGGAAAGTGTGTGAGACTCTTATCTCCAATTAACCACCTGAAAACTGAAAGTGGCACCTGTGGCTCAAATGGTAGAGCGCTAGCCTTGAGCTGAAGAGCTCAGGGACAGTGCCCAGCCCAGAGTTCAAGCCCCACAACCGACAAAAAAAAGATTATTAAAGTGTGGCTTAAGTGACAGAATGCCTGCCTATCAAACACAAAGCCCAGAGTTCAAACTCAAGTACTAAAGAGAGAGAGAAAAAAATCCTAAGACTATTACTCTCTCCCTGTCCTCTCACTTAAAATACAGTATTCTGAAACTTTTATTTCCAGTACAAATTAGTGAAGAAGGACCTCTACTGAGGTATAGATAAATTAGTACAATTTTGTTATTTCACTGTGGCATACATATTTACCAAATTCTGTGCATTGTCAAGAATTTTCAGTGAACAGAACATGTTTTACACTCACTGTCAAAAGTTTCCAACATAAAATGAGCAGAGGTTTAAAAATCAAAGGACAGGTCAGCAAGAGGCAGGTAATCACTGTAACTGTAGGGTAATCACTGTACTGTAACTCTTGCCTCTGTTAGCTACTTAATATGTAGTTGAAGGCAGGCATAAGCCAAAGAAATAATGGTCTTTGTTTCTGCCACCTGCAAATACTGACTCAAAATGGGTAAGGTGAGCATCATGAAATCTTCCTGTTTCAGTAAGATTACCACAAGGTTGGGAATACTCCTTAGCACCTAAGCTACCCTCAACCTACTCTCATAGGAAGAGCTATGAACAGAATACCCTCTCTTACTGAGTTGGCTTTTCAAATTAGCTCAACTTCCTTGCAATATCTTATCTCTTGGCAGGCCATTTCTTCATAAAAGTTAAAGTAACTTAAAATTACAGGACCGCCCATTCAAAGGCAATCCTAGGCAAAATCAGGCATGTCCCTTCTTTGTAGCCCTCACATTGTGTTGCGCTGATTAATCACTTTTGTGCTCAATGTGATTTTTAGCAATGTCAAGGGAGAATGAAATTAGTCTTCCTCTTTCATTTTCTGAGACATTCTTGCTAACCTTAGGTAACACAGGCTGGCTTCAAATTCTTAGTCCTGCTTCAACTTCCCTAGTGCTGCAATTAAGCCACGTACCACAAGCCTGGCTTTTTACTCGAAGAAATATCACAATCAGTGAGACTCTTAGCTCCAAGTAATCACAAAAGGCCTGAAGCAGAGCTTCTATCACTTGAGCCTTAAGCAACAAAACTCATGGACAGCACTCCAGCCCAGAGCTCAAGCCTCAAGCCTAGCGGAGGAGAGGAGGGAAGTGGAGAAGATATCAAAATATAATTGTGACTCCCTCTCCCACTAACAAAAATGCAATTTGGAAATTAATTGTAGAAAAAGGCCCAAAGAGATTCCATGCTTCCAAATTAACTCAAGAACTAGTCTTTATTTCCCTTCCATTGGTCATCATTTGTTCCTTGTAACTCAGCAGCCACATAAAATACAAATGTTTCTTTCCTTTTTATTAATAGCCTAAAGAAGCACCACTGTGTCTGCCAAACTGACTGACACTAAGCATGCTTATGTATTAAACAGTTCAAAGACTGTTCCCAAGCTTTATGTCCTTAGCCCTTGAACAGGCTCACTTTTGCAAAGGCATCTACTAGCATGCCTTCAAACTACCATTTGTACACTGGTGATTCAAAATCTTAATTTCTGGTTCTGATTTCTGCTGAGCTGGATATACGTATGTAAACACACACACACATACACACTTACTTGTTACTATATATTTCAAACATCTCTCAGAGAGCACCAAAAACCCCACCCTTTACCCTTCAAGTCAAGAGCACTAACATCTCCACTCTTCACTCTATTACCTACTTCATTGAATTGTACTACCACCTACCCAGTCACTCAAGTCAGAAGTGTTTGAAATTTTCCCAAATGTTTCTTCTTTCTTCCCTATTTCCACACCTGGTGCCAAAATCTTACAAATTTCTTATTGTTTAGTGTCTATAAATTATTCAATATTTTTCTATCACAGGGCCAAAAGCTCATCTGACAGCTACATCACATTATTCTCCATCCTCCTACAGTGGTCTTTCTAAAATGGTCTGAAACAATCATTCTTACACTTAATCCTTTGGTCTAGTACTAGTAGAATTCAAACCTAGTAAAATTCAAACTTCTTGGTATGACAAGCAGACCTCTTTATGATTTTTCTACTATGAATTTCATATTCCACCACAGTGAGCATCTAATAGAACTTTCTGTAACATCTATATGTAATGCTTTCTCTATCTTTATCTGCCTATACTCTCTATTCTTTATAATCATACTAGGTGTCTACCTTTCCTTTAGAAAGTCTTCCACAACTTTTATATAGCACTATCCGAATGGTACACTGAAAATAAGAAACTGTGAACTTAAGAACTGTCTAGCTTCTAGGCTGGCATGGTGGCTGGCTCATACCTGTAATCTCAGCTACTGAGATGGTGTGACCACAGTCAGGCCAGATTTTAAAAAGTACATAAATAAAGGCTGGGGATGAAGCTTAGTGGTAGAATGCTTGCCTAGCATGCACAAAGCCCTGGGTTCCATCCCTCAGTACCTCATAAACAGAAAAAGCCGGAAGTGGCACTGTGGTTCAAGTAGTAGAGTGCTAGTCTTGAGCAAAAGAAGCTCAGGGACAGTACCCAGGCCCTGAGTTCAAGCCCTAGGACTGGCAAAAAACAAAAAACAAAAACCAGACAAATGATCCTAACTATGAAGGTGGGCATAGGAAGGACTATGATCTCATATCAGATTCTACCTGAGAAATAACTTTAAAAAGAAAAAGAAAAAGAAGAGGGGAGGGGTTATGGCTCAAGTAGGAGAGTACCTGCCTAGCAAGTAGGAGGCCTTCAGTTCCAATCCCAGTACCACTACCAAAAAATAAAAATCTCTATACCTTTCTCTGGAAGTTGAATCTAAAAGTCTGAGGGCAGCCAGAGATACTAACACAAACATAACTAAAGAACAATTTCTAGCTTCATATTTAACTGAATTTGAAAAAGTGAGTAATTCAATATCAGAAAAAGAACTTCCTGAGAGTGATTCCATGCCCTAAGCTGCCTGCCTCATACAGAAGGGCAAGGCATTTAACAGGGAGGAAAGAAGAGAACAAACAAGTTCAATAATAAGAATTTTTAAAAGGCACTCACTATGAATAAAGCATTAAATCTATTAAATAAGCTTTGGGTTATGAGCCTTTAGCCTCTATTATTAAGCCTACTGTTCATATTCTCAGAACTAAATAATAGCTAATTTGTACTGAGCACTAATTACAGCTAGGGCTAAGTACTGTGTATTTGATTTTGTAAATCGTTCCATCATTAATGTATGCAAGGATTTCGATGCTTAATTTTTGCAAATGCATAGTTCTCATAGATTTTACGTTACACCAAAATACTTTATGGTTCACTAATTGAATATGTCTTAATTAGTTATTTCATTACTGTTAGTGTGATCTATTGAAAGGTTTAGTGGTACCCAGTCTTTAATTTACAGTATGTAAAAGGTACAATAATCATTAAAATAGAAATGATGCTGTGATATGCTAACCCATTCACTTTCACAACAGAATTTATCAATTTTGGGAAAACATCTTGTGAGTGCACTGTTCAACGCCTTTAAAATGAGTTCATAGTAAACGAAAATTTAGGGAGATGCCATCTCAACAAACAAGCCAACAGTGGTGGCATATGCATATAATGCTTCTTATTCAGTTTTATCATGTATCTATCAACAGCCTCATATATGATCTAATAGCATATTTTTTTTTAAAAAGGGTGAACAAATATAATCATGGTATTTAGTATACACTATGTGGGAAATGAACTATGAAACTTGTAGGCAGGGACAGGGAAACTGGGGGAAAGTGAAGGAAGGGGTGATAATGTCTTAAAAAAAAAAAAAAAGTATGCATTACCTGAATTGTGATAACCTCTCTGTGTAACAACTTAATAATAACAATAAAATTGCTGGGCATTGGTGGCTCACGCCTGTAATCATAGCTACTCAAAAGGCTGAGGTCTAAGTTTTGCGGTTTGAAGCAGAAAAGTCCCCGTAGGACTTATCTCCAATTTACCACTCGAAAACTGGAAGTGGTACTGTGGCTCAAGTGGTGGAGTGTTAGTCTTAAACACAAAGAAACCCAGGGACAGCACCCAGGCTCTGAGCTCAAGCTCTATAACCAACAAAAATAGATAAATAGAATAAAATTATATTTAAAAGAACAGATAGGAGGCTCTCCACTGGAGGGCCTAGGCAAAGGAAAGACTACTAAATAAACAAGCAAAAACAGTTATGGATGTTCCTGAGGTCACAGAACACCTATCTAGCAGACAAAGACCCTGTGCCACCAAAAAATATTTGTTTTCTGTATAAGGATAGATCAAAAACCTTAAGACAAATGAGTGCTGGTGGTTTACCACTTAGCTAGTTAGGAGGCTGAGACTGGGACAATGGTTTGAGCAAGCAGCAAAGTTTCAGAAAAGCTAAGTATGTGGCTTAGTGGTAGAATGCTTGCCTAGTAGGCATGAAGCCCTGGGTTCAATTCCTTAGTACCAATAAACAGAAAAAGCCAGAAGTGATGCTGTGGCTCAAGTGGTAGAGCTCTAGCCTTCAGCATAGAAGCTCAGACAGAGCCCAGGCCCTGAGTTCAAGGCCCAGGACGGGCACAAATAAATAAATAAAAAATAAATTCAGAGACCTCTCAATTAAGACCTGGGCACAAAGAGGGAAAGAAGGAGGGGCACATAAATGGAAGGAGTGAATAAATGCATCGGTGCTACTTACTATGTTAAAAATGAACCACACAACTTGTAGGTGGGGACAGGGAAGGAAAAACTGGGAAAGCAAAAAAAAAAAACGGGTGACATTGTCAAAGAGAAATGTACTCATTACTTGACTTATGAAACAGTAACCCCTCTATACCTCACCTTTATAATAAAAAATTAATTAAAAAACTGCACGTGGTGGTGCATATCTGTTCTCATGTTATAATGGGAAGTGTACATTAAAAGGCTCTATAGCACAGTGTGGACCTAGGCAAAAGGACTCTATCTCAAAATAACCAGTGAAGGACAGAGGTAGAAGAGAGGCTGGAGGTGTGGCTAAGCACTAAAGGACCTGAGTTCAAACCCCAGTACTGCCATTAAAAAATAAACAAAAAACACTCTTGAGATAAAATATGGCCCATTTAAGAAACACCTATCTCTCTTCACAAAAAGTTCTCTAGAAACAAGAGGACAATTAGCATACTGCCCCAAACACAAGAAGTTGTAGGATAAAAATCTTCAGAATCTTTTTTTTTGGGGGGGGAGGGGGGGAGGGTCCGGTCGTGGGGCCTGAACTCGACCTTGGGCGCTGTCCCTCAGCTCTTCAGCTCAAGGCTAGTGCTCTACCACTTGAGCCACAGCGCCACTTCCGGCTTTTTTCTTTTTGCTTATGTGGTGCTGAGGAATCGAACCTAGGGCCTTGGGCATGCAAGGCAAGCGCCACCTTCCCAGCCCCCAGAATCTTAACTTTCTGTACCAATACACAAAGATGACTATGGAAATATTTCTGGGATGATGGCTTTTTCTGACCCATCTGTGGCAGGTGAGACTAGATGACTCATTGTGGTTAGTGACCTACATTACATCTGCTGGTGAAGCACACATTGACTCTGCCCCAGCAGATCTATGATAACAATCTAAATGTGACATGAATGAGAAATAAACTTTTGGTATTATAGGCCATTAAATTTTCAGGGTTAGGAGAGGGAGGGATAACTGGGAGTTAAAGAGGGATAGGGTACCAATGATTAAAAACAAATGTACTTATTGCCTTACCTATGTAACTGTACACCCAAGTTCATCATCTTCTCAAAAATAAAACAAAAAACTTTGGGGTTGTTGTTATAACATAAATTATCATAAATCATCTATTAATGGGTTGCTTAGAAGTGGATTACTGTTGCAATAAAAAGCAAACAAAAAAAAAAAAAAAGGAGAAAAGGAAACACCTGTAAGTATATGTTGTTGGTTTGAAGGTCAGGAAGCAAGCAAACTTTTCTGAAGGGAGAAGGACAACAATGTGTATTAGACAGTAAAAACTGTTGGGTAAAACTAAGATATAATAACTTGAGTAGCAATAATGGACTTAATTAAACCTGTACCTTCAGGGAAGAAGGCTAACACACTGAAGTATCAAAATGGTACACTGGTTGTTCTGTTTGAAAAGGAGGGAGGACAGGAAAACAGAGATGGAGAATGTGACAGGCAGACACTAAGGCATATATAGTTCTCCAGGAACAGTCTGGTAGACTCATAGTAGTATTTAGAAGAGCTATCATAAAGGACACTGATGTGCTGCAAACAGCAACACACTAGAAGTAACTGATTCATATGACTGAATTAATAGGTAGGAAGGAAGTTGCAAAGCACTTTAGCTCCCAAAGATGACAGGCACATTCTCCAAAGCCTACTTCTGACAAGGCTAAGAGAGATGATGAAAATGAAGTATCCACTCGATTCAAAACCAAAAAGCCACTGGATAGAGGAGCCATTTCAAAGGGTCAGGCATAGTGCCTAAATAAAAATATTCCCACAGCTAATGTAAAGAAAGAGGGCCTACAAGAGCAGGGCAATCTCAAGATGAGAACCCTAAACTCCAACTCTTTCCACTCTAGGACATTATCAGTCTCCCCTTCTAGTTCTCTTATTCTCATTTGATATGTACTTTTGTATGTTGCTGCTTACCTTATGTAAGTGCATATTATCTTTAGACTGACAATAACTATGCACACAGGCTGATCTTGAACCCATTTTGAATCACAGTTTTTAGCCATTCATTAAAGTTTTAGTGTTTGTAATAAAAAAAAAAAGAAAGAAAGAAAGAAAGAAAGAGGGCCTACAAAGTCAGCCTGGTAAGAGTTTGGAATTGTTATGAATTCCCAACTACAGTACCTCTCTCAGCCTTCCTTTGTCTAAATGAATGTTTATTGTGGTTATACTGTCCCTGTAAGTTCTATTGTACATTGGGGTAGGAAAAAGATTGAAGATAACATTTTTTTTTTCTTTTTGGTAGTAATGGGGCTTAAACTCAGGGCTGGGAGCTAGGAGCTAAATTCTGTCTACTCAGGAGGCTAAGATCTGAGGATCACAGTTTATCTCTGGTAACTATCTGGTAAATACCAGCTTTGAGCAAAAAAGATAAGGGGCAGAGTTCAGGCCCTAAGACACACAACACACACACAGCCACAGGGCCTCAAGCTTGTTAGGCAAGCACTCAATGGACCACAACCCTATTCCTTCTTCACTTTTGTTATTTTTGGATATCTTGTGTTTTTACCCAGGGCCAGCTTGAGACTGCAGTGATTCTCCTGGGTTTTTGTTTTTGTTTTCCCCATTTCTCTATCACAGTCATGTTCAGAATAAAGATTGCTCTGCTCTGTCCCATTGAATCCTGAAGTAAGGTCATACAGAATAAAAAGTTTGTTAATCTAACGAGTAATACAAATCAGTTCCAAATCCTCTAAGATTGGGGGATTGTAAGTTTGCAGTCCAATTTTCCCTACCCTGTCTGATGAGACAGAAGCATTATACTCACTGTCCCCTAATTCAAATTCCCTTTACCTTTGTAAGAGATGAAGTGAGTGAGGGTGAGAGGCCTAGTAGTTGAGAGACCTGCCTCATCAGAGTAACTTCAGGGCAGGATCATTATCTTCATTTAATTCTAAAGCACCTCAGAGTAACACTACTCAACTCTAAAGATAGCCGTGAGGTTAAGTGGAACTACAAACATGAATAAATTAGCAACAGGTCAATCCAGTCATTCACTCAATAAAAAATTGAGGCATTAAACTTCCTTACAAAGGTACTTGGAAAGCATAGAGTTCTCTAGTAAAAGACTATACTTAAATAACCACTAAGAAGGTTATAGTAGTAGCTGCTATGAAAAAATATGCTTATAAGTGCCGTAAGATCTGTCATAATGAACAGACAACTAAGGAAGTGATCTTGAGCTTCAATTTAAAGATCTCCAAGTTCACTAATCTACAGGAGAATGTCTCAATATATGAGAATAAATCGGAACTGATTCCCCAGATGAAGGAAATGAGACTTCTATAAACTAAAAAGGAGGTAGGCCAAGGTCAAATAATGTCCATATACAAAAGTCACTTTGAAAACAAGAGGAATGGGGTTTTTAGCAAAAGTGACAAAGGACCACTGGCTGGGTAATACTGGGGAGATCATAACTACAGATCACAACTACAGAAGACTAGCTGGGAAATTATTTAAATCTAGGCAAGAAACAAGAGTAGAGTAAATTAAGGAAGTAGTAAGGGACAATAATAATTGAAATACTTAGCAAATTAGTTAAGATACCATTCCAATACATTAAAATTTTTATTTAGGCATTTTAAACTCTAGCTTAAGTTTTAATCTTAGTCCTCTAAACAAGTTGAATACAGTGATGCGCATCTGTAAACCCCAGTGTTTGGAAGGCACAATATGGTGAGTTTGAGGCTAGCCTGGAATAGATAGTGAGGCCTCTCAAACAAACAACACCAATCCCAAACCAAACAACAACAAAATCCAAAACAAATTAATTAAGGAATATATATTTATGGAGTTGATTCTACAATATTCTTCATAGATTGGAGAAAATAGTCAGCTATAGTTTAGTGAAATTGCATTTAAAGAAAATATTAGCAAAACGAAAAATAATACAGAATTAAATATATAATACCAAGATGTCACTATGGTAAATGAAAAGGAAACTTCAAGCTATGGAATAACAAAGTACTAACAACCTAAATCTTTGTTTATAAAACTTTCAGATTAGAGAGAAGAAATTTAAAAGCATTTTAAAAATGATCCTTAAGTAATTATGCCAAGGGATTTCAGTTCAACATGCCAGTTTATAATTAATCTTGATCAAGTCACCCTTTCAAGAAGAAATTTTAATATAAAAATTTTAGTGAAAGAATGACTATTTTATGTGTTTCATGTTAGAAAGAATGACTTTTCAGGAATCCACTATTAAAATGTGGCTTACACGATTTTATTAGACTGAGTGGTAACATAAAAACTATTCAAAACAAAAATACTTTCTGATCTTTACAAAATTACTGAAAGTAAAAAAGGCTAATATAGATAGTCTTATTTACCATATAAATCATTAATGTCCTTTACCATAAAAAGAATATTTGGAGACAATATACAATTTGGCACTACACTTTGGAAATACAATCTTTTATGTGTTTTATATGTACATCTCAAATGGCTTAAAATTTTTGCTTCTTACAATTTCTGAAGTCCTTCCCATAAACAATGGCTTAAATTCTACTTTATTAGCCTTACTCCAAAAACTAAAGGGCAGAAAAACAAAACAGATATTGAATACTATTTTAGAGCATAAAGTTATCACTGAGCACCTAAATTTTTCCACACTAACCATGAACTCAAGTAAGATTTGTGCTACCACAATCTTAACCCTTTAAAGATACAACAATGCTTTTGCTTTTAAAAGGTCAGCAGTATAGTGAGTGAACCATTATATAAATGAACTTGTTTTCCACATTCAGAAACCATGCTGGAAGCTAGAAGGAATGTTTCATAAAAGTTAACTGTGGTCAGGGCTGGGAAGGTGGCTCAGTGGTAGAGCACTTGCCTTGCATGCATGAGGCCCTGGGTTCAATTCCTCAGCACCACATAAGCAAAAAGAAAAAAAGCCAGAAGTGGCGCTGTGGCTCAAGTGGTAGAGCGCTAGCCTTGAGCTGAAGAGCTGAGGGGCAGCGCCCAGGCCCAGAGTTCAGGCCCCATGACCGGACCCAAAAAAAAAAAAAAAAAGTTAATGGTGGTTTGTTGAATAGATGTGGAAACAGGAAAAGGAAAAGCATTTGGAGTAAATGACACTGTAACAAGCAAAGGAAAAAGTAAGAAGCAGCTTGGCCCACTGAAAGTATGTTTGTTAAACACTGGCAGTTCACCAGTCCCAAGGATACTTGCTTTTTGATGTTTATACTGTTCATGCAGTTTCCCTTCCACAAAGCACCACAGATAAGTTGATGTGACCACTAGCATAAAGCACAAGTAATGATACATCACTTCTAAGATCAAGCTATAAAAGACTGTAGCTTTGGGATACTCTTCCACTTGGGTCACTTGCTCTGGAGGAAGCCTGATTATTCTGAGAAGACTGACAAGTAGTAAACAGACAGACCTTCATACTGAGGAGAGCAATATGAGTCTGAAAGCAATGTGGAATACAAGGGTTGGCAATCCTTAACAGCTTTTCTGAATGTGAACCAGAACCATCCTATAAAGCTGCTCCTAAATTTTCTGAGCCTCAGAAACTGCGAAGGTATAGATGTTTGTTTAAGCTTCTAGATTTTGTTTGAGTGGTTATGTGGTAATAGATAACACACATGGTACTAAGAGTCCCCACTTCCCCACTGTTATAACAAAAATTTACTAAAGTGTAGGAATTGCTTTGGAACTATCCATTAGTGATGAAGCTGTCAACAAAGCCTCATAGTGTGTATGGCTGCAGAAAATTGGAAAACGGAAGGCATATCCCTTGTTAGGAAGAGGCACAAGTTTACACTCACCTTCAGTTATGTGAAGAGAAAACTTTACCTCTAAATAAGGTGACAGAACTAAGGAGATTTTGTTTTCAACCAAGTACTGTTCTTTCTGCTATACATAGTGAAAGTCAAGAATAACTAAATCAAGAACTCTCAAAAGGTTTTGAATAAAGTTGTCATGTCCAAAACGAGCTTTACAACGTTGGTGCGGAGGGGGGGGGGGGGGGGGGAAGGAGAAGGATTGGGATTAGGGGGGGAGGGGGGAGGCTGGGAAGGGATGTGAAGGATAAACAAAGGAGGAGGCTGCAATGCTTGGTAAGAAATGTACGCATTATCCTGCCCATGTAACTGTAACTCCTCTGAACAGTATGTTCGCAAATAAAATTAAATTAAATTTAAAAAAAAAAAAAAGGTTTTGAATATTTACAGTCTCTCTAGATTACAGAGAATGCTAAAAAAATAAAATAAAATTTTAAAAAAGAATGCTAAAATTGAGGGAAGTGATAGAAGGAGAAAAACAAAGGAAGGGGTAACAATGCGTGGTGAGAAATGTACTCATTACCTTACTCATGTAACTGTAACCCTTCTATACAGCATCTTTACAATAAAACAAACTTTTTTAAAAGAATGCTAAAATTACAAATGAATTTTGAGCCAAGATCAGATGCAAGGCACTACCTGAAAAAACTAAATTGAGGAAATTCTTTTTTATTTTTTTAAACTGAGGAAATTATTTTGGTAGTACTGCGCTTGAACTCAGTGCCCTGTGTTCTACTACTTGACTCATACTCCCAGTTCATTTGCTTTTTAGTTTGTTGGCCAGATAAGGTCTCACTAACTTTGCTCAGACTGGCCTTGGACCATGATCCTCCTATAAGTCTACTTCCCAAGTAGCTGAGATTGGGGCTGGGAAGGTGGCTCAGTGGTAGAGCGCTTGCCTTGCAAGCCTGAGGCCCTGGGTTCAATTCCTCAGCACCATATAAGCAAAAAGAAAAAAGCCAGAAGTGGCGCTGTGGCTCAAGTGGTAGAGCACTAGCCTTGAGCTGAAGAGCTGAGGGACAGCGCCCAGGTCCAGAGTTCAGGCCCCACGACTGGACCCAAAAAAAAAAAAAAAAAAGAAACCAAGTAGCTGAGATTCCAGGCTTGCATTACTACACTTAATTGTAAAACCTTTCAAGACCTCAGAAAGATAAATATTTAGTCAGACAAAAGGCTCACTTACGAGGACTATATACTTCACAAAATAATTGTGTTTTATGAGGAACTTAAAGTAGCAAATTTATGCAAATAGCTTCAACTAATGAGTGTACCTCAACACAATCCAAATAGTCACCAAGTTGTAAGAAAAATATGTGCAGAAACACTGCTTGTTTAAATGGAATAGATGAGGGGGAGGGGGCATATAGAGGCTCAAATTTTGGCAGGTAAAAAAGAAAAAAAATGAAAAGCTAAAACGTACTCAGTAGTCTCAGGAGGCTGAAATCTGAAGATTTTAAGAGTTTGAAGCCAGCCTGAGCAGTAGAGACTATGAGATTCTTATTTCCTATTAACCAGCAAAAAGACAGAAATGGAGCTATGACTCAAGTGGTAAAGTGCTAACTTTGAGCAAAAAAGCTTAGGGACAGCTCCCAGGCCCTGAATTGAAGCCTCAGGACTGACTGGCTGGCAAGCAGGCAGGTGCTTGCAGTGCACGCGCATGCTCGCACACACACACACACACACACACACACACACGCACGCACGCACGCACGCACGCACGCACGCACGCACGCCCGCCCGCACACACAGGTCTGGCAGGCAAGCAGGCAGGTGCTTGCAGTGCACGCGCATGCTCGCGCGCAGCGCGCACACACACACACACACACACACACACACACACACACGCCCGCCCCGCCCGCCCGCACACACAGGTCTGGCAGGCAAGCAGGCAGGTGCTTGCAGTGTACGCGCGTGCTCACGCGTGCGCGCGCGCACACACACACACGCCCGCACACACAGGTCCTCAGTTGTAAACGTGTTACCTTTCATTAAAAAAAGGGGTAATAAGGCAGAACTAAATGTCGAAATGGCAAACAAAGGTGGGAACAACAGGTGAAGGAACTTACAATACTGCCTGACAGGATTTCACAATGGTTCTGACAAGGAACTTCCTTGTGATGTGATCCCTCACTACTGCTCTCCTACCAACAGAAATGTTTTGTTTTTGTTCATTGTGGGGCTTGAACTCTGGGCCTGGGTGCTGTCCCTCAGCTTTTCAGCTCAAGGATTTCACTCTACCACTTGAACCACAGCACCACCTCCGATTTTCTGAGTGGTTTTTTTTTTGGGGGGGGGTCCAGTCGTGGGGCCTGAACTCTGGGCCTGGGTGCTGTCCCTCAGCTCTTCAGCTCAAGGCTAGCGCTCTACCACTTGAGCCACAGTGCCACTTCTGGCTTTTTTCTTTTTGCTTATGTGGTGCTGAGGAATCGAACCCAGGGCCTTGAGCATGCAAGGCAAGCGCTCTACCACTGAGCCACCTTCCTAGCCCCTTTCTGAGTGGTTTATTGGAGATAAGAGTCTCAGCAGACTTACTTGCCCAGGCTGGCTTTGAACCTTGATTGTCAGATCTCAGGTTCCTGAGTAGCTAGGATTACAGGCATGAGCCATGGGTGCCCGGCAACAGAAATGCTTTATAAGTGATTATCCTAAGTCTAACCCAATATTGTACTTCAGTGGAAAGTAGACGACATACTCTTTAGCTTTACAGGTCAATATGAATGGTAATAAAAAGCAAGAGAAGCCTCAACTGTATCTCAAAGATTTAGATATTTTGGACTGAGATTCTAGGCATGCATTATCACACTTGACTGTAAAATCTAGTAAGATCTCAGAAAGATAAATATTTAGTCAGATGAGACTTAAGAGAGCAAGGTAAGGATAATCTGTATGTGGAAAGAATGTGAATTTTTAGTAATCAGAAGCCTCCGGTGATCTCTACCTCCTGGTCCTCACAGCTTGTATACTGTCTTCCTATATTTTACCAGGTTTGTCCCATAATATGTGAGAGTACAGAAGTGACAGTACAGAAATTCTGAAATTAGGTCATAAAAGACTTGAGTCTTGTCCCTACTCCCACTTACTTCCTTCTCTCAAATCTTTCATTATGGGAAAAGCCAAATGCCATGCTGCAAGGACTCTGCAACTGACAATGGAGAAGATGACTTTAGCCAGCAAGGGACTGAGAGGGACTTAGACTTGCTAAACTATGTGAATGAATGAACTTGGAAGTGAGTTCTCCAGACCCAGCCAAGCCTTTAGAAGATTGAAACCTAGGCAAAAAGCTATACTGTGTGTGTGTGTGGGGGGGGGGGGGGGGGGGGGGGGGGGACAATCCCTAGACCAGTATCCTAAAGATAAGCCATTCCTGACTTCCAATCCTCCAGATCTCAAGGTTTATTTGCTTTTAATCTTAATCATTTAGGCTGCTAAACTTGGGTTTGAAGAGGCAAAGGCAGAAAGACCAGAAAGGCAAAGAAGCCAGATCATAAAGGGTCCAATAAATCTTACCGTGGAGTTTCTGCATCTAATTCTATAAGAAAAACAGGGATAATTTAAGGATTTCAAATATCAAATAATAACTTAATTCACATTTTAGAAAGATTATCCTGGGGCTGAGAAGGTGGCTCAGTGATAGAGCGCTTGCCTTGCATGCATGAGGCCCTGGGTTCGATTCCTTAGCACCACATAAGCAAAAAGAAAAAAGCTGGAAGTGGTGCTGTGTGTGGCTCAAGTGGTAGAGCACTAGCCTTGAGCTGAAGAGCTGAGGGACAGTGCCCAGGCCCAGAGTTCAGGCCCCACGACCGGAACCCCCCCCCCCCCCAAAAAAAGCAAGTTCTAGAAAGATTATCCTGACAACTTTGAAGGGATTGCAGCTTTGAAAACTAAAAGTGGGGAGGAACAATTGCATTATAACCTTTAAACAGAAATTCTTGGATTTAAACGCATTAATTTATCTACAGAAGAACCTTGAAAATGTAAACATTGGGAAGGGAAGGTGGCTTAGTGGTAGAGTGCTTGCCTAGCATGCATGAAGCCCTGGGTTCCATTCCTTAGTACCACATACACAGAAAAGCTGGAATTGGCACTGTGGCTCAGGTGGTAAAGTGCTAGCCTTGAACAAAAGAAGCTCAGGGACAATGCCCAGGCCCTGAGTTCAGGCCCCACAACTGAAAAAAAAAAAAGAAAAGAAAAAGAAAATGTAAGCATAACTAAACTTCAAACAGTGAGTTAAAATGTTCAGAAAACTTGTTTCCTTTGGTTGTTCACAAATCCCCAAAATCATATTTTTATGTTTTACAGGCATCCCATGGAAAACTGAGCATCTATATAAAACAATCCATTTCAAATAACGTTCTTGTCTGGATAAACTCCATGTTTATTATATTATAATACTAAGTCATAAATAAAGCTACACACACACACACACACACACATATATATATATATTCACACACATACACACACACACACACAATTATCCAGTATCCACTCATTAAAACACTGCAGGTGCTGCTAGGTGCTAGTAGCGTATACCTATAATCCTAGATACTCAGAAGGTTGAGATCTGAGAAGCAGTTTGAAGCTGGCCCAGGCAGAAAAGACCACAAGGTTCTAATCTTCAATTAACCAGCACAAAGCTGGAAGGGAGTTAGGTCTGTGTGGGGGAGTGGTAGAGCACCAGCCTTGAGTGAAAAAGCAAAAGGAAAGTACCTAAATTCAAGCCCCCAGTACTGGTTAAAAAAAAAAAAAATTCTCCATAACCAATATGCTCATTACAAAAATTTACTAAAAAAATGTTAATCTCTTTAGAGTAACTTAAATTAAAATACTAAGTTAAGCACTTACTATATATAAAGCGTTAAGTGACATGGAGTAAGTAGTGAATCAAAAATTTTGACAGGGGGGCTAGGAATGTGGCTTACTGGCTTGCCTACCATGCATGAAGCCTCAGTACCATATAAACATAAAAAGCCAGAGGTGGCACTGTGGCTCAAGTGGTAGAGTGCTAGCCTTGAGCAAAAGAAGCTCAGGGACAGGTCTTGAGTTCAAGCCGTAGGACTGGCAAAATAATAATAATAATTGACAGGGTGGGAGAGGAAAAAAAAAACCCTATTTATGTTTTAATTATAGTAGCTACTCTCAGTTCTACTGAACCCCATATTTTCTCTTTGCAAATTCCTGTAATAATTTATATACAGGTTGTTCAATCCAAGGACCTAACTGTAAAATAAGGGAGAAATAAAACCAAATTTTGAGTATTTCTGTATACCATACTGAATGCTTTTGCTTTATTATATTCCTGAAAAAATTAGTGTATCACAAAATTACATTAAAAAACAAAACAAAACCAAAAACCCATTTCACACTGGGCAGGCACGGTGGGACAAGGAAGAGTAGGGTTTATCTGTGCAATCCTGCTAATCCGGGGATGGACCAGAGAATCTGAAGGCAGCCCAGGGAGACAACTCTGAAAAACTCTTACTTCAAATTAACCAGCAAAAAGACCAAGCTTTGGGTGTAAAGACAGCAGGAGTGGTAGCCCCTGATTTACTAAGGCACAAAAGTCCCCAAACCAAGCCATATGTAAAAATGGAATTAAGGTAATTTACCTATGGAAATTTTATTTACTCAAGTGCTCCCTAGCACTATCAAAGGTCACAGAAGCAATTCTTTTTATGAGACTTTTTTTTTAACATGGTAAGAAAACATCACTTTGAAGCCCTATTGTCAATGGTACCTCTCCAACTTGTGACAATTATTAAGTATCCTGATATCCCAAGACAAAATAGAATAGCTCCTGCTGAGATCCTCTGTAGAGGAAGGAAGGTCTCAAGTTCTATAGCAACCTTTAAAGGTTAATTTCCTGGGTGATAAATGAAGGGTGCAGTACGAATATTTTTTATGAAAGTATGTATAGAAGTATGCAGCAGAAGGGAGAGAAAACCACTGAAGTTGAAGGATCACCATTTCTACTCTGTGGAATTAGTCTTTCTTCAGGCTATCCCACCACCTCTGACCACCACACCAGGAAGGCATTTAGAAGGTTTGTTGACTTGAGGTTGGCCAGATAAATCCCACAACTCTCCCAAATTTATGTTTCGTTTTTTGTTTTGTTCTGTTTTTCTAGTCCTGGGGCTTGAACTACAGGGCCTGGCACTGTCCCTGAGCTTCTTTTTTTTTTTTTTTGGTCCGGTTGTGGGGCCTGAACTCTGGGCCTGGGCGCTGTCCCTCAGCTCTTCAGCTCAAGGTTAGCACTCTACCACTTGAGCCACAGCGCCACTTCCGGCTTTTTTCTTATGTGGTGCTGAGGAATCGAACCCAGGGCCTCAGGCATGCAAGGCAAGTGCTCTACCACTGAGCCACCTTTCCAGCCCCCTGAGCTTCTTTTGATTAAGGCTAGCACTCTACCACCTGAGCCACAGAGCTACTTCTGGCTTTTTCTATTTATATGGTACTGAGGAATTGAACCCAGGGCTTCATGCATGCTAGACAAGCACTCTACCACTAAGCCACATCCCCAGCCCCAATCCTGTATTTACTTATTTATATTGTGAAAATACCCTACAGAGGGGTTACAATTACATGAGCAAGGTAATGAGTACGTTTTTTTATCAAGCACTGTTGCCTCCTCCTTTGTTTCCCCTTCCCATCCCTTCCCATCGCCCCCCGACCCCGTACTCCCCTGTCGCCCCCCTGCCCCCTATCCCCCCTACCCCCGTGCCAAAGTTGTAAAGTTTGTTTTTTTACATAACTGGATTCTTATCACCATTCTGATCACAATATTCTCTAGTTTGACCCAATTTTCTACTCTTTTCTACTTTCTAAAATTCTTCCATTCTCTTCTGTAGACTAAAGATATTGCTACTCAAAGTTCTCACATCTTCTTGCACCATGTCTGGTAGTACCTCTGCAGTCACAGAGCTCAATATTTTCTCACATACACTTCTGGCATATCATTCTTTTTTTGGGGAGTGGGGAGGAGTCAGCTGTGGGGCCTGAACTCTGGGCCTGGGCACTGTCCCTCAGTTCTTCAGCTCAAGGCAAGCGCTCTACCACTTGAGCCACAGCGCCACTTGCAGCCTTTTCTGTTTATGTGGTGCTGACAATTCCTACACATAAAATCATCTAATATCATTATCTTCACATTTATTCTGATCTTTTCCTCTCGCCACTTCTGGGGTTATATTCTAGAGTTTGCCTTCACTATAATTATAGCACTTCTGGAATCCAACAAAGCATCCCATTCTTCCAACTACCACTCTTCTGACTTAGTCTTCAATTCAAGAACCCCTACTCTAATAAAGGATTTCCTGAGTCTTCTGCTATTGCCTGAGTCCTGTATCAATTTTCTGTTCAGTTCCTTGGTCTCTTCCTCTGCTTTATTAGGGTGACAGCCTGGTATGGTCTAACATGTTAATCTGATTCTCAAATAGCTTTCAATTCTTTTTTTTTAATCCCTCTCTTCCTCTTTTTACTTGCTGGGCAAAGTTCAACTCCTGTAAGCCCAATAATCTATCTACTTTGTGCTGAAAATCAAATTGAATCCTTGATTTTCATTCAACAGCCCATCTCAAATAATGAGCCTTTAGCAAGTCCATCAACCTTATTACATTTTTCTAGAAAGTCAGCTTTCTCATTTCTCTCATTACTCCTAGGTTCTGATCTTATCTTAGACTTCCAAGAGATATATAATCACAGAGCTGAGCAATGATGCCTTACTCCTGTAATCCTAACTACTCAGAAGGCTGAGATCAGAGGGCAGGTTTGAAGCCAGCCCAAGCAGAAAGTCTGTTAGATTCCATCTCCATCTCTAATTAACCATCAGAATGCTGGACTGGAGATGTAGCAACTCAAGTGGTAGGATGCTAGTCGTAAGTAAAGTAAGCCAAGTAAGAGAGTAAGGCCTGTGTTCAAATCTCAGTCTGGCGGGGAAGTGTGCAAGTACATGTGCATTCATACACACACATAATCATAGAATAAAAATTACCAATTGATGTGTTTCTTCATATAGCTGCCTTCCTTAGAAGAACAGGAAAAAATCCTTTTCTAATTAGTAACTAATCCCTCCAAAACACTGATCCAGGAGAGATGGGAAATAGTTATTAGAAGCAAAGTCAAATAAGAGAGGAAATGGGATTTTACCTTGTAAAATAAGATCATTCTATTCGTTTTTGGTAAAATTTTTATTTATAACTTTGTTAACCACTTTTATCTACTGATTACTTGGTTATTTCCAGGACTTTTTCCTGTTGATTCCCCCACTTTGTCTCCCCCCCCCCCCCCCCCTCCGCCCCACGCAGTTTGGGTCACATTTTTCTGCTCTCTGCATACCTGGTAATTGATTGTATGCCAAAAATGAAGTTCTGTTTTGTTTTGTTTTTGCCGGTTGTGGGGCCTGAACTCTGGGCCTGGGCACAGTCCCTCGGCTCTTCAGCTTAAGGCTAGCGCTCTATCACTTGAGCCACAGCGCCACTTCCGCCTTTTTCTGCTTATGTGGTGCTCAGGAATCTAACCCAGGGCCTCAGGCATGCCAAGGCAAGTACTCTACCACCAAGCCACCTTCCCAGCCCCCAAAACGAAGTTCTATGTTATGGAATTTTTTGGTGTTCCTTCAAACTTTTGGTCTTTATTCTGGAACATAAGTTGCTTGAACTTCTGATAGATTCTTTTGAGCCTACTAGAATCACCTTTAGAACTGAAGACTGGCTGTACCTAGGACAAGAATTTTTCTGAGCACTCTACTTGATTGATACTATGTATCACAAGGCCTTTCCTTTCTGGCCCTGGGGATCTAACAATAGGTCCAATTCAGTTTCAGGTATAGATTCAAGGGGATCCAGGAGCTTTTTCTACTAAGCTCTGGTGCCCAGCCCAAACTCAAATTCCATGTCCTATCAAATCTAGGAGTTGCCCACTCCCAAGCAACCTAAAAACTCCCAAGTAGTGAGCTGAGCTTGATTTCTTGTCTCTGATAGAATTTTGTGGCTAATTTACAAGAAATCATCTGTAGACCTCATAGTCCCCCTCCAGCTTCTGTCCTATTTTCTACTTCCTTTCTTTCATAGGAGTGCTATTCCAAAGAGTCACCTGCACTTATTATAATTCCTTTTTCAGTGTGTTTCTTTTATTTCAACTAGGCTTTCCTTCCCACTATTCTACCAAAACAGACCAACAGCACTCAAATAATCACTTTCCTACACTCATCTCTTCAATGGACATAGCTAACTAATGTTCTTTTTTCTTCAGACACTTGTTTTTCCCCGTCTCTCTAATATTTCTCTGAACCTCAACTATACAAGGTTGAAGTTCTACCTTATATACTTATGCCAACTGTACAAGCTACTCTATCAAATTAGTAGTACTAACCTATGGCTTTCAAATTACATATACTTCTAGGACTAAATGCTTTAATATACTACATTTCTAAATATCCAATTATATTGAGAAAAGATACTTTTGCACACTACTAAGCCAACCCAATGTCCTCCTTCTTTTAAATTTTCCCTACATGGCCTAATCACCAAATCAGCTTCTCAAGTTAAAACTCAGAGGTTGATCCTTGATTCTTTCTATATTCAAGTCCTTCAGTTAATTGCTTGCTCTACAGTCAAAATATATTTTGAGCTGGGTTCATCCATGTAATCCTAGCTATTCAGGAGGCTGAGATCTGAGGATCACAGTTTAAAGCCAGCACAGGCAGAAAAGTCTCCGAGACTCTTATCTCCAAATAACTACCAAAAAACTGGGAAATGGAGTTGTGGTTCAAGTGATAGAGCACTAGCCTTGGGCACAAAAGCTCAGAACAGCAGCCAGGCCTTGAGCTCAAGCCCCAGGATTGGCACAAAAAATTAACTATACACGTATATTAAAAAAAATTAATCCATATCTTTTATTTCCACTATCACCTTTCTTAAAACCACTATTAACTCTTACTCTTGCCCAACAGGACCCATTTCCCACCTATTACTCAGAATGCTCTTGAAAAAAAAAATTAGATGATGTCATTCCTTTACCTGAAACAATGTACTACTTCAAAGCAAACCAAACTTCATTAAAACCTCTTTAATGAAGCTGAAAACATGGCTGAATTGGCAAAGCGCCTATCTACCAAGTGTGAGGCCCTGAGTTCAAACCCCAGTATTATCCCAAAAAAAATCCAAAACACTAAAACTACTATATGGTCTCCTATTAAAACTTTACCTAATCTGGATCCCATAAGATCTGTGGGTCCTCATATTCTAATAACCAACCTCTTACTCTGTTCTAGTCATACTGATCTTCTTTCAGGTTCTCAGCCTGGAATATTCTTCATCCATATCATCACAGGGCTGGCTCATTCCCACCATCCAAGTCTTAGGTCAATTGTGTACCTCCATGCAAAGAAAACTATTCTCTCCTTCTTCTACCTGAAATTGTGTAGTTCTTGTTCCACTGTCACATACAGTAGTGTTAAAATTCTATTTTCTAAAATTTATTCTATTTTCCTCTGCATTCTTTCATTGGAAACGTCAATTTTTCAGCTGCTAAAAACGTATCAGTGAACAAAGCAGACAAAATTTCAGGAAACTTCTTTTACTTCAACTAGGTTTTCCTTCCCACTAATCTACCAAAACAGACCAACAGCACTCAAAACAATCGCGCTCCTATACTCATCCCCTCAGTCATATCCTTACCAAGCCTACAATTTAAAATGCAACACCCATGAAACAGTCAAATTCTAAAGGAATAACATTTGCTGCAAAGGGGAACAAAGATTGACTTGTATTTTCTTAGTCTTGGTATTGCCCATCTCATCACAAATATCTCTAGTTAGCTATAGTAAGATCAAGTTTTTGCATTAGATTTCAAAATAGCTGTATTTCTACTTTGTTTCATCTTAGGACACTTATTTGACAGGTAAACATGAACTTGCAACTATTTACTACAGAATTCTGGCTTTAATCTTAATTATTTTAAGAAAATGTGGTTGGTGCCAGTGGCTCACACCTCTAAATCCTAGCTATTCAGGAGGCTGAGATCTGAATATCACAGTTGAAAGCCAGTCCAGGCAGGAAAGTCTGTAAGACTCATCTCCAATTAACCACTAGAAAACCTGAAGTACAACTGTGGCTCAAAGTGGTAGAGCCATAGCCTTGAGCAAAAAGAGCTCAGGCACCGAGCCCAGACCCTTAGTTCAAGCTCCATGACTGACAAAAAAGAAAAAGAAAAAGCAAACCTGGGAGCATACATGTATATATATAGCACTAGAGGCTGGACTAGGACTTAGGTCTGGTAGATCCCACTTTGATACTTGTCTGAATTTATGATTACTTAAATTTAAATCACTGTGTGTGTGTTTTTTTTTACAACTATCTCACACTCTTTAAATAGGAAGAGCCCATTTTCATGTCAATCACAAACATAAGGGATATATCAATGGGAAATCATTTTGAGCACCATTAAAAGGTCATTGTGAAAACTCAACTAGTGTTTAGAAATAAAAATATTCATCTGCCTGTTATTTTTGCATATACTGCCTTATTCAAGTTACCCATGAGATCAAGTTGACTATCAAAATAAGAAAGACTACATTAAATTCAGTGGAAATTAAGTGACTTGTTAAAAGCCACAAAATCAAAGGTATATTTTCTCAGAAGATAACAACTGCTTTTTGAGATTCTAAATTGCCAAAATAATCTATTCCAATACATAAAAAGATTGGAATCTATATTAAATTATCTATAGGACATTTTATAGCTTGGGTTATCTTGGCTCATAGACCCACACTAAGACCACATTCTATTTATTCAACCAGTATATAATACTGAGGGAAATTCAACCAAAGTAAGTTGCTTTAATGTTGCAAAATTAAGCAGTTATGTTACAATGTACATCCAAACTTTTGTGGTTTTTGTTTTTGTTTTTGCCAGTCCCGGGGCTTGAACTCTGGGCCTGGGCACTGTCCCTGAGCTTCTTTTGCTCAAGGCTAGCTACTCTACCACTTGAGCCAGAGCACCGGCTTTTTCTGCTTATGTGGTACTGAGAAGTTGAACCCAGGCCTTAATGCATACCTGGCAAGCCCAGGAAGCCACATTCCCAGCCCCATCCAAACTTTAAAACTACAATGTTAAAATGTAAATCTAAAACTAAACTCCATTCAATTCTCAAAGAGCACATTATATTTGCATTCACAGAACCTGTAACCAATATCAGAGTTTTCTTCTTTGTTTATCATCTATCTGTAACAAGGGGGCTGGTGGATAAGTATTCACTGTATTTAAAATGTCACAGAGCTGGACACTAGTGGCACATATCTGTAATCCTAGCTACTCAAGGAGGCTGAAATCTGAGTATAGCAGTTTGAAGCCATCCACAGCAGGAAAAGTCCATGAGACTTATCTCCAATTAACCATCAAAAAGCTAGAAGTGGGGCTATCTCAAATGGTACAGCACCACCAGTGAGCACAAAAGCTCTGGGACAGGGTCTGGACCCTGAGTTCAAGCCTCAGGACTGGCACAAAATAATAAAATTAAATTAATAAAAATATTTAACATTAGTCAGGTGCTGATGGCTCACACCTATAATCCTAGCTACTCAAGAGGCTGAGATCTGAGGAGCGTGGTTCAAAGCCAGCCTGGGCAAGGAAAGTCAGTGAGATTCTTATCTCCAATTATCCACCAGAAAACCAGAAATGGCACTGTGGCTCAAGTGATAGAGTGCTTGCTTTGAGCTGAAGAGCTCAGGGACAAGTTCAAGCCCTACAACCGACACTATATACTATATACTACATATATATATATATATATATATATATATGCAGAGAGAGAGAGAGAGACAGGGGGAGAGAGAAAGAGAGATAGAAGTATATATACATGTCTATATATATGCATATATACACATACATATGTGACAGCTTACAGCAATTAATTATAATAGCTTTAAGATCAACAACTAGGGGCTGGGATGTAGCTCAGTGGCAAAGCGCTTGCCTAGCAAGTGCAACGTCCTGGGTTCGATCCCCAGT
This sequence comes from Dipodomys spectabilis, assembly GCF_019054845.1. Taxonomy (NCBI): domain Eukaryota; kingdom Metazoa; phylum Chordata; class Mammalia; order Rodentia; family Heteromyidae; genus Dipodomys; species Dipodomys spectabilis. The sequence goes on from NW_024870773.1 coordinate 7,164,421, forward strand.
ACCAAAAAAAAAAAAAAAAAAAAAAAAAAAAAAAAAAGATCAACAACTAAAGAGGTTCTAGTTGCTCATGACTGTTATTCTAGCTACTAGGGAGGCTGAGAGCAGGACTAGCTGGAGATAAGAAAGTTCTTAAGACCTCTCTCAAAAATAACCAGGAAAAAAAAAAAGGACAGGACCGTAGACATGACTCAAAGGGTAGAGATCCAAGAAGGCAAGTAAAAGGCCCCAAGTAAAAACCCCAGTACTGGAGGAAAAAGAAACTTGATCAACAAAGACTGACTACAATCCACAAACATGCTGAACACTGCATCAAGTTATTCTCTGAAAATAATTCTAATTATTTAAATTATTGAATCCTTATCATTTGATTCATTCTTACAAGACAGTAGAAAACACATTTTAATGGCCCCAGAGTTTACTGCAAAAGTAAAATACATACTTCAGTTGTCTGAACATATTTCATACTCTCATCACTTTTGTACCGAGTGCCCCACAATTTATTTCCAAATTTCAATATCAAAATTCTGTGGGTCTCTTGAATTTCAAGAATCACAAACTATGACATTACTCCCCAGTATTTTGTTCTCTTTAAAAGGCTACCTTGTGCTTTTAACTTGTGCTATTAACACTCTTAGCTTTTCAGGAAATGTAGCAGAAACGACATTTTCATATATGTAAACAGAACTCTTTGTTAAGTGCTTAAAGATACAACTATACAAGTATTTATATGGCTTCCATAAACATTTTTTATTTTTTGCCATTACTACTCATGAAAATATAACACAGAATGCAAAGTAAACTAAAATCAAGTCTGTTTTTAATAAAGGATTAGAAATGGTTGGTACATTTAGCCCTGCCTAAATTGGTAAACTTTTAAGCAGCCTTTTACCCCTTTTTGCTCTGTATGTAAACAGCATTTTTTAAGCTCCATTAATTAACAAAAATATTACTTCACAAAAATTCCATCACTGATTACAAAGTACCCACAAGATATCTGTAGATACATGAGTCCATCAGTCTTTATTGTTTTATAAGAACCATGAAGCTTAAAAAAAAAAAAAAAAAAGAACCATGAAGCTGAGATATATACTAATCCAAAACTTGATATATCAAATGAAGCATTGCCTAAAGTTAACAACAATACTTTAAGCACTGAAGTTACTTACAGAGACTCCTTTTGTACTTAAGAGTCTTCAGTCTCTTCCTGGGTTACCAGTTATCCTTAAATACTTCAAAATAGAAATATTTAACTATTTTATTAACTACTACACTGAAGAACTGATATCAAGTATGAATCTCCTCTCCAACAGGGGGAAGGGAATCGCAAAAATTAACACATACTATGGGGACTCACCAACTTCCACATTCAGTCCTATATCTTCAGTGTCCCAGGTTAAGAATTTATACTCAAAAGTATCTGGGATGCAGCTTAGTGGTAGTGCTTGCCTAGCAGGCATGAAGCTCTGGGCAGAGCTAGATGCTCAGGGACTGTGCCCAGGCCCTAGTTCAAGTTCCAGGACTGGTAAAGTATTTTAAATAGGGTAATAGCTAAAATCAGAATTCATTATTACTAAATCAGAATTCATTATTTCTAACTAGATTATCATTGATTTTAATCTGGACACTTTGCTATGTAATGCAAACTCTCCTCAAATAGTCTCAATTCCTTTTTAATCTAAACTATAATTTATTAAATTTCACTTCTATTACACCTAAAATTTCACATATTTCTCTTCACTTTCAAGACAGTGGGCAGAATGGGGAAATTTGGTCTGACCTTATAATTCCAGAGAGAAAGGCTAAAAGAACATGGCTTAAATATTAAAGGTTTAAAAAAAGAACTTGGTTTCTTTCAAAAATTACCTCCTACAATGACTTAAAACTAGATTAACTTACAAAATACTTTATGATGCAGAGCTCAACTATTTTTTATTGTTTTAGGAATATGCAACATATCCAATTTCTCCCTAATTGAAAACAAACTCCTCTCTACTTTATGAAGTCTTCCACTTTGGGTTTATGAACATAGTATTTTGCACCAATAATGAGGGAAAGAAAAAGGTACGAAGTACAAGTACAAGACTATTCTGTCCAGTTAGAACCCAACAAAATTAAGCAGTTGGGTAGTAGTAAGTAGATCCTACAGTATCAATGGACTATCATCATTTTCATCTTAATTACATCAAGTATCCCAGCCAAACTAGCCTAGCCCAGGTAACAAAACAGTCGGTAAAGTAACTCTTCACAAATGAAGACCTGCCTACTACCAACAAAATAAAAGATAAAATATGATGGGTACAAGTAGTTCCTGTCTGCCAAATACCATTTCACTTCTAACTTTTTTTAGGGGAAGGGAATGGTGATCGTACTAGGACTTAGTGAACTCAGGGCTTTGTGCTTGCTAGGTGAACGTTCTACCACTTAAACCAAAGCCTTCTTGCTTGCCAGGCACTAATGGCTAACACCTGTCATCCGAGCTACTCAGAAGGCTGAAATCTGAGGGTCACAGTTCAAACCTAGCCCAAGCAGGAAAGTTCATGAGACTCTTATCTCTAATTAAACACAGAAAAAGCCAGAACTGGTGCTATGGCTCAAGTGGTAGAGTGCTAGCTTTGAGCTAAAAGAACCCAGGGACAGTGACCAGGTCCAGATTCAAGCCTTAGGAGTGGAAAAAAAAAAAAAAAAAGCCTTCTTGCTTTAGTTCTTTTTGGAATAAAGTCTTAAGTTTATGCCTAGCAGGCCTGGGTGGAGAAATTCCTATACTTCTATAAAAAGTACATACCTGGAAGGCTCAGATCTAAGGATTTCTGTAAGAAAGTCTGTGAGACTCTTACCTCTAAAATAAACTACTCAGAAAAAGCTGGAAGTGGTTGGCTCAAGTGGTATAACACTAGGCTGAGTATAAAGAGGCTCCAGGGTGGCACCAGGCCCTGAGTTCAAGCCCTGGGACTGGAGGGGGGAGGGTTTAGAAGGGGGGGAAGAATTTGCATGTCATCTAGATCAGGATTTATTGGTGGATTGGGGGTGAGGGGGAGCAGAACAAGGTCTCTTCTTAAATTTTTTGTCTGAGCTGACCTTGATCCTCTTGATCACTACCCAAGTAGCTAGGATTACAGGCTTGTGTCACCAAGCCCAGGCTAAGAACTTTTTTTGTGTGTTAGTCATGGGGCTTAAACCCAGGGCCTAGTTATTGTCCCTGAGCTTTTGCACTCAAAGCTAACCACTTTGCCACTTTGAGCCACATGACACTCAGTTTTCTGTGGTTAATTGGAAATAAAAGTCTCACAGATTTTCCTGTCCAGGCTGACTTCCAATGGGCGATCCTCAGATCTCAGCCATCAGAGTAGCTAGGACTGGCTGGGAATGTGCCTTGGTGGTAGTGTTTGCCTAGCATGCATGAAGCCCTGAGTTCCATTCCTCACTACCACATAAACATAAAAAGCTTGAAGCAGCACAGTGGCTCAAGTGGTAGTGCTGGCCTTGAGCAAAATAAGCTCAGGGACAGTGTGCCCAGGCCCTGAGTTCAAGCCCCAGGACTGGCAAAAAAAAAAAAAAAAAGAATACCTAGGATTATAGGCGTGAGCAACCAGTGCTAGGCAAAATTTAAGACTAAATTTAAGACCCCAAATAATAATATAACCAAAACTTAGAGATGATAACTTATAATAGCACATCCATCCTACCATGTTTAAACTTTTGTTTTAACCCCTTAAAGAGATTCACTTATCTCATCAATTTGAGTCTGTTGTTTCCTTGTGGTTTAAAATTTACCTCTATAACTCATTATATACAAATCCTTCATCAATTGTTACCTTTGATTTAGAAATTTACTATATTTACTGCAATTTACTATATTCTAGATTCAAACTTTAATCCCTAAAATCTATGACTCAATCAAGTCCTTTCATTAGTTATCATCTGGAGTTATTTTGTAATTCTACTACAATTATTAAAAAGAAATTAAGCTCTAAAGTTGTGATAGGAACTCCACCTAATGTTTCTTTAAAAAGTTAAAAGCAAGTCTAATTTAGGACAAATATATTAAGGTTTTATTACTGGCTGAATAGTAGTGTATTTTTTCAGGATTGAGAGATTTCTTAGCTGGTGTGGCAAAGCATGCTTATAATCCCAGCACTACATAGTATAAAGCAGGAGGACCACAAGTTCCAGACCCGCCTGGGACACAGAGAACCCATCTCAAAAACCAAAACAAAATCTACAAAACTTTTTTTGTCAAGAAATAAAATACAAAATACAAGTATCTATAAACAGGTATATTTCATGTGACAATTCTGTAGATGTATTTTAATCATGAAATGCTTTCTTACTAAGATAGTGTATAAACCACTATCCTCATATAAATCTTCACCCATCTTTCAGGACCAAATAAAATGATACTGTTTTTCTAAGCTGGACAGTCAAGATACATAGGCAATGTGTCAAAGGCTTTCTCTTGTTAAGTACAAAATGCTTCGGCAAATTACTGCCTTTCATTTTCCTAAGGTTAGCTTGTATACATTTTCAATTTGTAATACATCCTTCTTTCAATTGTGATTTCCACAGCCTGACACTAAAGCATGAATCACAGGAGCAGACTGTAAGGACTCTTTACAGCATGAACACCAGGAAGTTTTCCTTTATTAAGTTCAATATCTCTTCTTGAGAGCTATGCTTCACTGATCATCATAGTATTTGTTGGTTGGCTGGGAAATGAAAAATCTCTCAACAGATGATGGGAAACAGTAGTCTGAAGGGGAAAATATTTCAGAATTCCTCAAAGGCAGGAACTCCACATACCACCACCAAATAACAAACATTGCCCTGTAAGATGTCAATATTAACCGGGCGCTGGTGGCTCACACCTGTAATCCTAGCTACTCAGGAGGCTGATCTGAGAATCATGGTTCAAAGCCAGCCCAGGCAGGAAAAGTCCGTGAGACTCATCTCCAATTAACCACCAAAAAACCAGAAGTGGCGCTATGGCTCAAGTGGTAGAATGCTTGCATTGAGCTAAAGAGCTGAAAGACAGCTCCTAGGCCCAGAGTTTAAGCCCCATGACCGACCAAAAAAGAAAAAGAAAAAGAAAAAAAGTCAGTATTATTTCAGTAAACAAAACTTATCTGCACAATTTAACATGCATCGGTCCTGAAGTTGAGCTCAGCTCTCATAGGACTGTCTTATGTATTCAGACAAGCAAGACTTAACTAAATTTTTTAAGTGTACTGTAGTGCTCTCTTGTTTAATCAATATTTTCCCCTTCCTTGGATGAAAAACAAGAACTATGAATTAATTCCTAGGGCTAGGATAACACCAGTACCCCAACTTCAAAGTATTACCTGTAAAACTTATAAAGAGAAACAAAAATAAAACAAAAAGACAAGATTCTGCAATCACAAGTACTTTAATTTTTAAAACAAGTAACTTATTGAAAGTGAACAAATAGCACCATTCTACTCTGAGTTGATACAAGTAAAAATAAATTTAAAGGTACTGTTCACACAGGTAACGTGCTCAAAAGTCAGTATTACCCTAGACAATCTCAACTACATACACTTATCTTTAAGATGGTTTTAAGATACTACTCTCCAAAGAAACATTCCACTGGCAGAACTATTTTACTTTAAAAGGTTAAATAACCCAAACAGTTTAAAGAGTTTTATTTTCAAAAACATTACAGAGCATAGAAAATTCTTACAGTACCAATGGAAGTAATACAGTACAATTTTCCACAACAAAATTGTAGCACACACGTCCACGTGAATCCTTGACTTCCTTGAACTGTCAATACACTGCACCCTGTTTAAATGGCTGTACCTGAAAACCAAGGTATGCAATTCCTTAGGATTAGAAGTCATCAAGTTATACTGTCAAGCATCTGGGGGGAATGAGAGGAAGATTCTATTACCCTTGTGTCAGAACCCAACTTCCACAGCAAGGTAAAGCTACAGCATCGACAGACTGTTTGCTGTGAACAGTCCTCGAACTACCAAAGCCCACCCAACTTAATGACAGTATTATCTGTGAAGCTCTGTCAGGAATCAAATAGGAAAAGACCCTCTCTTGAAATTTAGATCTGCCAACATTTACTTAAATTGGGTCTTGCTCTGCTTTGAGCGCAAGAAGGAGGCGAGCTTAAATTTTAAGGTACCAGGAATTTTTAAGGATAAATAAAAAGTTGCAGGCTTTGATTCAGTAACGTACTGCAAACAAATCTGCAACACAATCATTGCCCAGGGTCAAAGCAAAAAAAAAAAAAAAAAAGAAAAAAAAGTCGGGTTGGCGATAAGCGGTTGAACTTGATCAACCTCGCACTTAACCGGGTTTGAGACTGGATGCAAAAGAAAAAAAGAGTCGGATTGACTGCAAGCGGTTGTGCTGCCAGGAAGTCTCACTCATCTTCTAGCAAAGTTAGGACTTCTGGGCGAAGCCCGGGTGCCCTCGCAGGGAGGCGAGAAAACACGTCTCGAAGCTGCAGTCCGAGATGACAGGCTGCGAGGGAAGGCTGCAACCGAGCCCGACCAGCTTTCCCGCCCACGGGGGAAGTCAAAGAGTCCCGGGCACCGCTGCACCGAGCCGGCGCTCCCCGGGCGCCGACAGCGGCGCGACGGCCCTGGAGCGCCCCCCAGCGGCCCGCGGGCGAGGCTGCAGGCGGGTCCCCGGCTCCCGGCTCGCCGCACACCCGCTCTTCCCCCCGCCCCCCCTCCCCTCCACCGCCGCCCAGCCCGTTCCCCTCTCCGGATGCACAAGGCCCAACCCAAGAACTAAGACCACAAAATGGCTGCCGGCGGCTTCGTCACGTGACCCCTTTGTGCCTTTCAGGCCCCCCGAACTCCACGGGACCTGGGTACAAGTAACTAGGGTCGGCGGGTGGCCTTTGAGGAGGCCCCGTCCAGGCCGCGGCGGCCGGGGACGGAGGCCGGGGAGGCGGGGTAAAGGCCCGGCCGGCGACCGAGAGTCGGCGGCGGAGAGAAGATGGCGGCCATTTTGTGTGGGTCTGCTGCTCGGCCGCCGCCGCCGCCGCGGGCAGAAGGGAGCGGGGCCCGGCGGCGGGTCGGACAGGGGAGTTAACACGTACCGACTCCTCTTCCTTCTCCATTCCGGTGGGCATCTGCGGCACGGCCCGGTTAATCGAGGCGTACTCGTGCAGGTCGGGCAGGTCCTCACAGCGGAAGACCGGCAGCGGCTTGGAGGCGTCCAGCGCCCGCGCCCGGAACGACAGTTTACTCATCTCAGGCGCAGCAGAAGCCTCTCCGCTCTGGGGAAACGGCCCCGGCCAGCGGGATCATGGAGAACCGGGGGTTCGGTCCCCACTCGCCAGCCGCTGCCGGGGACTTGAGGGGCGGAGCGCGGAACCCGCCGTCCGGGCACTAACACCAGCCGGGAGGGTGGGACGCTGTGCCGCTCCGCTCCTCGCTCGCTCGCTCTCTTCAATACGCCATGGCCAACATGGCGGACATTAAAACTCCACTGTGCGCTCTTCAGCCAACCCCAGCCATTCCCCACACTGCATCGCGCAGCGGCGCGGGCACGCGGACGGGGGGGGGGGCAGCGCGGGCTCGAGACGGGGAGCGCGCGTCCCGCCAACCCCCGGCGCCCTGCCGGCCTCGGCTCCCCGCGGCCCGGCGGCTGGCGGGCCGCGCGCCCTCGGGGGGCCCCCCTCCGGTGGGTGGGGGACGACCACGCCGGGGGGGGGGGGCGCGCTAGGACGTCGGGGGTCGCCGCCGGCAGCGGCAGCGGCAGCGGGCGGGCTCGCTCGTCTTCCCCCCGGCTCGCTCGCTCCCGTCCGCCCGCTGGCGGCCCGGCGAACCTTCTCCAGCCGCACGCCCGGCGGCTCGGCGCGCAGGCGGCCCGCCCGGGGAGAGCGCAGTGGCGGCGCTGTGGTGGCCCCGGGAGCCCCGGGCGGGCGCGAGCACCTGTCATCCTCTCTCCATCCATCTATCCATCCGAGGGGGGGCAGACCGCGCACCTCCAGCCCGCGGGGTGCCCGGGGAGGATGCAGGACGCAGTGCCCGCGGCCATGGAAGCGGAAAAGGGCAAACGGATGAGGAGCTAAAGAAAAAGTGAAGTCCGGACAAAGTTTTTAAGCCGGCGATTCTCTTTTGTTTACTGCCCACCAGAACTGCATCGCTCCTCAGTTTCCCCACTAAGGGCGGACTGGGTTGGGGAAGAAGTGGTGTTCAGCTAGAGGGCCTGGATCTGGTAGCTGAGAGTTAATAGTTGGCATACATTGTAACCTCCGGGGGAAACCTCTAAACCTTCCCGAGCCGGTGCCGTGCAGCCAGATCAGGATTTTCTGAGAGCTCCACCAGAGCCAAGGAAGGGGTTCATGACTCTTCTTCTCACTTTATCCTCTGAACCTGTTTATGAAACCGAATCGTAGCAATCCCGGTCGCCTTCCCGCCACACACGAGACGGAAGAGGAAATCAAAAGGCACATTACCAGCTTTTAGACGGATACCGCCGAGAGCTAGCATTTGGGGTGCGCTACCTGTGCAGACGGAGATCAAGACGTCACTTTCCAGTGAATTATTTTAAAAATGGGACAATGGGTGGGGTGGGTAGATTAAGTTCGGCAGCAAATTTTCAGTCGTTCACCAAGTTTAAAAAAAATACTTAAAAAACAAACATGTTTGATAAATGTGCTTTTCTCCCTGGGGGCCGCACAGTTATAGTAATAATCACTATTCTTAAGTAGTGGGTTTGCTAGGAACTGTTATTAGCTTAGGGCACATTGGCAAACGGGCTATCTTCCTGGTTGGTTTCTATACACCATTAATTATAGGGAACTCTTCACCGTTCTCGACATTCCACCAGGTGGGGAGAAGACACGGAAGAGTAAACTCCCAATACAGCTCAACTTGTGTGAGGCAGGTGGGCTTTTTCACCCATCTTTCTAACACGCCCACCATGCATTCATTCAGTGAGAAAATGGCTAGAGAGATGCCTTTCCAAGTATGCTGCCGATTGCTCTACAACTCACAGAACTCCACCTGAGCTTCCCCAAAGGGAAGGATCTGTGAATGGCCGTGCCCTTCTGATGAGGGTTAGGATGAAAACACATGCTATTGTGGGAATAGGCAGGAGTGGCTTTCCAACCCAGGGCACTGCTCTAATGAAGTATTTGGGGAAGGAATCTGGGAGAAAATGATGTCTCAGTAAAGCTGGGTAAGATAAGTATGGGTTAGGTGCAAAAACAAAAATGAAGAAAGGCATCTTATCAAGAGCAGTGGCATGTGCCACTCAAAGCCCTGAGAGGGTATGTCACATTCTGGGATCCTTAGGCATTGCCAACTGTACCATGGAATATAACACCTATTTTGCTAGGTTTAACAGCTCTGAAAATACTGGCTGCACATTATTGTAGTAGTCCTCTCCAGCCTACAATATTAGCTTCCTAAAAAAATCCTAGTAGTTGAATATGTGTTTGAAGAACTCAAGATTTCACAGTACAGCATACAGTCCTAAGTCATAACTAGTCCAAGAACGGTCTTTAAACCCTTATTTTCCACATAGTAGTAATGATAGGCATTATGCTAATGAATTCCTTGTCCTTTGGAAATTCTGAAATCATTCCTATAGGGCAAGTTGAAGGATATGCTTACAAACATAGCAGGTATTTTTGCAGATAATTTGCCAGCTGAGATACCTGTTTCCTCATTAGTTGTCTATCCAGCTCCTCAGTGTCCTGAATTTCTTTCTTTTTGGGGGGGGGGGGTCGGGTCGTGGGGCCTGAACTCTGGGCCCGGGCACTGTCCCTCAGCTCTTCAGCTCAAGGCTAGCGTTCTACCCCTTGAGCCACAGCGCCACTTCCGGCTTTTTTTTTTTTTAATGTGGTGCTGAGGAATCGAACCCAGGGCCTCAGGCATGCAAGGCAAGCGCTCTACCACTGAGCCACCTTCCCAGCCCAGTGTCCTAAATTTCTAACTCTCGGGTCCTTCTTGGATGTCTGGACCCAAAGGCTGAAGTCCCAACACCTTCCCATGCTCACTTCACTTTTCCTCATCCTAAGGAGCAGGAGTACAGCAACGCTGACTCAGATTCGATGATCCTCCGCTTCTTTCCTCCTACCCAGTAGTTCCTTGAAAACATGGCTAACCTTGCACTGTCTTTAACGTGCTTTTCTATTCCCACCTTAAAGTTCCTCCTTAAAAAAGAAAAGTATTACCAACAAATGTGACTTGAAGTTCGTGGTGCGGCAAAACATATACTAGTGTAATGCTGAGTATGCTAACTTTTCCTCAAAAGGAAACACATGTTTGGGAAAGGATTTGAAGCATTTAGAATAGTTTCAGTTCCTGTCATAAATTGAGTACAAAATAATAAGTAATACCCTGCTGCCACTGTAGGGGATAGTGCTAAGTACTGGTAAATGGATCGCCAGTTAACCAAATGACAAGGCAGTACGGTGAAATGCAGCGCTGTGTCTGTTCCAGAAGGAGAATAGTCAGGGCCAACCACACTGTCCTATACCTGTGATCCCAGCACTTGGGAGGCTGAGGGAGGAGGGTGGTGAGTTTGAGGCCAGCCCTGGCAGCATAAACTCAATTCAAGAAAATAAAGACGAAGCACTCAATTCCCCTTGGATTAAGCAAGAAGAAGGCAATATGGGACTTGGTTCTGAAAGATGACAAAACAAATGGAGGAAAGAGGAACTGCCTGGTGTAAATAAGAATGAGGTGATCTGTTTGGCCAGAATTCAGTAGGAGGCTCCCACAACAACCCAGTTATGAAACAAAACTGGCAAGAATCTGAGTGGACAGAGTAGGAATAGAAAGTACAGAGACCTATGTTTTAATGATCACTTCCAGTATCATCTTGTGATCTTTGGCTGAATATGAAGAACACAATCCAACTGTATCCTTAGCAGGGCTTTCTAATGCTTGTCACCAAATAACTGTTCCTAAAACCTTCCTTCCATTCTGTTTCTCTCTTCCCCAAGTCATATATTTATAACCACTGTCAATTTTACCCATTAGGAAAGCCACGTTCAGTTTTAGTATGGTGATCAAGGCCTTGGGCCCTATATCATTTCTATCACTGCTTAAGACAAATTCTTAGTGAGTTTCATCAGCTTCCAAACACATGTCTTCCCTGCCTCAAGTTTTTTGTGTGTTCTTTCCTTTTCACTCTCTTGGCTAGCTCCAGACTGCCTACCCTCAAGTTCCTAAAATCTTATTTTTGAGCAATTAAACAAAACAATTCATGAAAGCATGAAGAATGATCTGTGCCCACAGTGAAAACTCAATAGATGTTGTTAATATATCTAACAATTTACCAGAATAATAAAAGCCCATCCTTAAAAAGTGGGAAAAAACACATAAGAATTAAATATATACGTATGTTAAAACTAATAGTATTTGCCTTTTCCAAGTCATACATCCTAACATTTAACTTGCCAGAAGAATAAATATCCCATTTTAGAAAAGAATTAAAACATATTGAAAAAGTATGTGTTAATATTCATGTAAATAAAATTATGTCAAATCACTGTTAACTTATTCAACCCACCAACTGGCACTTTCTGACTACTGTGGACAGCTCAGATGTAAGCGCAAGGTTCTGAGGGGCAGAAAGAGACAAGAGAGGGAAGGAGGGAAAAGAGAGGAAGACAGAGACAGACACAGACGTTCAGAGAACAACCTGTAAGTGCCTTAAAATCTTAAGTAGACAGAACCTACAACTTTATGTACTGCTTTACATACATTTTAATGTGGCATAAAGGGTAAAGATAGGTAAAGGAGTGAAATGCAAGGGTCATTGGAAATCTGCTCATGTAAAACATGTTGCAAGGATTAAGTCAAGTTTCAGGCTGATGGACAAAAGAAAATAGAGATGAGGGCATTCAACAATGAGATTATGATGAACTGCTATCATTGCCATTGAGAAAATAAAATTGTATCTCGTTTCTGAAATTTGGAAACAGTTATCTTTCTTATCTTTGTATAAGCAAACTTTAGTACAATAAAATGTTTCCTTGGAACTTTAGGGAAGTAAAATATTTCCTTTAAATGTAACTGAAATAAAATGTCCTTTGACCTTTAATAAACGGTTTCCTTTTGCAATAATTATTTTCATTGATCCTTTAAGTAACAATGTCGTTTGTTTGGATAGGCACCCTGATTTGAGTCCCTCCTCCCAGAAGGAGAAAGTGTTGATTTCAGACCCATCGAGTAAGATTAGAAGTGTGAAAAATGATTCACAGAGTGAGAGGAGTCGGGTATGGAGCCTTGGGGAACACCATCTTCCAGGAGACAGAAGAGCCAGGAAAAGCCTAGAAGACTAGACAAGCCAAGAGACAAGACAATCAAGGAGATCAACAAGGAGAATCAAAAAGAATGAGATTGCCAAGCTGGGTGGTTTATACCTGTAATACTAGCTATTCAGGAGGCTGAGATCTGAGGATCTGGTTTCAAGCCAGCCTGGACAGGAAAATATGTGAGACTTTTATTTCCAACTAACCACCAAAGAGCTGGAAGTGGCCCTGTGGCTCAAGTAAGTAGAGCACTACCCTTGAACAAAATAATCTCAGGGTCAACACTCAAGCCCTGAGTTCAAGCCCTAGAAATAAATAAGATCACTGGAGACCAAAGCAAGCATGATTTCTATAGGATGCTGTGTACCAAAAATAGATCTTGGAGGGAAGGGGTAAACTGGAGGGAAGGTTACTGATTGTGTGTACCTAAAGCATTTATCTGACAGGCCAAAACCAGGTAAAAATTGAAAGTGATTTCCCAATACTCTTCTGTAACCATTTTTTCTTAAAGTTATTTGGACAGGAGAGTAAGGCCACCTTGAAGCTAAGTATCCATTTACTTTAGGACTCAGCCAGGGGCACAGAGTAACTATCTCCATCTGTACCTTTTTTTTTTTTTTCCATTAAATGCATTCCAGCAGTTCATATCCTGGAGGTGGAAAGGGTAAAACATATCTTCCATCTTGAAAGCTGCAGAAGCTGAGACACCAATGGCCAGCCAGCTCCATATAGGTATAAGCTACATCCAGACCTTAAGATTTCTTTTTTTTTTTTTTTTTTGCGGGGGGGGGGGGGGGTCCATTCGTGGGGCCTGAACTCTGGGTCTGGGCACTGTCCCTCAGCTCTTCAGCTCAAGGCTAGCGCTCTACCACTTGAGCCACAGCGCCACTTCCGGCTTTTTTCTTTTTGCTTATGTGGTGCTGAGGAATCGAACCCAGGGCCTCAGGCATGCAAGGCAAGCGCTCTACCACTGAGCCACCTTCCCAGCCCCCAGACCTTAAGATTTCTTAAGATCTAAGTTTCCTAAATACGATATTCATAAACCAAAAACCAAGACAGGTAAAAATGTGGTAGTACATATGCTTGGATGTATTGGCTTCATTTATTCAAAACAAGGTTAACATTTTGGTGTTTCCACAATCATTTCTGGCTTGCTTTCTTAATTTTTGTTTTTGCTTTTTCATTTGTTTGTTTTTTCCTATAATAGTAGGATAACACTATGTATTCTGTTTGCTGGCCTTTATTTCTCAATATAATTTGAATGTGTTCCCATATAATTAATTTTGTTTTGTTTTGTTCTTTGTTGATCATGGGGCTTAAACTCTGGGCCTGGGCACTGTCCCTCAGCCCTTTAGCTCAAGAGCTTGAGTCACAGTGCCCACTTCTGTCTTTTTCTGTTTATGTGGTGCTGAGGAATCAAACCCAGGGCCTCATGCATGCAAGACATGCACTCTACCACTGAGCCATCTTCCCAGCTCCAAGAGAATTTTTTTAGATAGGGTCTTACTGTCCGGGCTGACCTCAAACTCACAATCTTCCTGCCTCATCTTCCCAAGTCATAGGATTACAGGCATAAGCTACCATGCCCAACCTAAGAGTATATTTTTAAACAAGGATATTTATTCTATGGGTGTCCTATAATCATTATCTTTAACACACACTGACTTTTTGTTCTTTATAAACAACACATGTGAGCTGGGCACCGGTAGCTCACGCTTGTAATCCTAGTTACTCAGGACGTTGAGATCTGAGGACCACAGTTTAAAGCCAGCTGGGGCATGAAAGTCTGTGAGACTCTTATCTCCAATAAACCACCAGAGAACCAGAAGTGGCGCTGTGGCTCAAGTGGTAGAGCGCTTGCCTTGACCTGAAGAGATGAGGGACAGCGCCCAGGCCCAGAGTTCAAGCCCCACAACTGACAAAAAAAAAAAATATGTGGCCAGACAATGATGGCTCATGCCTATAATCCTAGCTACTCAGGAGGCTGAGATGTGAGGATTGACGTTGAGGTTCAAAGTCAGCCTAGGCAGACAAAATCCCAATACATAGATCTGCAGTTAGCCAGCAAGAAGCCAGACGTAGAGGTGTGATTCAAGTGATAGAACAACAGCCTTGAGTGAAAAAGCCAAGCAAAAGCCTGAAGAACTGGGCTTGGTACCAGAACAAAACAGAATATACTCAATTTTAGTATAACATTTAAGATTAAAAATTGGATTTAAAATTTTATGCATTAAGTCACAGTCAAATGTATCTGCTGTTCCACATCTACATAAGGATTGACAGTATTAAATATTACCATCTGAGTAGCTGGAGAGAAAAACCTACTTCTTCAGTATGAGTATTTCTTCCCAGACATTCACCTAGCTGCTAAGGTTCAAATCTCAGATGTTCTGACTTAAGAGTGGTGTTAAAGAATTACATATAAAGCTGGGAGGTTTATAGGGTGCTGATGTAGCATATGCAAGGTACTAAATTCTATCCTCAGCACTGCAAAAATGAGTAAGTCAGTAAATAAAACTAGTAAGTTGGGGAGGAAATATACTCTCTAAGAGAAGTTTAGGATCAGAAAAGTCTCAGAAAAGAAACCCATTTACACAGCACCTTTCAAAATTATCTGAGCATAGAATGCCTTTTTATGCACCAGTAGTTATTACCTTTTGTTCTGTAAGAGCACACTTTGGGAAATTTTACTCAAGGTAACAAGGAAGTAGAAAATTTTTCCACATAATTAGCTAGAGTCCAATTAAAAACTTAGAAAAAAATCTTACTTTTATCTTTACTACCATTAATGAGGAGTTTTAACCCCACTTTAAAAAAAAAAAAGAATGTGAAATAAGACATGTAAAAAAACTGCAAAGAATTCTGACAAGCACTAGAATTGTGAAGGTTGTTATATTTTGGCAATGGACTTAGTGTTTGAAACTCAATTAATACCAATGGCACACTCCTGTAATCCTAGCTACTCAGGAGCCTGAGATCTGAGGATCGTGGCTCAAAGCTAATCCAGGCAGGAAAGTCCATGAGACTCTTATCTCCAACTAAATACCAGAAAACCAGAAGTGGCACTGTGGCTCAAGTGGTAGAGACTCACCTTGAGCTGAAGAGCTCAGTGACAGGTCCCAGGCCCAGAGTTCAAGCTCCACATAACAACAAAAACAACAACTAAAATCAATTAATGGTGGACACCAGTGGCTCACATCTGTAAATCCTAGCTATTCAGAAGGTTCAGATCTGAGGATTCAGTTCTGAAGACAGCATGGAAAGGAAAGTCCATGTGATTATTATCTCTAATTACCAGCAACAAACTGGAAGCAGAGCTGTCACTCAAGTAGTAGAGTGCTAGCCTTACGTGAAAAAGCTAAAAATTTAATACTCAGATCCTAAGCTCAAGCCCCAGTAACAGCACTAAGTAATTATCTAAATAAAATTAATAGTCAGTAGCATTTCATCCCTCAAATTTCTCTATTAAAGGAACATCTAGAACTTCAATTCAGAAATGCTTACTCTAAATTAAACTCTCAAAGCTATAGTTCTTTGTATCCATAAGGCAAGAATCCTAACACAATGTAGTAATTATATTGTTACATAAATTAAATGAAACAATCTAACAAGCAAAGCCTGTACTTCAAAGCAAAAGTTATGCTTAATAAATGACTATTTAGAAAAGGATATTTTAAAAGGACTCTACTGTGTGATGGACCCGGGGCTTGAACTCAGGGCCTGAGCACTGTCCCTGAGCTTCTTTGCTCAAGGCTAGTACTGTACTATTTGAGCCACAGCTCCACTTGCAGTTTTTTTGGTAGTTCATTGGAGATAAGAGACTCGTAGACTTCCCTGCATGGGATAGTTTTAAACTGCAGTCCTCAGATCTCAGCCTCTTGAGTAGCTAGGATTACAGGTGTGAGCCACGGGTGCCCAGCGAAGACTACTTTTTGTAATACCTCATTTTACTTTTCTGAGCTTTTTTGTTTTTCCTTGCAGTATTGGGGAGAGAACCTAAGACACTGTGCATGCTAGGCAAGTGTTCCACCTTGTGTTACAGCATCCTTGACCTTATTATTATTATTATTTGTATCTGTGGTATAGAACAAAGTATTTGTGAAAAAGCTTCAAAATTCTTAGGTAAGGAAACAAATGCTTACATGAAATCAATGTACTATAAAATACTCTATAAAACTAACGTATAAGATGGTTTACCATCCTGTTCTTTTGCTCTGATTTGATTTGATTGGTTTCCACCCAGTAGTTTGGCATCTTTCATGTGGCTACATCTACAAGGAGCCGTGCTGCTCTTTCTGTTTCCTTGCCAGGTGATTCATCACCAACCAAATGGTTGTCCAGTGACTGGTCAATCTTCAAATCTGGTCAAGCAAGCTCCATAGGGGATGAGGGCCTCTGGGCACAAGTTGCTATTGTTTGCCTCAGGGTGAGTGCTTTGAATAAAATCAGTCAAATGAGAAGTAGCAATTTGCATTAAAAGTAGCCACACAGAGTCCTGAGATAACAGTCTGAAACACTACAAGGAACAAGGGCTTCCATCTTTAAAGACCTAGATCCTAATCTAGTATCTACCACAAGTATGACTATTATGGTTTGAATCTTCAATATTCCCCTCTCCCCCAAAGTTCCTGTACTGAAGGACTAGGTTCTCAATGGAGTAATAGAGGTAAGGGTTGTTGGGAGGTGATTGGATCTTAAAGGTTCAGACATCAAGGGTGAATCCATTTTGATTGGCAGCTTAAAGAGTCTGAAGGAAGGGCTATGTCATATAAGTGAGCTCTCTATTTCCCAGCTGCCATGAGGAGATATGGTTCCAGCCCACTGGTCTCCATCCCATCCTTCTGATCCACTTCAAAGGGCCATGTACTCTAAGACCTGTCCTTGCCTGTCTGTCTCACTGTTATTTTCATTCTCGCTTACTCTGCTGCTTTCCTCCATTACTTGTTCTCTTCTGTGGTGCTCTGCCTCACCACCAGGAACAATGAAGCCAAGGGACCATGGACTGAAACCTGTGAAACTATAAGAAAGAAAAACAATACCTTTCCTGCTCTGAGTTGATTTTGTCAGGCATTTTGTCACAGTGACACAAAGCTAACACAATGATCCTGTAGAAATTACTGAATTGGGGGGCTTTAAGTGTCTCACATGCAAAGTCTAAAGAATACTTGTTCTGTTAGGCCATATGAACAACAAATAAAATAGTATGGTGACCTGGGCACCAGTGCCTCAGGCCTGTAATCCTGGCTACTTAGGAGGATCTAAGGATTGTAGTTCAAAGCTAGCCTGGGCAGGAAAGTCTGTGATCTCCAATTAACCACCAGAAAACCAGAAGTGGCACTGTGGCTCAATTTAGTAGAGCACTAGACTTGAGCAAAAAGCTCAGGGACATCAACCAGGCCCTGAGTTCACACCCCACAACTGACAAAACAAAAATAGGAAAGATAATATGGTGACAAATCTTTGAAATTTCCCAAGTGCCATATAGAAGGGAGAATAGATTAGTTAAAATTTACCATAGTAGGGCTGAGGGTATCACTTGAATGATAAGACTCTGGGTTCAATTCCCATTATCTCTCTCCTTTCTCTCTCTTTATGCCACTCTATCTTTTATACACACACACACACACTCTTACTTTTTTTAAAAAAATAACAATTTTACCATAGCAATTGGAAAGGCCACAACATCCCTCACCAAATAACACAGTGGAATATAAAACCTATCATTTTCCCAGTATAAGCAGTAATCACAGAAAACTGGACTGATACAATATGTGCAGCCCTCTGCACATTTCCTTACATAGGAAATCTTTAAGATGAGATCTATCACTCATTTGACTCTTCCCCCTCCCTCTCTCTCTCTCTTGCCAGCCAAGGCAAATACTCTACCACTTGAGCCACAGTGCCACTTCTGGCTTTTTTGAGTAGTTTACTGGAGATAAGAGTCTCATGGGGACTTTTCTGCCTGGGCTGGCTTTAAACTGCCATCCTCAGATCTCAGCCTCTTGTGTAGCTAGGATTACAAGCATGTGCCCCCAAGCACCCAGCATCATTTTACTTATTTTAAAAATAATCTTTATTTCTATACCTCTTAATTTATCTTGTCATATTTCTTCAATGTACTTTAGTGAAAGTCTAATATAATGTAAAGTTCAGGAAACCTGTGACAACTTGATCTTTGTGATAAATTTACCAGTATTGTAACTTTTACTAATAAAAATTTTTGATGAAGTATCTTCCCAATCATTACCAATTTAGAAAAACAACAACAAAATAATAATCCCTGATTTTGTTTTCTGCTCACTAAGCTTCCCCTTTGTTTTCTTATTTCCATTTGTTTTTTGTTGTTGTTTTTTGGTGTGTTTTTTTTTTTTTTTTGCAGAGGGAGGGGGTAAGAAGAGGACAGGAGGGTGGGTCTTGTTATATAGCCCAAAGCTGCCCTAAAATTCATGACCCTCCTGCCTCTGCCTTGTTATTGCTTGGATTACAAGCATGCATCGTTTGTCATGTCCACATAATTCTCTGAATTTTGAAACTATCAGTAAATTGGCACAAGTGGCTTGTGCCTAAGATCTTCACACCTCAGAAGGCTGAGATGAGGATCTTGGTTGGAGCCTCTGAGAAACTCTTACTTCTAATTAATCAGAAAAAGAGCTCCAGAACTAAAATGTGTGCCTCAACTAGTAGAGCAGCAGCTATTAGTGAAAAAGCTGAGCTAGAGTTTAAGGCCTCATAGTTCAAGCTCTAGTGCCCAGACAAAATAAAACAGAAAACAAAAACAACAAAAACGAAGTAGTAGTTCTGAGTGTGAGGTAGAAAGTCAGTTGTCTCTGGATTGACAGTAGTTGACAGTAGCTGTTCAGTCTTTTCCTTGAAACAAACAAACAACAACAACAACAAAAAAAAAACCCACAACCACTAAAAACCCAAACCTTCAAAACAATGAAATGATATGAATAAAGAAAAATGTCCTCTTGTTCTCTCTCTTGATAGACCGCAGGGCCTTATGCATGCTAAACATGTTCTATTAATAAACTACAACCCCAGCAAGTATCCCTCCTTAAATACTTTTTCAAACCTCTTCAAAGGTTGAATATTTTCTTTCATATGATGCTAGACCTAAAAGAATTATATACATATAAAATGCTTACAATTGTGGGACTATTTGAGGGGATAAGGAAGAAAAGAGAATGCTAGAGGGTGAACAATACTAAACTATGTTGTTGCATCTATAAATGAAGATGGCAAAGCTAATCTCATTAAAAGTTGTTGAATAATAGAGGGGGTAGGGGAAAGTAAGAGTGGTGAGAGATCCTTCTGATTCAAAACAGCACTATGAATATGAATACATATGAATACCATAGTGGGCAGGAATATGGCTGAGTGGTAGAGTACTTGCCTAGCATGTATGAGGCCCTGAGTTTGATTCCTTGGTACCATATGTACATAAAAAAATAAAATGATTTAAAAAGAATTACCATAATGAAACCTTTTTTAACAATGTATAGTTTAAAAAAAGAATAATAAATGATAGAAATGTCAAACAGGACCTTGTCTCAGGTTGAGTACCAGTGGGAGAGGGGAGGATGAAGGAGTGCTTTATGCACGTGTGTGAGATTGCAATGAGGAAGCTTGTTGAGGTCAGGTTGGGAAGGGAGAAAGAAGTAAGCTGAGGGAGAATGCAGAAGGTGATCTTGATTAAGGCAATTGTGGTGTAGATGGACCATGTCAATGAAACAATGAGTGATCTAAATTTTAAAAAGGATGTAGAAAAGATATTCTAAAAACATCATTTCACCTATTCACAAAAATATGAATGCACATACATGCACCCACACACACATATTCCTCCATAAAGCTTTGGGGGATAGGGTTGTGAGTTTTTTGTTGTTGTTGAAAGGATTAAAGCCCAGTGTTCTTCTGTGTTAACTACTTGCTCCTACCACCCAACACAAAGACAATAAAGAAGTAGCTTTGCCATAAATGGATCAAATGTGACTTAAGGAATTTCTGTAGCTTGCAAATAGATTGTGAAAATTGCAACATAATAGAGCACAATAGGAAAAGAAAGATGCCAAACTTCAGAATAAAAACTGAAGCCAAAATGATCAAAACAAGTGACTAGAAATAAAAGGTCTGCAATTAGTCTGGTATCCTCCCTAGAAAAGCATAAGGGATTTACTCATAATAAATTTAGAAAAGAATTCATGTAATAGTATTTTTTTAGGACCAAGCAACAACAGGAACACGTTAGCAATTTGAAGTCTGATGGACATATAATGAATCCACTTAAGCCTATATTGCAAATCTTAAGTTTCACACACTTGACTAAATTTTCCTAACCTTGTTTTGTTTATTGAGCCTCACTTCTGTGCAAACATTGTGTTATGAATCATTGGAAATAGTGAGGAAAAAAGGTGTGTTGCCCTTAATGAATTTAGTTCCTATAAATGCAACTTGGGGGGAAGGGGAGGAGGCTGGGAAGATAGCTCAGTGGTAGAGTGCTTGCCTTGAGTGTATGAGGCCCTGGGTTCAATTCCTCAGCACTACATAAGCAGAAAAACCTGGAAATGGTGCTGTGGCTCAAGTGGTGGAGTACTAGCCTTGAACTGAAGAGCTGAGGGACAGTGCCCAGGCCCAGGGTTCAGATCCCATGACCAACCACCACCAACAACAAAAACGCAAACAGGGTAACATCCTTTTTTATGCCCTAGTTTGAAAGGCATAATCTGATATCCTTATACTCCCACAATTACAAATTTATTAATTGACATAAAATACAAAGGTAATATTTCATAAATTTATTAAGTGATTTGCCTTCAATTATTTTGTGACATATCAATAGGGAACTAATTTTCAACTTACATAGCTTAAGCCAAAAGCTTTCTCAAGCCAGGTGCCGGTGGCTCATGCCTATAGTCATAGTTACTCAGGAGGCTGAGATCTGAGGATCACAGTTCAAAGCCAGCCTGGGCAGGAAAGTCCATGAGACTCTTTTCTCCAATTAACCAGAAAAGCCAGAAGTGGTGCTGTGGTTCAAAGTGGTAGAATGCTAGCCTTGGGCAAAAAAGCTCAGGGACAGTGCCCCACAACCAAAAACAAAAATGAAAACCAAAACAAAACTTATTTATTTACTTATTGTTCCAGGTTTCAATTCATCTGATTTGTCCATTTAAAGTGAAAAGTGTGAGATACAGAAATGTTTAATAGGCTGAATAGAGAATAAGGAGAGAGGGAGAGGCAGAGACAGAGATTTCAACTGGGTTTAATGCGGCTTTTGAAATGGCAAATTCCAGAACTTAAGAAGAGATGTAGAGATGTAGGTGGAAACTTCCATTTTCTTACTCTTAACATCACTAATCATTCAAACATTTAAAAAGGTTAGTGCAAAGTGAATTTCACCAGAAAAAGCTGATTAAATGTAGTATAGGTAATTCTAGATCTAGATATTATAAAAGATTTTATTAAAGTCCCAAAATTTCATAACCATCTAAACCAAAAATCTCCATCTATTTGATATGTAAAATAAAATATGTATTAAAATTTCAACTGATTATTTAATTACGATTTTGTTTTTAAGTGTTTATTTTAAATGTTTCTACCTTATTCATTACTCTTTTTTAAACACAGAATAAGTATAATATCGCAGAATAAGTATGCTAAAAAAGAAACAAAGGTGCTTTCTTTCAAGTGAAATTTATACATTTGTTTCAAACTGAGCATTTTGAAAGAAAGTAACAGCATAGACAATTGGTTCCATCCTCTCAAGTAACAATGGCCTTCTGCCATAGTTAACCTAAAAAGTGCAGCTATTGTTTTTCTTCTTTTATCTATTGATTTCTACTCATTTGGAGGCGGGACCTAAGTTCTTAATATAGACCATCTAATAAATAAGAACTGCTCGTTGTCAAGAAATGTTACAGAAACACATTCTTTCAATTCTTCAGTGCCTTCATGCTGCCCCCTGCTGCCCAGTGTCTACATTTACAGAAGATAGTTCCACTCTTTCACGGGTTCTTTCTTTACTCTCTCCCATCAAATCTTCCCTGGCTAAAGATTTAGACCACTGAAGTTTTTCTCTGCAGGGTCAAAGGTTAACAGGTTCATGTAAGAAAGAGAAAGCTCCTTTTAAAAAAAATCAATCTCGTTTCCTGGGCAGTTAACATAGCATTTGAACTAGTGTTCTGAAGACAATGAGTTTCAGATTTCCCCAGCTTGGAGCACCAAAAACTCTGTGCTGCTTCCACATCACGGCTGACTCTATCCACCTCCTTAGTAGCTCTCAGCCTTCTTAGTAGCTAGGATCACAGTTGTAAACCACCAGTGCCTGGCTAATAAAGATTTATTTTAATAAGTGAAAAAGGAGATAATAAATATTAACTCTTAGCAAAGCTATCTGATTCACTGACCTTATTAATTTAATAGAGTTCCCGGGGAAGATAATGATCCACCTGAAGAAGTCTACAAAATCCATATACCTGAATGAGCTGATTATGTTTTTCCATCTGTCTACTTTTCATGATGCTGTGGTAGAACCCAGGGCTTCATAAATGCTAGGCAAGTGCTTTACAACTAAGTTATCTCTCCCCAGACCTAGAATGATTTTTGTTTTAAGTCCCATCTGTCAAGAAGACCTCAAGTGTCTCTTAAGGTCCACATATGTGAAAGATTTAGTCCCCAGGGTGGCAATAGAGGGAAATGATGGAGCGTGTAGGCAGCAGAGGTCTTGGGTCATGTTCTTGAAGAGGACAGTGAGATTAGACTTTCCAACTCTCTTTTGCTTCTGCAGACTCTTAACCATTGCCACCTAGTGTCTCACTGGAGATTTACAAACAACAGCTCTGCCACATCATGGACTCTAAAACCATAAACTCAAACCTTTTCTCTCTCTCTTTTTTTCTTTTTAACTGTATTCTTTTGTCTTTTCTTTTTTTGGTACTGGGGATTGAACCCAGGATGTTGCACTTGCTAAGCAAGCACTTTGCCACTGAGCAACATCCCAGCCCCAAACCTTTTCTCTTTATATCTGTGTGACTTAGTATTTCACTGTGCAAGGACCGTTTTGATTTCTGAAATGAGGCATGTGATGTGTATGAAAAGGTGAGTTTGGTGAATACCAACGGCAAGATAGGCACTATTGGAGGTACAAGAGATGCATGAAGTCATTGTATTCTCACACTAGTCTATGAGGTAGGCAATACTACCTTATCTCAGGAAATAGAGGGTCTGGACAATTAATTGGCCCAAGGTTACACAAGTAGTATAGAGTGATGCTAGGAACACAAAACAGAGTAGTCAAAGATGTGACTTATTCCAATGGAATGTTTTCAGCAGGAATATGTATGAAGGGGCCTCTGGTCAGCTATCCTAGTGATACCCGGGCAACAGAATAACTCTAGAAATATGAACTCAGAGACTGACAATGCCATATGAGATACAGAGTCCACTAACTATCTGGAATACCTACAATACAGAATGTGAAGGAATATAGCTTATATTCCTTTGTCTAGATTTAGATATAAGAGGCAATTACAGGGACTGGAAATGTGACTTAGTGGTGTTTGCCTAGCATGCATGAAGTCCTGTGTTCAATTCCTCAGTACCACATAAACAGGAAAAGCCAGAGGGACGCTGTGGCTCAAAGTGGTAGAGTGCTAGCCTTGAGTGAAAGAGATCAAGGACATTGCCCAGGCCCCGTGTTCAAGTCCCATGACTGGAAAAAAAAAATTTTTTTAAAGAGGCAATTACAAGGACCAGGTGCAGTAGTGCAGGTCTGTAATTGCAGCTTCTTAGGAAGCGACAAGAGGATTATGGTATGAGGATTAGCCTAAGCAAAGTGTGAGACCCTATCTGAATAACTAAAGCTAAAGGACTGGGGCATGGTAGGGTATTTGCCTACCAAGCATGAGGACCTTAGTTCAAAGCCCAGCACTGCACACACAAAAATGACAGTTATATATTCAAAAAGATTAAGAAGTTCAAAATTCAAACGTTTGTCAGTTAATATAGTTACTTGCATGAGGACCATAGATTGTAATCTGATTTGAAAAGAGCTAAAAGTATGACCCAGTATCTAACATGGAGGACACCTTTGAAATAAAAAATTCCAATGAAAATAAGTAAGACTCAGCAGCATTTCAGCAAAGGCTTCAATTGTATTCCAACCAAAGCCTCCATTCAGACAGAAATCCCCACACCCAGAAGTGGAGTTGTGGCACCAGCTATGAGGAAAAACTCAAAGGAGAGCATGCCTGTTACTAGCACAGAGAGAAAGAGAGAGAGAGAGAGAGAGAGAGAGAGAGAGAGCAACAAATTAAGAAAGTACAGGGGGAGGCAACACTAAAACTATTTGAGAAGACTGTTCCCCTAAGAGATACACATATTTTAATTCCAGGAAGACTTAGAATGTACAATAAAAAGTATAAATATTGTTTGGTGACACTACTGCAGTTGGAATTCAGAGCCTTGCACTTGCTCAACTGGCACTGGACCAACTGAGCTATGCCTCCACCCCTGCTTTTTGCTAGTTATTCTGTAAATGGATTGCCTACTGCTCCAGCTCTCAGCCTCCTCAGTACCTAAGAGTATAGGTGTGAGCCACCAGCTCCTGACTCAGTAAGTACTTTTAAATTTAGTAACTGTACTGTTTTTGTTTTTTGGTTTGTTTTTTGATAATCATACTGTTTAAGAATCTGTGATCCAATGGAGTAAGAGGTAAGCCTACTAGATTTTTAAGCAGAACTTGCACTAAGTTGCTGTGCAGTCTAGCCATTAAAGAGAAAAGAATGGTCATATTTTCAATTAATTTCTTAGGTATGGAATACCTTAAGTTTCTGAAAATTTTTTACTCAAAAGAAGACAATTGTTAGGTGCATTTATCAATCTGACATTAAAAAAAAAATTAGAGTTAGCCAGGAGCCAGTAGCTCACACCTGTAATCCTAACTTCTCTAACGGCTGAGATCTGAAGATTTCAGCCTGAAGCCAGCCTGGATAGAAAAGTCTAAGAGAAGCCAGGACCATGTGGCTCAAGCCTGTAATCCTAGCTACTCAGGGGGCTGAGATCTGAAGATCAGGGTTCAAAGCCTGGGCAGAGTCTATGAGATTCTTATCTCTAATAAACCACTCAGGAAAATTGGAAGTGGCGCTGTGGATCAAGTGGTAGAGTGCTAGCCTTGAGCTGAAGAGCTGAGGGACAGCACCCAGGCCCAGAGTTCAAGCCCCAGACCAAAGAAAGAAAGAGAGAAAGAGAGAAAGAAAGGAAGAAAGGAAGGAGAGAGAGAGAGAAAAAGAGAGAGAGAGAGAAAGAAAGAAGAGTCCAAGAGACTGTATCTCCAATTAATCCACACAATACTAGATAGGAAATGTGGCTCAAATGGTAAAGCTCTCCTTCATCCCTGAGTGGAAAAGTCAAGCTAGAGCATGAGGCCCTGAGTTCAAGCCCTGATATAACACAACACATTAAAAAAATTGTAGCCGGGCACTAGTGGCTCACACCTATAATCCTAGCTACTCAGCAGGCTGAGATCTAAGGATCACAGTTCAAAGCCAGCCCAGACAGCAAAGTCCATGAGACTCTTATATCCAATAAAGGAGGAGGAGGAGGAGGAGGAGGAGGAGGAGGAGATAAGATTGCACTTTGAGGCCAGCCTAGTTAAAGTTAATAAGAACAGACTAGGGATGTGGCTCAAGTTGTAGAGCACTTGCCTAGAAAGTGTGAGGTCCTAGGTTTTATCCTCAATACCACAAAAAAAAAATAAATAAAAAAGTATTTAAGCTATCAGTGAGTCCACAAATCAGTTTATTTAAAGGACCATGATTTCTAAAAATTTTAATATATAAATATGATGAAACTTGGAAGTTAAATTTTAAAATATAAGAACTACTTTTGGCTATATAAATGTTATATTTTTAAAAAAGAATTCTAACTATGACATAGTCCTTTAATATACAAGACTTATGCTCGAGGGTATTAAATTTCTTACAACTGTATGATTGTTTTGTTTTCCTCAATTCACTTATGACTTCACTCTTCAGAACGGGTTTGTCTATCTACTCATTCATTATCTAGTCTGGGCCTCCATCACTGCCTAAGAGATAGCCTCTAGGTTTTGAAAGATGGAAATAAGAAATAGTACCCCTCCCCCAATTTTTGGTTTAATAACCATTAACCTGATGTATAACCTAGTAATTCTGAACCCTAGCTGCCTATTAGAATCTCATGGGCAGCTTTGGGGGCAGGGGGAGGGGAGGGAGGGTGGTGGTGGCGTGTGTGTGTGTGTGTGTGTGTGTGTGTGTGTGTGTGTGTGTCTGTGTGTGTCTGTGTGTCTGTGTGTGTGTCTGTGTGTGTCTGTGTGTGTGTAGGCCCCATCAAGACCAATTAAAATGGGACATAGGCATTTTGTTGTTTAAGCTTCTAGATGATTCTATAGGTAGGTAAAGAGCTAAGGATACAGCTCAGAGGTAGAATGTCTAGCACTTGCAAAGTCTTGGGCTCAATCTCCAGCATTGCAAAATTAATACATACATTCATTCATTCATGCATACATACATACATACATGCATGCGTGCATACATGCATATAGGCAAAATTGAGAACCACTAGGATAACAGTGTGAGTTTGCCAGGAACATTCTAGATAAAATGTTCAGTGGATCCATGGTATCCAATATGAAGCCACTAGTCAGGTGTAGCTTCAAATCATTCAATATGTGGACAAGTGAAATCAGGAACTGAACTTTAAATTTTAAATTAATTCAATTTTAAATATACATGTGGCAGGTAACTACTGCATTCGACAACCACAGTTCTAGAGTTTTTCCCATTTTAAAAGATACTAATTAATTAATAAAGATATACTGAATTATCTATTGTTTTTGGAGGGGGGCATCCTGCGGCTTGAACTCAGGGCCTAGATGCTGTCACGAAGCTTTTCTGCTCAAAGCTAGCAGCACCCTACCACTTGAGCTCCATTTGAGGGTTGTTTGTTTTTGCTCTTTTGGGGGGAGGGTGGGGGCTGTGTTTTGTGTGTGTGTGCTTAATAGGAGAGATGAGTATCACAGACTTTCCTGCCTGGACTGGTTTTGAACCAAGATCCTCAGACCTCAGCCTCCTGAGTACCTATGATTACAGGCATGCGCCCAGTCTGAATGATCTTTTTCATTCTAGACTACACCACACCAAACTTAGTTCCTGGGTCTTTTTAGGTGACTTCCTTTCTAAACAAACTCTTGTGGGGTATGGAAGTATAACTCACAGAACATATTAGATTCTGAAGAAAGCCAAGACATTGAATTAGCTGGGGTTTGTTTTGTCTTCATTTATGTTTCTTGGGAACAAAGGAGTAAAAGCCTTTAGAACTGAAAGTTTTCTTGTCTCCTAGTTTAATGGTGAAGCAGGGAAGTAATTAAACTCCCAGCAAAGGTCTTCTTCACTTCTTGGCAGATTATAGTGTTTTTCAGCTGGAGGGTTGTGACCTCTGTCTTGGTGGATGGAAAGTTTCCAACAGATTGTGGCACTAGACTGGGTTTCAGAGCTAAATATAGGCCATTGGCATGGACAGTCTCTCAGTCTCACAGAAACCATGTCCTATTCACGAATGTGGGGCATTCATGGTTGGTGGGATAAAATCTAGAGAAAACCCATCACTGTGGCGTAGGGATAGAAGTCCTTTTCAGATGCGACTTGTTGTTAAACAAACTAAATTATATGTTTTTAAAAGAACTTCTAAATTATAGATTGCTTTGTAATTTTTTTTCCAACTTAACAAAATTTACTAGGGAAAAAAAAAAAAAGGTTGAGAACCTATGTAGAACTCCTAACCAAAAATAATTGAGAATATTCTCCATTGCTCCTTTCTTGCCCATCGCTGATTTTTTTTTTCTTTTTGTAAAGATGATGCACGAAGGGGTTACAGTTACATAAATGAGGTATTGTCTTTTTGGACAGTGTCATTTCTTCACTTGTTTGCCCCCAGTTTTTTCCCTCCCAACCTTCCCCCCACACACAAGTTGTATAGTTCATTTATAACAGTGTCTAGTGAGTATCCCTGCTGGATTAGTTCACTCTCTGTCCTATCAAAACACATAAACTTACATGCAAGACAAAAAGTACAGATTTCAAAAACAGTGACACAGAGGTCGGGGTGGGGGGGGGGGGCAAATAACAACAACAACAAAAACCCTCTTATTCCCATTGCTGATTTTTGTTTCAGTTGGAAGCACAAACACACATGAATTGTTGGTGAGTACATATCAACTGTGATTCTAATGTGAAACTTTATCCTCCTTCAAGTCTTTGCTCAGCTGTGTAGCTAAGGTTACCCTGCCCACACTACTGATATTTTCTCAATTTGTTTTTTTTTTTTTTTGTTTTTGTTTTTGTTTTTTTTTTTTGTCGGTCGTGGGGCTTGAACTCTAGGCCTGGGCGCTGTCCCTCAGCTCTTCAGCTCAAGGCCAGCGCTCTACCACTTGAGCTACAGCGCCACTTCCGGTTTTCTGGTGGTTTATTGGAGATAGGAGTCTCACGGTCTCTCCTGCCCGGGCTGGCTTTGAACCGCGATCCTCAGATCTCAGTCTCCTGAGTAGCTAGGATTACAGGCGTGAGCCACCAGCGCCCGGCCTCAATTTGTTTTTATTGGGGAGGGGGGGAGCCATCCTGGGGCTTGAACACAGAGCCTAGGTGTTGTCCCTGAGCTTTTTTTGCTAGGGTTCTACCACTTGAGCCATAGCTCTGCTTCCAGCTTTTTGGAAGTTTACTGAAGATAAGAGTCTAGCAGACTTTCCTTCCCAGACTGGCTTCAAACTTCAATCCTCAGATCTGAGCCTCCAGAGTAACTAGGATTTCAACTGGCTATATTTTATTATTTTTATATTTACTATGTATTATACTTGCTACTTATTAAATGAGACCCTTTAGATTTTTTTTTTAACCTATATTTCAAGGCCAAAATTTTTTTTTTTTAAATTTAATTTTATTTGTGAACATACTGTACAGAGGAGTTACAGTTACATGGGCAGGATAATGCGTACATTTCTTACCAAGCATTGCAGCCTCCTCCTTTGTTTACCCTTCACATCCCTTCCCAGCCTCCCCCCTCCCCCTCAATCCCAATCCTTCTCCTTCCCCCCCCTCCGCCCCCCCCTGCACCAACGTTGTAAAGCTCGTTTTGGACATGACAACTTGTACTTCTCATTGTTGCAACAGGTCCACCTGTATCCTTAAACAACTGGTTTTTCCCCATCTCCTCCACAAGTTATACTGACATCAAATATAGTGAAAGCAGGGGTTATACTGTGGAGGAGGGACATACAAAGCAACAAAGAGATAATCTTATAAATGTGTTAGAAACACATGCATGAAAGAAAAAAAAACATTAAAATACACATCTAAGGGTTCATTTTCCTGACATCACATTATCTGACCTTTTCCGCTTGAGTCATACATATACTAGATATTACAAATAAGGGAAACCATGGGACCTACATTTCTTTGGGCCTGGCTTACTTCACTTAATATAATTTTTTCCAAGTTTTTCCATTTCCTAACAAATGGGGCAATGTCATTCTTTCTGATGGAGGCATAGAATTCCATTGTGTATATATACCACATTTTCTTGATCCATTCATCTACTGAGGGGCATCTGGGTTGGTTCCATATCTTAGCTATGGTAAATAATGCTGCAATAAACATAGTTGTGCTGGTAGCTTTAGTGTGGTCTTGTTTGTAAACATTAGGGTAAATGCCCAAAAGTGGGATTGCTGGGTCATAGGGGAGCTCTATGTGAAGTCTTTTGAGGAACCTCCATACTGCTTTCCAAAGTGGTTGAACAAGTTTACATTCCCACCAACAATGAAGTAAGGTTCCTTTCTGTCCACATCCCCTCCAGCATCTGTTGTTGTTAGAGTTCTTGATTTTTGTCAAGGCCAAAATTTTTATCACAGTATCAAATGACTCTCCTGGGCAGAGTTTCAAGGTATTCTCTAAAAGCAGCACCAAAGTCATTTGGAAACTTCTTAAGAGATGCTGATTCTCACAGGTCACTGCAGACTTTTTGAACTTAAGACTTCACTAAAGTGACCCAGCAAGCAGCATTTTAGTAAAGTGATAGTGAGGCCCTCTAAAAAACCTGAGCTCCGTTGATTGAGAGCACTATGAACCCCCTAAAGTGTCCCAGAGGAAAAAATATCTTTATATTCTAAAGTTGACAGAGACTTAAAACATTTTAGGACATAAAGTTAGTCTTGTAAGTTGTGAAACAGAAGTCAAACATTCTACTTGGATTTCATGTTAAGAAACATGAATTCACTTCCCCCAATAAGGAAGAGTCTCAACTCTTTTATGTTTTTTATATTTCTTCATGAAGTTCACAATTTGTAAAAAATAGCTTTTGAAAGAATGCCCTCAGATGTCTCTGAAGACAGGAGATACCCTTTGTGGACCCTAAGGAAATTCATCATTCCATGAAAAGATTACCAGAGTGATAAAATAATGAAGAATTTCATTAAAGGATTCAACAACAACAGCACACTATGCATTTAAAATATGTCAGATTGCTGGGTGCTGATGACTCACTCCTGTAATCCTAGCTACTCAGGAGGCAGACAGCTGAGGATCACAGTTCAAAGCCAGCCCAGGCAGGAAAATCTGTGAGACTCTTATCTCCAATGAACCACCAGAAAACTGGAAGTAGTGCTGTGGCTCAAGTGGTAGAGCTCTAGCCTTGAGCTGAAGAGCTCGGGGCAGCACCCAGGCCCAGAGTTCAAGCCCCATGACTAAGAAAAAAAATAAAGAAATAAAAATAAAATATATCAATTTAGGGGCTGTAGATGTGGCTTAAGTGGTAGAGAGCCTGCCAGGAGCAAGCAAACCAAATGAGTATGAGGCCTGAGCTCAAATCCCACTACCCAAAAACAAAACCAGAAAGAACAACTTTCAATTAACAGAACACAAATGTACACATTATGTAATGTGATAGAGGGGACAAAAAAGTAAACATCTAAGCTATGATTTCAGAGTTCCAGGTTCAAAGTCTAACGTTTTCATTTCCTGTGTAACCGTGGGCCATCACGCCTCAGGCATGCCAATCACGCTCTGCCTATTTCCTCCTCTGTAAAATGAAACACTGGTTCTTTTTCTTTGTTTTTGTTTTGTCAGTGTCGGGGCTTGAACTCAGGGCCTGGGCATTGTCCATGAGCTTTTTCACTCAAGGCTAGTGCTCCACCACTTTAAGCCACAGGACCACTTCCAGTTTTCTGGTAGTTAATTGGAGATAAGAATCTCATACACTTTCCTGCCAGGGCTGGCTTCCAACTGTGATCTTTAGATCTCAGCCTTCTGAGGAGCTAGGATCACAGGAGTGAGCCACCAGTGTTCAGATAGATCCACCTGTTCGATCCACTAACTTTGCATGAGCATTTACGGAGCTCATAAAGCTAGTATTTAGGCTAAAGATAGAACGGTAAGTAGTTTTTTTTGTTTGCTTGTTTGTTTGTTTTTAATTACCTCATCTAAGATTAGTCTGGTCACTACAAAAAAAAATGATGTTAACTTTTGATCATATTTAGCTGGGTGTCATGACTCACACCTATATTCTAGCTATTCAGGAGGCTGAGATCTAAAGATCACAGTCCAAAGCCAGCCTAGGCAGGAAAGTGTGTGAGACTCTTATCTCCAATTAACCACCAGAAAGCCAGAAATAGAGCTGTAACTCAAGTAGTAGAGCACTAGCCTTGAGCAGAAAGCTCAGGGACAGTGCCCAGGTTTTGAGTTCAAGAATCAGGACACTCACACACACACACACACACACACACACACACACACACACATACACAATTTTACAACTGGGTGAGGTTGCTAGAGCCTGTAATCTTAGCTAGTAAGTAGGCAGAGATCATGGAATTGCA
This sequence comes from Dipodomys spectabilis, assembly GCF_019054845.1. NCBI lineage: Eukaryota > Metazoa > Chordata > Mammalia > Rodentia > Heteromyidae > Dipodomys > Dipodomys spectabilis. The sequence continues at coordinate 7,196,574 of NW_024870773.1, forward strand.
GTTCAAGACCAGCCAGGCAAAAAGAAGTTTACAAAGATTCCACCAGCCTAGTATCCCAACTGCAAAGGACACACAAAGCCTGGGCAAAGTAGTGCATGTCATCTCCAACCACAAGTAGAAGAAGTACAAATGCAAGGATAGAAGCCCAGGCCAGCAGGGGAATAAAACACATTTGAAGATAACCAAGGCAAAAGGGACTGGATGTATGAGTCAAGTGGTAGAGAACAAGCGCAAAGCTCTGTATTCAACGCCAGTATAATACACACACACACACACACACACACACACACACACACACACACCAGGCACTAGTGGTTCATGCCTATACTAACTACTAAGGCAGCTGAGATCTGAACATTATAGTTTGAAGCCAGCCTGTGCAGCAAAGTCCATGAGACTCTTATCTCCAATTAACCACCAAAAGAAAAAAAAGACCAAAAAAATGGAGCTATGGCTCAAGTGGTAGAGCATTAACTTTCAGCACAAAAGCTCTGGAACAGTGCCCAGGATCTGAGTTCAAGCTCCAGAACACACACACACACACACACACACACACACACACACACACACACACACACAGTTTATAAAGAGCAAGTAAGAAGTAATGACACTAGATATTCAGCAGAGCTCACCTTTCTAAGTATTCTTTCCTAGTCAAACAGATGATCATTCTCATCTTGTCACTGACTGGTTTTAATATGAATATGTCCTATGAATCTGGCCTATTGGTTTTAAGCTACTGGGAAAGGATTTCTTACTTTATAAGTGAAATTCTCATTGTGAATTTTGTGGTATCAATATATGATACTTAGAACTGCAGCAGCCATCTTGTGACTATGAGGACATTATTGGCATGGAAAGAGAGGACAAACTCTTGCAAGAGACATATGCTGTTGTTTCATAACATTGTGAGCTACTGAATCAAACCTAGCAATCGCTTTCCTCCTGATGACTAATTAAGATGAAAGAATAGATCTTCTTAGAGTTCTAGGTTAGTCAGCACGAAAACAAACTAAATGATAATGGCACATCTAGCTAGTATGGACTAGTTGGTGCTATAACAAAATAATTTGGGTCTTTTGAAGTCATCTTAAACCACATGTCGCAAATTCTCAACTAAGTAACCCTTAGCTAAGGATCTAGTTTAGTAACTCCATAAAAATGTTTATTTTAAAGATTCTGTTTTATAGATACATATATAACTAGAAATTAAGAATGTTTTAAAATATAAATAAATACTTCGGATCAAATATAACCACTCAGTGCTAGTAGTAGTTCTTTACTTTTTTTTTTTTTTTTTGCTGGTTGTGAGGCTTGAACTCTGGGCCTGGGCGCTGTCCCTCAGCTCTTCAGCTCAAGGCTAGAGCTCTACCACTTGAGCCACCGCACCACTTCTGCCTTTTTCTGCTTATGTGGTGCTGAGGAATCGAACCCAAGGCCTCATGCATGCAAGGCAAGCGCTCTACCACTGAGCCACCTTCCCAGCCCTTTACTAGTAGTATTTCCTTCATCATCACAATTGATATTTGATGTTTTTTTCAAGGAAATGTGAGGAAAATATAAAAATAAAAGCTCTATCATGTTTTAAAAATGGCTTGGGGATCTCACAATTCTGGGTTTAATCCCTAGCACTGAAATTAATTCACTAACTAATTAATTAATTAACAAAAAACAATTTTTGTCAGATATCAAAGAGATATACCCCACGCTCATACTACCATAGAGACCCTCTCAATCTCTCTCAAATAAATAAGCCATTGTTTTCTTTCTCACTTTCCAACAGGAATTTGGATTAGGTAATCATCTATTTGTGTAAGTATGTATTTGGGCAATGAATAAAACATGAGAGCCATTTTCCTCCCAAAGTCTGCATCTATGGTATCCAAATAATGGACCTTCAGTGCAAGGATGCTTGTGAAATCTTGTGTGAACAGTCTTAATTTTTTTTTATAATTTTTTTCTTCCAAAAATCCTCATTGGCTTTTTTGTCCCTATAGACACCCCACACATCTAAAACCTTAGATTTCTAATGTTTTTAGAACTCTGAGCCATGTTGGACTATCAACTTACTAGTTACAGGGATCTTTCTCCCTTTTTTCCTAACGTTGGATCCCAGAATCTTATCATGATGGTACACAATAGATGGGAGAATCTACAACAAAACACCCCCAAATAAAATAAGCATTGACCAAATCAAAAATAAAATGTTTTGATCTTTTTCAGAATGAAATCCTTGTTTTTCCTTTAGATTCTCCATGGGAGAATCATTTTGGAAACATCAAAAAGAACAAAGTCATAAGACAAACACCCAATTTGGTGTTCTTCTCATCTTCCCCTTTGCAAAACCATGCTGGAGACAGCAGTATGTATCTGTACAGTCGTATGGCAAGCAGCAATCTTTATAGGGAATAGCAGCAAAGTGGGAAATACATGCAAGAAGAAGGTAAAATTGGAAATATACATAATTCAGATATATATCAGGCTTGGTTTCCAAGGGTAAATATTCTTCCTTCTTCTGAACAAGTTCTAAGCTAAGATTAAATTGGCCCTGGCTAATATTTTCAACATCCATCTCATCTTAGGTCATCTTAATATCTTGTGTTTCTTTCCTTTGTTGCTTCATCCTACTATTACCTAGTGATTGATGAGTTTAGCTAATCTGAAATTTCCTTAATATTTGGCAGTTCTAATGAATACAAGTTTATTGATCAGGAAATTAGATTGGCTTACTACATGAAGTAACAATATAATTCTGTTTCTTTTATTGACCAAGCTCTATCATTTGAAGTTCATTTTACTCAGGTTTATTGTTTAGAATTTGACTTGAAGATTCTCCATGTCTTTGGCATCATTTCTTTCTTCTTTCTACAACCTGTTTTTTGGCCATTTCACTACTTATTAACCCCTCCCTCCGTCAGAGGGTTGGGCAGGATTTTTTTAAAAAATGGCATGACATTTTCATATAAACAGTCTTTCTCCTTGCTACGATCTGATAAAATGGTATGCAAAAAATGAAATAAGTATGTAACTGTTGACTGACTGAACTGACATTTCAGGATATTTTTTAAGAAAAATATTTTTTTATTGTTCATGACCTAGCAACTGCAATCATGAAAGATTTAGTTCTCTATATACTAAATTTAATAGAAGGCTTTTAAAAATGATTAAAATCATAGTCTATCATTACATTTCTGATCATTTTCTCAACAAACTTATGAAGTAATGTCTATCAAATATTTTCAATTAAAACAGGGGATTAATGTGCAAAGAATCAAGAGCTAAGATGAAGCACAGGGTGGATTTTAAAATGGAGAATAATATAAAATAGTAAATTGCTTTTGCCTCATGGATTTTTAATCTCCTTATACACATAGTGATATAAGTAAGAGTCACAGGTAGAAGAATAGCTTTCAAATAAATACGGATGGGAGATTTTAAGAAAGTGAAGATTCAACTATAATGGTTAGTTCCTAATCAATGATGTAAGTCAATGATGTAGGAGAACAAAGAACATTGCATAGCTTCATATGGACTTCAGAGCATGTTTGTTTTTATACTAAGAATTATAGAAACATTCATCGAATCAGAGACTGAACAAAATGAAAACCATCACAGTTCTAAATAGCAGACTATTTTAGCAATAAACATATTGGAATGTATATTTTATTTTGTAGATCAACTTCATGAAACTAAACTCTCCAGCATAACCAGGTTAGACAATATATTTACACCTGCAGTGTTTTATCCTATAAATAATCTATCATGTCAAAAACCAATCTTGAAGAGCAATCTTGCAATCTTTTAAGTTCTTTTCATTTTTATAAAGAAAAAAATGTTACCGTGGACATTTTTAAATGTTGACAGCACAGTCTAAACAAAATAGAGGTATATGGATGATCATTTTCTAAGTTCAAGGAAAAAAATGTAGGTTATAGGAAATGCTGTTTTTCATCATTTTTGTGCATTCTTTTACTTCTAACTACTAAATGCTTAAATAATGAGGAGAGCCTTTACATATTTCAAAGTGAATAAGGACACTTTATAACTCCTGAAATTTGCAGTCTTTCAAGAAATAATCTACTCAATCACATGGAAAATGTGATCTAGGATGCTATTTCAGTTGTTTTTATTTTATATGAAAAAATATTAACAGGGCATAATTGCTGCTTCTTCCTACCTTCTTTTTGAACTAAGGACATACTTACTGTTTTATAAACTGCTAGAATGTTTATGGAGATCAGTATAATCTATGCCATATCATAACACATTTTTGTTCTTGGGAAGCTGTAGGCCTAAATTCCATAGTCTCTAATCAAATAACTCTCAACAAGAACAAAGATAGAAAAAAATATAAGTCTTCACTTAGATATGTGAACATCCATATTTGTAAAGTTAAAAGTAGTTGCTCACGTATTTTTTAAATTACCTTACTTAAAATATCTGATCTTTTTTTTTTTTAACCAGGCTTATGTGAATTCAGTTGAAATCGCATCTCAAAATAAAAGAAATGAATAATATAGGTATTATTACATGGCAAAGTACCAGCAAATCTTTCCAGAGAGACTCGGGAATACTTATTTGTGAAATCCCTAGGTTCAAAATGAAATTCAACTTTTACAATGTTGAGAGAACTAAAACTCAAATATTTTGTTACATTGAAAAGGCACCACCAGAGATGATTCTACAATACAAGAAAAATACAAAATGTAGCTCAGGAGAAAAACAAGAAGCCACCAGCTTATTATTGACGAAGCTGGCCTAGAGACAATAAATAAGATCAAATCAAACACCACTGCATGCTTGTCCCTGATCTTGCATGGTCTGGATATGACGACATGTCTACTCCACCACAGTTCACAGTTCACAGAAAACATCTCAACAATGCAACTGAATTATATCCACTGACCAAATCAAACTTTCTTTAAGAAAATCAGAAGATCATATAATAGATAAAATCTTGCCCCACCTCTTTTTTCTTCTTTTTTTCTTTTAGTGAAACTGACATAAATTGTTGAGGAGCACTACAGCGCCACCAACACAGATCAATGCAAAACAAAAAAGATCTCCCACCGTGTGCAAAAAAAGAAAAAAATTAGAAAAAAAAATGCCCAAAATTACAAAATGTCTCCCAAATGTACCTTTTTTGGAAGAAAAATAAGATTGATCTGCAAAGATTAACTAGTGAGGAGATTCGAAAGAAATAATACCATGAACTACAAGTTTGGGGTCTGGTCAGCAAATAAAAGAACCACTATTTAGAAACAGCCATAACTTAATATAAACCTGGTTATGTCAATCTCCACCTTCATTATACCAAGGGCAGCTTTTCTGTAGTTAGTACTCACAAGAGAACCATAATAGGCCTATTTTTTAAAAAAAACTACTACATCCATACTTTGCCTGCTGATAATTTAGTACTCGACAAATTAGGTAACACATTTTTTTATAAAGAGGATACGCACATATTTGGTATTAGCAACACTGATTGCACAAAACAAGTCCATCTTGAAATATCTGAGTTCCCCTATACTTCACAGCAATCAAAGTATAATTTATATTAACACACTTAGCTTTAACAATAGAGGGGGGGGAAGCCGATTTCTTTTCATTTTGGTAAAAAATTAACCAGATAAGATTAGGTGGAACAGCCAGAGATCAAAGCTAAAGAAAAATACAAAGATTGATTTTGTTTAAAAGGAAAAGAAAAGAAAAGAAATACAATGAAAACCCTTTGTATCTGTGGGCCCATTCAAAGATTTCTCGACATAATTGTTTAAAAACGACAAACTTACCATTCGTGCAGGCAAAACGAAGAAGCCAGTTCTTGAAAAAAGAAAATGTGTAACAATATAAGCTGGATACTTGTGTGTCTAGAAAAATACAGCTCCCAGGCAGCAGCATATGGCTCTTCAAACATCTTTAAAATATTTGGTAAATCAAAAGTAATACTTTCTTCCATGATCGGTGGCTGGATGGGTAGCTTCCCTCCCTCCCCAAGATCCGTGGGCGTTTGAGGGGGAAAAAAAAAAATGGGAGAAATAGCCACCGAAGATTCAAAGCAGAGGAGGCAGCGGCAGCCAGAAGACTCTGGGGTTAACAACTTTGCGATGCAAGCAGGCGCGCTCTGATTGGCTGCGCGGCCTGGGTCCCCCCGCCCCCCCCTCATCTGCACTATCCCCCGGCCCCCGCCTCCTGCAGCTCAGCTCGCAAAAAAATGCGGTGTGTGTGCCATTTTACACTGGGCTTTTAAAAGCACAGCCACCCCGATGACAAAAGTCGAGGCTCGCGATGAAGTGACACTGCAAAACAATGGGCTCCAACCGCTGCCTCGGAACGCAGGGAAGACACTCTCTCCCCACAGTTCACCAACTCTCCTGTCTGCTCCTGCGTCGCATGTGGCATTTTTGGAAGGCAGATTCCACAGACCCCCCCCCCCCCGCCCGCTCCCCCTAACTGCAAATCCGTCTTCTCTGCGTTTAAAAATCGCCCATCGAGAATCTACCTACAGACGTGGCCAATGTAGAAACCATCCTCCTCCTCCCTGACTTGGTCTGATTCTCATCTAGGTTACCTAAAGAAACCCGTGGTACAACACTGAGGGCTCCTCCAGCTCCCAGAGGTTTTCATTTTTTTTTTGGGGGGGGGGGCAATACGATCTGTTAGCCATGAATGATGACTATTCGTTAAAAAAAATAAAAGTACAAACAAACTAGTGGGTTTCGTGGTTAAATTAAAAACATCAAACCAACTCCTCCCACCCCTCCTGAAAAATTGCGTTTCAACAACCCTTCCTGGGTGACAGAATCCTCCCACCCTGCCTCACAAACAAAATGGCTGTGGCACTGAGTTTTTCTGGATCCTCCCATTGTGTCTCCTCCCGGCCTCCAGGAAGTGGTAAAAAATCCAAAATAAATACTCTACTAAAAGTACATTGTGGAGTCTGAACTCGGCACAAACCTTTGGTAAAGATAGGGGTGCGTGTGTGTGGAAATCGTAGAAATTGTGGATTTTTTTTTTTAAGTTTTGTCTTTTTAATTGTTTTGAAAAGAACATCAATCACCAGAGATTTACTTGACTGTAATTTGAACTTCCTGCTTTACATATTTATAAGGTCTTTCACCTATCTTGGCAGGCTTTCAAATTAAGTGGGCTGGGAAATTCGATGCTTTGGTGTTTCGTGGTGAACTAAGCCAGGCATTGGGTGTTTGCAATCAGGCTTTTAAATAAAGACAAAGTCTAAAACTAAAAAAAAAAAAAAAGCTGTGGGCGTGGCCCAAGTGAAGAAGCACTCTGGAGGGAGCCCCTGGATTCCAACCCCAGTACTGAAACCCAGAAGACAAAAAAGTCAAAAAGAAAAACAAAATAAAAAAAAAAACATAAAAACAAAATGAATACAACATTGTGACTGATTGCAAATATAAAGTCACAAAAGCTAGCAACTATCAAAAGGTGTCCAACAATGCATACGTGTTCATTGAACACATTCACTATAAAAATTCTTTATTAACTACATTTCTTTTTTGTTCTTGTTGATATTTCAAATAAGAATTTATTTTAATATAAGAGAATAAAGTAAGGAGAAATTAAAAAGAGGGATAGGAGAGTAAGGAAGAGAGGGAAGGGAGAGGAGGAAGGGATGGAAGAAGTGAAAGAGGGAGAGAGGGAGGGAGGGAGGGAGAGAGAGAGAGAGAGAGAGAGAGAGAGAGAGAGAGAATTTCCCAGTCCTCAAAAATGAAAGGAAGCTAAAAGACTCCGCCAGCTGAGTTTCTAATGAGCCCAGGATAGAACATGATAAAGAAGGAGGAGGAAGGGGGGGGGGGCAGGGGGAGGAGCAGGAGAAGAAGGGAAGAGTAATCCAGAGGCAAACTTCACTTATGGATTTGGAGAGACCAGGGATAGGTCATCCATAGGCTTGAGGCCCTGGCCAATAGACAGAATCTGACCTTCCCTCTCTATCCCCAGCTCTTCTGGGCTTCAACCATTATTAACTGAAGTATATAACCTAAACAGATTTAGATTCTGACATATTTGATGGACAGCCATGATAAGGAAAATATCTGGATATGAACATCCACATTTGCATCTACACTTCCCTTTATCTTTTGTTTTGGTTGGCCACAAGTGTTGAACTCAGGGCCTGAGTGCTGTCCCTGAGCTTCTTTGCTCAAGGCTAGCACTCTACCACTTCAAGCTTTTTTGGTAGTTCTTTAGAGATAAGAATCTCATTAATTTACCGGTCTGGGCTGGCTTCAAACTATGATCCTCAAATCACAGTAGCTATGATTACAGGTGTGTGCCACTGGTGCCCAACTATAAATACTTATATATAGATTAGAATATCTTGTTGCATACTTTCCTGTGGGATCTTTTGTGTGTGTGTGTGTGTGTGTGTGTGTGTGTGTGTGTGTGTGTGTATTTTGAGATCATATTCCTGGTATGCTAAGGTGTTTTAGTTTGGTTTGGTTTTGGTAAAGGTAAATGTAAAAAGGTAGTGAGAAATGTTTTAGGAAAATTATCCACCTCGGGCTTAGACATGACAATGCATACCTTCCCTCAGCATCTGTTAGAAAGGACTTACATATGTGTAATTTGGGAGCCCCATTCTTTGCACTCATTTTCCTCATTTTCCCCATCTACATATTTGAGAAAATACTAATATATAGGGAAAAAATGGTTCTTAAAGCTTAAATGTGATTGTTTTCATTCCGGTAGACTCACATTGGTTTGTAGCATTTAACATAACTAGTATATTGTATTATATATGTGTATACTGATTGAAATTTTTTTTTTTTTTGTCGGTCGTGGGGCTTGAACTCTGGGCCTGGGCACTGTCCCTCAGCTCTTCAGCTCAAGGCGAGCACTCTACCACTTGAGCTACAGCACCACTTCCGAAATGTAGGGTTTTTTTTGTTGTTGTTGTTGTTTTGGTCGCTTGTGGGGCTTGAACTCTGGGCTTGGGCACTGTCCCTGCGCTCTTCAGCTCAAGGCTAGTGCTCTACCACTTGAGCCACAGCGCCACTCTGATTGAAATTTTTAATAGACTTGTACTTTTTTTTTTAAGTTGCTAGTTCTGCTTAACCAAACAGTGCAATCATTTTTTAATGACTATTTATGCCTCTCACACGGCTAGGATGACTGAGCACAACCATACTCAATTAATTGACTGGGATAGGGTTTAACTTTTTTCCTTGGACTGGCTTGGAACTTCGATCCTCTGACTTCCAAGTCGCTGAGATTACAGACAGCCATCGTACCCAGTCTTGATTTAAAAAATCACACACTTTAGATTAGTTGAATATAGTTCAACATTTTTTTAATTTTACAAATGATACAAAGCATTTTGAAGTAAAATTTAATGTAGCTAATTTGATTAAAAATCAGTATTCCATTGGGTGTCAGTGGTTCATGTCTCAGGAGGTTGCAATCTGAGGACCAGTGTTAGAAGCCAGCTTGGGAAGGAAAGTCCATGAGACTCTTCACTCCAATAAATTACCAAACAGCCAGAAGTGGAGCTGTATGGCTCAAATAGTAGAGTGCAAGCCTTGAGCACAAAAGCTCAGAGACAATGCTCAGGCCCTGAGTTCAAGCCTCAGGACCGGCACCTCCCCCCCCCCAAAAAAAGTGAAATAAAGTATTATGGCCCATCTCTCCATAATCAAATATATTAATATTTTGTAGTAAATGGGGTAAAAATTTCAAGTAGCCCCTTATCAGATCAGGTCATCTTTTGCCACTAAACAGGATACTGCAACTTCAAAAAAAGGAAGTTTTCAGTGTTCAAATATTTTTTTATTTTCATAATTGTGAAAAAAGATCATAAATTTGTCATTCTATTCTTAGCTTAAATGAAAGAATATATATATATACATATATGTATATATATTCTTATATATAAATATGTACATATATATATATATATATACACACACATGTGTTGGTTTTGTTTTGTTTTGCTTTGTTGTTTTTGGTTGGTCATGGGACTTGAACTTAGGACCTGAGCTCTTGTGCTCAAGGCTAGTGCTCTACCACTTTGAGCCACAGTTCTACTTCCTGTTTTCTGGTGGTTAGTTGGAGATAAGAGTCTCATGGCCTTTCTTGCCTAGGGTGGTCAGGCTTATATTTCTAATGACATGAAGTTACAATTTGGAAATGATGAACTTTCCATTTGTTGACCCTAACGAACAAATGCATACCACATTAAATTTTTGTGGTCTTGGGGAAATTCTAGTACTTTTGTTTATTTTTTTTCCCCATATCTTTCACTGTAAGAATAGTGAAATTGGGCTGCATGTGGCTCAGTGGTAGAGTGCTAGCCTTGAGCAAAAGAAGTTCAGGGACAGTGCCCTGACCCAGATTCCAAGCCCCAAGACTGGCAAAAATAATAACAATAATGGTCATGTTTTTTCACCGTTTTCTTTTCCAAATGTTTTAGTGTCCTTATCAAAGAGGGTAAGTTTATTTCAGGACACATTACTTATTGTGGGATGGGTTTTTTGGTTGCTGTTGTTCCATTAACTTATTATAAGTTTTATTCATTGTAAACAAAGTGAAATTTCCAAGAGAAATCATTCATGGAACAGTTTATGACCATTAATATAATCAAGACTGCTCCTTGACTAACCAACCTACCTCTTTCCTGTCCTTCTTGTCCATAAAATTCCATTTTATTTTGGCTTCTCAACCCTAAACTGTGTTGTAGGACAGTTTTAGCCAATGAGATACATACAGTATAAGCAAAATCATTTGGCTGGACTTTCAAGGAAGCATTTAAACAGCACTGACTCAGCAGGCCCTGCCCTGAGCTTCAACTTTGCTCTTCCTCCTTTTGGACAATGGTCACTATACCCAGGTGGAGTCACATAGGGTATTATGATACCAAGCAGAGTTCATGGCTAAGGGTAGCTGAGCAGAAAAGTTAACACTAAATTCTGTGCAGCCTGCACACCAGCTCTTGATGGCGTATCTCTAACCTTTTTCTTACATACCAGAAAAGCAAATAAACTTATTTACTTAAACTATTTCTTTCTGGGATCTATTCTCCACAACTAAATTTCTAATAAAATTTACAGTGACTGATCTTTAAAGTATTTTTGTTGTAAAAAAAAAATCAGCTATCTTTCCTTTTTCTTTCCTTCCTTCCTTCCATTCTTTTGTTCTTTCATTCTTTTGTTCTTTCTTTTTCTTGATTTTCTTTAAATTATTTTTTGTCAGTCGTAGAACTTGAACTCTGGGTCTGAGCGCTGTCCCTCAACTCTTCAGCTCAAGGCAAGCCCTCTACAACTTGAGCCAGAGCACCACTTCCGATTTTCTGAGTGGTTTATTGGAGATAAGAGTCTCACAGACTTTCCTGCCCGGGCTGGCATGAGCCACCAGCGCCAGCTTGATTCTTGTCTTAACCCAACAGCTTACCATCCAGGGGTTAGCAAACACTGCTACTGAGCTACTCCCTCAAACCCACCTTTTACTTGCTTTGTCAGTAGCTTGGGACTGAGAGGGGGAACAGGAGAAACAAATCTGCATCTCCATCTGGGTTGTGGTTACATATGCAAATGACATATGCATAGGGCTGGGAATATGGCTTAGTGGTAGAGTGCTTGCCTAGCATGCATGAAGCCCTGGGTTCGATTCCTCAGTACCATATAAACATAAAAGGCTGGAACTGGCACTGTGGCTTAAGTGAAAGAGTGCTAGCCTTGAGCAAAAGAAGCTAATGGACAGTGCTTAGGCCCTGAGTTCAAGGCCCAGGACTGGCAAAAAAAAAAAAAAGAGAGAGAGAAAGAGAAAGATGCATATACTATGCACATACACATGTATATATAAAATAAACATACTTATACATACATGTCATAGTGTACACATGTATATGTAAAATTATTGAGATGAACATTAAGATTACCCCAGTGGACATATCTTATTAAATGCTATCCTTAATTAAAGAAAGCTATTTAGGATGAGCCTGGTATGACATGTATATAATCCCAGAACTAGGGATGTTGATGCAGGAAGATCATGAATGTAAATTCAGCTTGAGCTCCATAGTAAGTTCCAGGCCAGCTTGTACTACATAGGGAGACCTTGTCAAAAAAGTAAATAAATAAATAATTCTGTTTATTACATAAACAATGTAGCAAATTATTTTTTTAATGTTCTTTTTAAACTCGTGGACATTTCATACCTGTGCAATACATGCAGACTTCTCTCTGTCCCACCAGCCCAGTGAACTAGTGAGGGGTCCCAGGATTGCAAACAAACTTCACACTGACCTCGAGGATGAGTTCTCGGGCCATTAGGAGAGTACAGTGTGTGCTGACTACTGACCTTTCAGACCCCTGATCTCTCAGGACCACCCAGTCCTCACACTTCAGAGTTGGCCTTTACATTTCAACCTGAAGGTAATAAATCCTTGCAGCGCTGGGGTATCAGAAGCTGCTGGGCCAGGAGAACAGGCGGTCCAGTGGCTGATCCATTTTGAAGGAAATACAATTTCCACCTGTTGTGGTTTGTTGTTGTTGTTGTTTTTAACTTCGTCAGTCTCAGTGTCCTCATCTGTTGCTTTTCAGCATGGACTGATCACCACTTAGGAAGGTTAACCTGCTGGGTTTCCAGACATGGGATGGACAGGCTGATCCCAACTGTGAAATGGTTTGGAGATTCCCTTGTGGCTCTGATGGACATTGTTGGTGGAAAGAGCTAGCTGTTGACTCTTCTGGGTTTCTTTTCTCTCTGTTGGTTCCTCCTTGACCTTGGACTTTGGCATGACTTACTCATACATGAACCTGTCTCCTCCTCAAAGCAGCTCTGGTATAATTCGAAAAGAGTTTCAAGCCATAAGCAAAAGCAAAAACAAAAACACAAGCCTCCCCCACAGTATAACTCCTGTTTTCACTGTGTTTGATGTTGGTATAATTTGGGGAGAGGAAGGGAAAAAACAAAATGTTTAAATAGGGATACAGGTGGACCCACTGCAACAATGAGATGTACAAGACACTGTTGAACAACAAACTTTACAATTTAGGCGGGGGGGGGGGGGGGGGGGGCCAGTATAGTTGTGTAAATGGGAGGGAAGGGATGGTAGGGGAAAAACAAAGGAGGAGGCAACAATGCTTAATAGGAAATGTACTCATCACCTCACTCATGTAACTGTAACCCCTCTGTACAGTATTTTCACAAAAAAAAAAAAAAACTTAATTTAGGGCTGGGAAGTTTGCTCAGTGGTAGAGCGCTTGCCTTGCAACCCTGAGGCCCTGGGTTTGATTTCTCAGCGCCAGAAGTGGTGCTGTGGCTCAAGTGGTAGAGCACTAGCCTTGAGCTGAAGAGCTGAGGGACAGTGCCCAGGCCCAGAGTTCAGGCCCCACGACCGGACCCCCCCCCAAAAAAAAAAGAAAGAAAAAAAAGGAAAAAAAGAAAATCCATAAGATTTTCCTCCAATAAACCTCCAAAAAAGCCAGAAATGGAGCTGTGCTCAAGTGGTAGAGTGCTAGCCTTGAGTAAAAATCGCTCAGAGACAGCACCCAGGCCCTGATTTCAAGCCTCAGGACTGGCACACATATGTGTGTGCACTTACACACACACACACACATACACACACAAACACACACACAAATTCAATATACTCTTTGTTCTAAGTGCTATATTATGTAAAGAATCCAAGACTACTCTTTCCTCCCACAAAAATGGGTGCGCCCATATTTATAACATAGAATTACATATCATATTACAATTCACTCAATATTTTCCTTGTATTTGTATTTCATGCTTTCTGTAGAAGCAACCATCTTCCTTCATTATATGAGCCCTAAGTCTTGGTTGACTTCACCTGCACTCAAGTCTCTCATGCTCATATTGCTTATCAGAATTCCAGGCTGGTGGTAATTAATCAATTGTGAACCTAGTGGCTAAACCAGCAAACCTCTAGGTGGTGATTTTCTTATGAAAATCTTATGATCCAAGAAGCATTATCCTAAAAACCCAACAAAAGGTACCAGGTGCCAGTGGCTCAAATCTGTAATCCTAACTACTCCGGAGGCTAAGGATCTGAGCATCATGATTCAAAGCCAACCCCAGGCAGAAAAGACTATGAGGCTCTTACCTCCAATAAACTGCTCAGAAAAACCAAGAAGAGGAGCTATGGCTCAAGTGGTAGAGCACTAGCCTTCAGCTCAGAGAGGCTCAAGGATGGTCCCCAGACTCTGAGTTCAAGCCCCAGGATGGGCAAAAACAAAAACAAAGCTGGGTGTGCCAGTGGCTCACGCCTGTAATCCTAGCTACTGAGGACTCTGAGATCTGAGGATCACGGTTAAAAGCCAGTGCAGGCAGAAAAGTCCATGAGACTCTTATCTCCAATTAACCACTAGGAAACCGGAAGTGGTGCTGTGACTCAAGCGGTAGAGTGCTTGCCTTGAGCTTAAAAGAGTGCAGGAAATAGTGCCCAAGCCTAGAGTTCAAGCCCCATGACCGACAAAAAAAAGGGGGGTTTTTCACCAAGCATATGGTAGAAAAGTTGTTTTTGTTACTACGTAACACTCTTCAGAACTCTTCCTTTCCAAGAGCTATTCCCACTTCTCAGGGGAGGGTAGTGTTGAGAAAACTCACACACTGATCAATTTTAGTGCTTGAAATTTCAGCATTGCATAGATTTATGAAGTTAAGGAGGAAAGAGAACATCCACATCAATAGAAACACAGTAAAGACTTGAGCTTCAAGAATGTACCTTCAAGTATGAGGCTTCCATACAAGAAAGATTATTTGCTGTAATGAAATGTGAAACATTATTAGAAAAAAGGCACGAAGTCATTCAATCCTAGGATGACAAAGTCCTAGGATCAAATAAGAAATAATTTCCCTACCTTTATCTAGATAAGGATTATATTGTGATTCCTTAGTTGGAGTAGGAAGATTGACTGATATTTATGACAGAATCTATGACAGTTGGTTTATTGTATTCTTAACAAATCCTACTGTCTTTGGATTGTATTGCACTAAAAAGATACTTTGGACAATGTTTTAAGCTATATTTTGAGACTAAAAAGCCAATGACTTGGGCCCAGCACTGGTGCTGTGTGGCTCAAATGGTAGAGTGCTAGCCTTGAGCTTAAGAGCTCAGGGATAGCACCCAGACCCAGAGCTCAAGCCCCACAGCCGACAAAAAAAAGAAAAGAAAAGAAAGCCAACTAGTTGGGTGCCAGTGGCTCATGCCTATAAGACTAGCTACTCAGGAGGCTAACATCTGAGGATTATGGTTCAAAGCCAATCCAGGCAGAAAAGTCCCTGTGAGATTCTTATCTCCAATTAGCCACTCAAAACCCTGAAATGGAGCTGTGATTCAAAGTGGTTGAGTGTTAGTTAGCCTTGAGCAGAAACTCTCAGGGACAGCACCCAGACCCTGAGCTTAGGCCCCCAAGGACTGGCCTTTCTGTTGCCTGAAGGATAACTATGAAAGACAGACAGCTAGCCAGGCACTGGTGGCTCACTCCCATAACCCTAGCTACTCAGGAGGCTGAGATCTGAGGATCGAGGTTCAAAGACAGCCCAGGCAAGAAAGGCCATGAGCTTCTTGTCTCCGATAAACGAATAGAAAGCCAGAAGTGGTGCTGTGTGGCTCAAATGGTAGAGTACTAGCCTTGAGCTGAAGAGCTCAGGGACAGTGCCCAGGCCCAGAGTTCAAGCCCCAGGACACACACACACACACCCACACACACACACACACACACACACACATATACACACACACACACACAAAGATAGCTTCTGAAAAACTGGATTACCAGAATGATTATTCACTATTTTTTTTTCAGTACTGAAAATTGAGTTTAAGGGCCTTGCACTTACTAGGCAGACACTCTGCCACTTGAGTCACAACTTCAGCCCTTTTGGCTTTGGTCATTTTTCAGGATGGGTCTCTTGCTTTTTCCTAGACTGATTTTAAATTTCCATTCTCCTACCTCCTTCTGCATAGATGGGATTATATGCATGTGCAATCATACCTGGTCCTTCACTTTGATATTTGAACTGTTGAAAGGAGCATTGTTTAACACATATATAATAAGAACATTTACTTATTTACAAAGAGCAGACTACTACCTAAAATCTACTCTAGCTTTCAGGTTATTTTTCTTTCTTTCTTTCTTTTCTTTTCTTTTTTTTTTTTGGGGGGGGGGTCTGGTCATGGGGCCTGAACTCTGGGCCTGAGTGCTGTCCCTCAGCTCTTCAGCTCAAGGCTAGCGCTCTACCACTTGAGCCACAGCACCACTTCCAGCTTTTTTCTTTTTGCTTATGTGGTGCTAAGGAATCGAACCCAGGGCCTCATGCCACTGAGCCACCTTCCCAGCCCTCTCTCTCTCTTTTTCTCTCTCTCTCCTTTCTTCTTTCTCTCCCTTTTTTTTTCTTTCTCTCTCTTTTTTTCTTTCTTTTTTTTTTTGGGGGGGGGGTCTGGTCATGGGGCCTGAACTCTGAGCCAGGGAACTGTCCCTCAGCTCTTCAGCTCAAGGCTAGCACTCTACCACTTGAGCCACAGCCACTCCCAGATTTTTTCTTTTTGCTTATGTGGTGCTGAGGAATCGAACCCAGGGCCTCATGCATGCAAGGCAAGCGCTCTACCACTGAGCCACCTTCCCAGCCCCCTTTTTTTCTTTCTTTTATTTTTCTCATTTGGTGCTGGTACCAGCGTTTGAACTCAGGGCTTTGTATTCTCAATTAGCTTTTTTTGTCCATGGCTGGCACCATTACTTAGGCCATGCCTCCAGTTCCAGCTTTTTGCTGGTTAATTGGAGATAGTCTCTCAGGCTTTTCTGCCTGGTCTGGCTTCAATCTATGATCCTCACATCTTAGCTTCCTGAGTGACTAGGATTACAGGCTTGGGCCATTAGCACCTTGGGCTTTCAAATTTCCTTTCTTTCTTCCTTCCTTTCTTTCCTCCTTCCTTCCTTCTTTCCTTCCTTCTTTCTTTCTTTCTTTTTTCTTTCTTTCTCTCTTTCTCTTTCTCTCTCTCTTTCTTTCTTTCTTTCTTTTTTTTTTTTTTTTTGCCAGTCCTGGGGCTTGAACTCAGGGCCTGGGCACTGTTCCTAAGTTTCTTTTGCTCAAGGCTAGCACTCTACCACTTGAGTCATAGAAGTGCCACTTCCAGCTTTTTCTGTGTATTTGATACTGAGGAATCGAACCCAGGACTTCATATATGCTAGGCAAATACTCTACCACTAAGCCACATTCCCATCCCTCTCTCTTTCTCTATATTTATTTTTTCTTGATTTTCTTGTCTTTATCTTTAATTATCATTGTTATTATTTGTGTGTGTGTGTTGGTCATGGGGCTTGAATTCAGGGCCTGAGCATTGTCCCTGAGCTTCTTTTGCTCAAGGCTACTGCTTAACCACTTGAGTCACAGCTCTACTTCTAGCCTTTTCTTTTCTTATTTGGTAGTTTATTGGAGATGGCGTCTCACAGTCTTTCCTGCCTGAGCGGTGTCAAACTACAATCCTCTGATTTCAGCCTCCCAAATAGCTAGGATTACAGGTGTGAGCCACTGGCACTGGGTCTCAGTTTTTCGTATTGGTAAAAATAATTCTAGTAGTCTGGGAAGGTGGCCCAGTGGTAGAGTGCTTGCCTTGCATGCATGAGGCCCTGGGTTCCATTCCTAAGTACCACATAAGCAGAAGAAGCTGGAAGTCGTACTGTGGCTTAGTGGTACAGCACTAGCCTTGAGCTGAAGAGCTGAGGGACAGCACTCAGAGTTCAGGCCCCGTGATCGACAAAAAATATAAAATAAAAATCAGCAGCAGCAGCATTATTATATAGTAACATATAATATATAATAATGATAATTATTATTATAGTCTAAATGACTCTCTTTTATTGTATTTCTTTTTCTTCCAAATGATAAAAGTGCTGCAAATTCATTATTAGTAATTTGGGGGGAATATATATATATATATATATATAGAGAGAGAGAGAGAGAGAGAGAGAAAGAGAGGGAGAGTGGGGGGGAGAGAGAGAAAGTATAATCACTACTTGTAATTCTATTTTTCTGGATCTTTTTCCAATGTCTTTCCTTGTACTTCTTTTTCTGTTGGCAAACTTTCAGAATAAAAGGGTGCCAAGTCGGCAATCCTTTATTACATAACTGAACAAGTATATGTAATAGCAACCACAAAAATAACTCAGACAGGAGTGATTACATAATTAACACAATTATATACTTGTTTGATAAAGAGCAGAGATTTTGCAAGTGGCATCAAGAAAAAACTGCCCCCACTTTACAGTTCCAAATTATTTGTGAAATCATAACACATGTGCAAGCTACTCTCAATGAAATAAGATTGCTTGCTTGCTTCCTAATCATTTACCAAGGTCATCTGGGATGAATTCATGTGGCTTATAAGGGCGTGGGTAACTCTGGAGCAGGAAATACCTGGAACTCAGGGAAAGCTGAACAATAGGCAGAATGAAGATATATAAATAGTATATAATAGTACTTCTTAGTAATGTGTATAGTACTTGATCTGTAACTTAATGGTGTAGTACTTGCCTAGCATGAGTGAAGCTCTAGGTTCAATCCCCAGCACTGGGGGAAAAAATGAACTAAACTAAACCCTGAAAACATTTTAATTAGTAGATAATGAATTGTAAACATAAGGGAAATTAGTTGCTTTATATACATCATATGATCATTTTTTTAAAAAAACATCAAACTATCAGACCCCTTTCCGTAAACTTTTTTCTTTTCTTCTCTTTTTTTTACCAGTAGTGGGGACTGAACTCAGAGCTTTACACTCACCTTGCCTTTCTGCTCACAGCTTTTGCATTACCATTTGAGCCACACCTCTATTTCCAGGCTTTGGCTGGTTAATTGGATATGAGTTTGAGTTTCTTTGATTTGTCTGCTTGGGCTGCTTTCAAACTGTGATCCTCAGATCTCAACCTCCTGAGTAGCCAGCCGTACAAGCATGGGCCACCAGTGTGTAGCTTTGGTAAACTTTATTTTAAAAACAAAACAAATATCTTAGCTTTGGTGGCAATTACCTGTTGGCTGACTGGAGCTTTGATCTTGCCAGTCTTAATTATTGACCTGTCATCCTTTAGTTGTATTGTTTTTCCTTTGCAAAGAGAAAGGCAATAGCACAATTTCTCTTCACTAAGGGTTCTCTTATGAGATTATTTGGTGAGGCCATAATTAGGTTTCAGTCATCCAGAGAGTGAGTTAGCCTTACTCTATTTTAGGGTCCAGACTATGCTCTCAAGGACTGCTAGTGAAGGTCTGTCTTAATTATGCTTGAATTTTAAGCCAGAAGCGAATGTGCTGGACTCTTTCTTGACCTCTCTGGTGCAATATATTCAATGTTGTTCCCAGAAGTCTTTAGTAAGATATAATCTTTACTAACAGGCAAAGTCAGTTTGCTGTGTTGGACATACATGAAAAGCCAATGCATCCAACCTCAATTTGCAAACCATAATCAGAGGAATATTTATAAGGAACCAGAAACTTTTTTTTTTTTTCTGTTTTGCACCAACACTGAAGCTATGTTTCAGCAGTAAAGTCTTACCTTGCAAAGTTGATAGGTTGGACTGAGGTAACTGTTTTGAGAACTGTATCTAGGCTTAGGATCCTGATAAAAGCATGGTGCTGAGAATTTGCTCTTGACACAATACAAAAGAGCCTCCTATTATTCTGAGGTCTTTTGGAAAGCCAGCATATGCCACTTGATATAATCAGAACAGATATACAGTAGCTAATTCCACTCCCTCTACACACACACTGTCAGTATCAAAATAGGACACCGATCAACTGGACTCCCTCCCTCAAGATGCTGCAAAGAACCCTGGATAACGTGATAGGAAAGAAGGAAACCCTGGAGAGTCTTCTCTGACTGACAGGAGGCGGGACTTCAGTGCTTCCTCATTGGCCTCATACACCGCTAGGGTTGTCCATCAAGTTTCAGAAAGAAGGTTGAGGCAAGTGGCCCAGTGGAGAGTACTTGTCTAGCCTATTTGAGACCCTGAGTTTGATCCCCAGCTCTACAAGATGAATTTTTTTTCCCTCCCAGAAATGCCTCTGGTCACTTCCCTTTTTTAGTAGACTGGTGAATTTCTACAATTAGAGATAGCAGTGTCTGTGAGAATTTTACGTTTGTTTTTCAGCTCAGTAATACTGTAAAATGTAACATAGGAAATATCCTGAATCGTGTGAGTGACCTCTCCTGTAGCCAGGTGCTACCTTGAGATTTTTAGGCTGGTGTTTGTGCTTCTAATTGAGTCAGTGCAGATAAATTTTACACTAGCCAGAGAGCTAATGAGGACAGAACCAAATATGTACTTAATATGTACACGATGCCTTTATACCAAGTGAAGGCAAGTGAAGACAGCAAGCTGTCTGGACAAATGATTTACAGTAACTTGGGTGGAAAAAATGGTAGGGAATTTTCATCTCTCTGTAAAGAGATGGACTCGGGATCAGAATTCCTCAGTGCCAATCTTTGCACCCAACTCCCTAGCTGAGTAAACTTGGGTTTCCTACTTTACCTCTTTGTGTCCCAATTTCTTCATCAGAATGAAGAGAATAATATCTACTATTACAAATACTAATTGAGTACATGTAAATTACTGCAGAGGTGACTATATTAGCTTTCTGCCATTGTAACAAATATAAAGGATAATGAGCTTGCCAGGCACCATGGCTCATGCCTGTAATCCTAGCTACTCAGGAGGCTGAGATCTGAGGATCATGGTTCAAAGCCATCCCAAGCAGGAAAGTCCATGAGATTCTTATCTCCAATTTACCACCAGGAAACTGGAAATGGTGCTGTGGCTCAAGTGATAGAGCACTAACCTTGAGCTGAAGAGCCCAGAGTTCAAGTCCCATGACCCATCTAGAAAAAGAAAGAAAGAAAGCTAATGAGCTTATAAAGAAAACCATTTTAGCAGGACACCACACACCTGTAATCCTAGCTACTCAGGAGATTGGGAAGGTGGCTCAGTGGTAGAGCTCTTGCCTTGCATGCCTCAGGCCCTGGGTTCGATTCCTCAGCACCACATAAGCAAAAAGAAAAAAGCCAGAAGCGGTGCTGTGGCTCAAGTGGTAGAGCGCTAGCCTTGAGCTGAAGAGCTGAGGGACACTGCCCAGGCCCAGAGTTCAGGCCCCACGACCGGACCCCCTAAAAAAAGGAGATTGAAATCTGAGGATCCTTGTTCAAAGCCAGCCCCAACAGGAAACTGTGTGAGACTCTATCTCCAATAAACTACTCAAAGAGGCTCAGGGTTCAAGCCCCAGGACTGGCGGAGGGTGGGGGGGAGGGGAGGAGAAAGAAAGACAAAGACAAAGGGTTTGCCCACTGTATGAGGCTTCAGCCCATAATTGGTAAGCTCAGTCGTTTTCAGGCCTATAATGATCTTTAGGTGAAACACAGAGAAGAAGAAGAAGGAGCTGTGATCCCACTATCCCCTACAATTGCAAGTCCTCAGTAATTCAAAAACCTTCTCATTGGGCCCTAGCTCTTACAGGTTCTACTACCTGTAAGGTAATAGTAGCTAGCTCCATTGTGGGAGCTAACACATGGCATTTGGGAGGGGCATCCCAGAGTCAGATAATAGTTGCTTTGGAATGTTCAGTATCCCAGTTGTAAAAATAAACTCTGTAATTTGAATTAATGTGAACATGAGGAGGCTCTTCTGTTGGTAAGTTAACATATATCAAATAATAAGTGACCTTTACACAGCACATCAATTTAGGAAATCTTCGTTCATATGCATTATCCTACTTAGTCCCCAAAATTTACCCTGAAAGTTAGATAATTTTTTTTCTTGTTTTAAAGATGAATTGAAGCCACTCACACCTGTAATCATAGCTACTCAGGAGGCTAAGATCAGAGGACTGCAATTTGAAGTCAGCCCAGGCAGAAAAGTCCACATGATTCTTATCTCCAATTAATTATCCCCCCTCAAAAAAGAAGTTGGAAGTAGAGCTTTGGCTCAGGGAAAGCACCCAAGCCCTAAGTTCAAACCTCAAGCCCCCAGGACCAGCCTGAGAGAAAGGGGATGGGGGGGAGGGAGATGAATTGACTAAAGCTTATACAGTTGAAGTGATAGGTTCTAAAAACCCTATGTTGGGCTGGGAAGGTGGCTCAGTGGTAGAGCGCTTGCCTTGCATGCATGAGGCCCTGGGTTCGATTCCTCAGCACCACATAAGCAAAAAGAAAAAAGCCGGAAGTGGTGCTGTGGCTCAAGTGGTAGAGTGCTAGCCTTGAGCTGAAGAGCTGAGGGACAGCACCCAGGCCCAGAGTTCAAGCCCCATGACCGGACCCCCCAAAAAATACATAAATAAATTAAATAAAAACCCTATGTTGGCAGTTGTATTTTTTCCCTTATAGGGAATGAATATCACATTACTGAACATGTTTCATATTTCTTTTGGGATGCCAGGAAGCCTAGAACTAATTTTGTACTTTAGTATACCTTAGTATTTGTATAATATATATTAGCCTAGATATTCATGTTATATTTTCTGTTCTGTTCTTGATTTCCCATAATTTTCTTGATTTTTTTCCATAATCCTTTTCTTTTCCTTTTTTTTTTTTTTTTTTTGCCTGTCCTGGGGTTTGATCTCAGGGCCTGAGCACTGTCCCTGAGCTTCTTTGTGTTCAAGGCTAGTGTTCTACAGCTTGAACCATAGAGCCACTTTTCTGAATGGTATATGGGAGATAAGTGCGTGAGCCACCATGCCTGGCTTTCTTTCTATAATTCTATCATTAGAATTATAAATACTCTAATTTGTATTTTCCCTGGTTGGGAAATTTTAGGTATAACAATTTTATCCTTGTGAATTCTTACAATCTACTTCATATACGTTTTGGAAATTTTTAAGAGAATAGACTGACCCATATTCACCAAATTAGTTTAGGCATACCTCTTGACCAGAGTCCTTTTGGCTAGGAACAGAAGTCATATGTATTGAGCCCCTGGTTTGACCCAGTGCTTTATATGAATTATATCACTCATATGTGCAATTCACTCTTTAACAGTTGAGTTAGGTTAGTTATTACTGTTCTCCTGACTAATAACTCTGCTATAGAAATGGAAGCCTATAAAGTTGTAAGAGATTGGGGAAAGAACACAGTGGTAGAGATTCTACCCAGCATAAAGGAGACCTTGGGTTTGATCCCTCCATCGATAAACAAAACAAAAAGTTATCAGATTTTTCTTAAGGTCATCCTTTTCTCCAATTTTTGGCATTGCAAATCAGTCCTAAGCAAGAGCAGAACTTCCTCTTCTCAACTCTGAACTTGTTGATAAGGTTTTACACTCAGGTCTTTGTGTCCCTATTTTGTTTCCCCCATACCCCAAACCAAAGGAGCTTTTCCCCCTATGGCTATGTTACCAACAAAGATTGTTATTCTCTATCTCTCCAGCCAGCCTGTTAGGTTTCTTTATTTGGGCCAGTTTTATGGCTTTTATATAACCACAAAAAGACTGTTATTCAAATGTGCTTCTGCTGCATATGCCCTGGTTATTTCAAACTGGTGGTAAGATTCCTCCTTCATTTATTAGTAGAGGGGAAGGTAGCCGTCCACCACTGCTGAATTAAAGTACAGCAGGAAATCTGGGTTTTCCTTTTGCCCTATGTCGTGCTTTTTATGAGGAGACACAGGGAGGGTCATTATTTATTCAGAAAACTGACTAAATCACCCTTAACTTTCAATTTCCCTATCATCCTTGTGCAATGACTTTACGATATTCCTCAAATACCGATGCTGCCCAAATTTTGTCCTTTGGTTATCAGAATGCTTGCCATATCTTCATGTCCTCTTCATGATTATTTACTCAATTTTTCTTTAAGGCAAATTTTCCTAAAACACACAATTTCAAAGGAAGACTTTATACTGTTACTATATATCTACTACTAATTAAAGAAAACGTTTGCACTGATCAAGATGCACTGTACTTATAAACTGGCATGTTAAACTGAATCTCTTTTGTAGAACTACTTAAAGATAATAGAAGAATAAAAAAAAGGAAATGTCTTTAAATAAGGATACAAGTTGACTTATTGTAACAATGAGATGTACAAGACACTGTTGAAAAATGAACTTTACAACTTTGGCTGGTGGGGGGGGGGTAGTTATGAAGGTGGGAGGGAAGGGATGGTAGGGGAAAATCAAAGGAGGAGGCAACAATGCTCAATAGGAAATGGACTCATTACCTTACTCATGTAACTGTAACCCCTCTGTACAATATTTTTACAGTAAAAAAACGTACAAAAAAAGGAAATGTCTAAATCAAATATATTGATCCACCTATTAAACTCTTTGTGGACAAAGGGCTTAGGGGTTACTTCTAATAATTACATAAAGTACAGAACAGTATGTAAGCAATATGACTTTTGGTGCCATAAGTTTCCCATTTAGAAAGACATAAAAGTATTTACTACATTCATTATAGTCCATTATCTGTAAGGAAAAGCAGAGGCGATTTCCAGTACCAATTGCAAGCAGTAACTGGAGACTATCAGGCCTTAGATTATAGCCAGGAAGGAGAGTAGAAGTTAGCAATAAAATGTCAGCAGTATGATAGTGAGCTGACACCAGCAAATACCAGATTCAACAAGATTCCTTCTTGCTCACAGCTAGAAGGTTTAATTGAAGTCTCTGTATAGACTTGGGGTAGTAAGGTGGGGAAGAAAAGCCAAGAAAGTGGTAAATCCTAAAATAAAGGGTTCAAGGGGCTGGGAAGGTGGCTCAGTGGTAGAGCGCTTGCCTTGCAAGCATGAGACCCTGGGTTCGATTCCCCAGCACCGCATAAGCAAAAACTAAAAAAAGCCAAAGTGGCGCTGTGGCTCAAGTGATAGAGCGCTAGCCTGGAGCTGAAGAACTGAGGGACAGCACCCAGACCCAGAGTTCAAGCCCCATGACCCACCAAAAAAAAAAATATATATATATATATATATAGCAAATGCATGTAAATCCTGGTAAGGGCTAAGCATCTTGGTTCAAAGCCAGCCTGGGCAGAAAAGTCCAAGAGATTTTTTTTTTTGGCCAGTCATGGGGCTAGAACTCTGGGCCTGACCACTGTCCCTGAGCTCTTCAGCTCAAGGCGAGCACTCTACTACCTGAGCCACAGAGCCACTTCTGGCTTTTTCTGTTTATGTGATACTAAGGAATCGAACTCAAGGCTTCATGCATGCGAGGCAAGCACTCTACCATTGAGCCACCTTCCCAGCACAAGAGATTCTTAATTCCAATTAACTAGCAAACTATTGGACTAGAGGTGCTGCTCAAATGGTAGAGTACCAAGCTGTGAGTGAAAAAGTTGAGCAAAAGCACAAGGCTCTCAGTTCATGCCCTAGTACCAGCACACACACACACACACACACACACACACACACACACACACACACACACACACACACACAAAACATTGAGATCATTACTAGAAAGAATAAAGACCTGATAACTCCTAAAAGTGCCTATTTGCCTTAAATTAATAGTATTAGCAGTAGCAGTAGTAGTAGTAGTAACGCATAGTTCTTCAAAGGGGTTACAATTCAATAAGAATCTTGCCTTTTTATTTAGGCCCCAGGAGCCTGAGATTTGGACATTAAGGCTTCCATGGCAGAAGTAGTGTGAGCGCAGTGTCCGGGCAGAGTGGCTGATCAGCTGTGGGCACAGTGGTGGATGCTGGATGAGCATGTGAGTCAAAACTAGGAGAAATACAACTGTGGAGCCCAAATGGACTATAGCACTGGCTGCAGCATCTTCAGCTACCTACAGAGTCTGTGGACAAGCCTCCACCCTCCATGAGAAATCTTCCAGACAGATTGTGTTACTTCCTGTGAGAAGCACAAGTGGCTGAATGCTAGTGAGATGCTCATTTCTTTATCCTGTTTGGCACAGAGAATTAGGATCAAACTCTTACCTTTGATGGAATTACTGGCATTCCTTCCTTCCTTCCTTCCTTCTTTCCTTCCTTCCTACCTACCTTCCTTCCCTCTCTTTTCCTCCTTCCCTTCCTTCCTTATATTATATCATAATTTGGCATGAGAGGAAAAATAAGCGTATACCTCAGACTCTGAGGTGCACAGATCCAGGTCAAATACTTAGAAGGCTTTCAGAGTGTAGTTTGGACCACCTGGAGTAACATGATACTTCTAAGACTCTTCCCTCCCCATCCACTGAGGTTCAGCTCACTGTTATTAGGTAGAAAGGGATGAGAGAAGAACCAAATTCAGTATCATTCCATGGTGGTCGGCCACAGCATTACTGGCAGATCTCCCCCACAGGACATGCAAGTGTTTTCAGGTTCTTTTTTTTTTTTTTTTTTTTTTGGGGGGGGGGGGTCCGGTTGTGGGGCCTGAACTCTGGGCCTGGGCACTGTCCCTCAGCTCTTCAGCTCAAGGCTAGCGCTCTACCATTTGAGCCACAGGGCCACTTCCGGCTTTTTTCTTTTTGCTTATGTGGTGCTGAGGAATCGAACTCAGGGCCTCAGGCATGCAAGGCAAGCGCTCTACCACTGAGCCACCTTCCCAGCCCCTGTTTTCAGGTTCTTGTCCCTGCTTACCATCCAGCGTCATCTCTCACCCCTCCCACCACTCTAGGTTGTAGTCCTGTTGAATCACTTGCAGTTCTAGAATACAACCTCCTCCTCCCATCTCCCTTGTGTATGTTGCATTTTTGTCTTATTCTCCTTAGCATCTGCAGTCCTGCGACATGGTGGCAGCACTTTCTCAGTGATCGTGCCTGTATACCCACGAGTACACCATTTGTGGAATACCTGCCCTCTATTCCTGGTTTCTGATGTTTCTATGAATCTACTCAGTACCTGCCCTACAAACCTATGATAGGTGGATTGTGACTGTGTAATAAGAATTCCTGCTCTTTAATTCTGAACACTCACAGAATGAGGGACCTCTTGTCCTACCTGTCACACTAGTAATTAACTGATACTTGTCTTTGCCTTTACGCTTCAGGAGGTGATAACTGTCTTACTTGCTGCTCGGTTCTTAGGCTTAACATAATATCTGGAACAGAGGAAGTATGTAATAAATGTTTGGTCTAGGCTTCCTAGCCCCTGAGAGGGGCATTGTCTTTTCACTGTGTGCCTCATATGGTTATTGCTTTGCTTCCAGTCTCCTCTGCTATCCAGCAACTGAAAAGATGGCACTGATGACCTGAGCCATGGCCTATAATTCCAAATGATGAATTCCTGATCCAGCAACCCTGTGATTTCTTGCTAGAGTAGAAAAAGAAGTTTGGCAAAGGGATTCAGCTCATCAAGAGGATTTTAAACTGAATATTGAGAAAAAGAGGAAAAAAAACAGACAGACAGAATAACTATCGACTAACAGCTATTATTATTACACTGTGCCCGGGTACTCTTCTGAGTGCTTTAGGAACATAATCTTGTGTCTTCCTTTCACTAAATGCATGAATTGGGGATTGTTGCTGCTGTTATTGCCTTGTACCGTGGAGAAACTGGGCCATTTGAATAATTTGCCCAAGGTCAATCAGGAAGACAGAAAGGATTCAGATTGGGTGGTCTAGCTTTCCAGTCTGTTCTATCTTGCTTCTCATGGCTTTAAAGCTTAATAGTGCTCTGGGGGGAAAAACATTGTGCCATAGAATCAGAAAAACGAATACTTTTTAGTTGAAAGCCACAGAATTATAAACTAAAACCCAGCTGGCCAGGTGAGTATTTGATCTCAGATGTCAATATAAAAGGTAAGGGTAACAATAAAGTGAACTTTAAATGTGAATATTAGCTGGGTGCTGGTGGCTCACACCTGTAATCTTAGCTCTTTAGGAGACTGAGTCTCTTATCTCCAATTAACCACCTAAAAGCAGAAAAGGTGTGGCTTTAGTGGTAGAGCACAATCCTTGAGCAAAAAAGTTCAGCGACAGATCCCAGGTCCTGAGTTCTAACCCCAGGACTGGCACAAAAAGAAAAAAAATGTAAATATGAACAAAACAACATATTCACTTCTGCCTTTTTCACTTAACAGTGTTACAATCAGTTTACAGTATTGTTGTGTAGTTGTCAAGACAATGACATTATATTCTTTCTTGCATTTACATTTTTACTAACTTGTTGAAGTTTTTTGCTCCATGTTACTGACACATTGTTTATCTGTTATGTAAATTGGGAACTCACACTTTGTCCACTTGTCTGCTAAAATCTTAACTTTCTCTTATTAGTTTGTTTGATTTTTTACAACATAAACATCATCTATTGCTCCTCTAGCGGATTTTAGTTAGCATTATTCCAAAGGCCTATTGAATTTTTTGCACTTTGTGTTATTATTAAGTAATTGTATAAAGGAGTTACAATTACATAAGACAGGCTATGAGTACCATGTATCTTGATCAATGTCACCTCTCCTCCATCATTTTTTTTTTTTGTCGGTCGTGGGGCTTGAACTCTGGGCCTGGGTGCTGTCCCCCAGCTCTTCAGCTCAAGGCTAGTGCTCTACCACTTGAGCCACAGCGCCACTTCTAGGTTTCTGGTGGTTTATTGGAGATAAGAGTCTGACAGGAGCTGGGAAGGTGGCTCAGTGGTAGAGCGCTTGCCTTGCATGCCTGAGGCCCTGGGTTTGATTCCCCAGCACCACGTAAGCAAAAAGAAAAAAGCTGGAAGTGGTGCTATGGCTCAAGTGGTAGAGCGCTAGCCTTGAGCTGAAGAGCTGAGGGACAGTGCCCAGGCCCAGAGTTCAGGCCCCACAACTGGACACCCCCCCACCCCCCGCAAAAAAAAAGAGTCTGACAGACTTTCCTGCCTGGGCTGGCTTTGAACCGCGATCCTCAGATCTCAGCCTCTTGAGTAGCTAAGATTATAAGTGTGAGCCACTGGTGCCCGGCCTCTTCCATCATTCTTCCCCATTTCCCCCTCAAGTTACAAAGGTTTTCCATAATGTACATTGAATATAATGACTGCATTTGCTCATCTTTCCTCTCTCCTTTCCCATGCCCCCTTTTGCCCACCCCCCCACAATATGTTTCCACTTCCTGGTATTTGTTTTGATAAATAGTACATTTGTTGTTCAGAGGAGTTATCCCTTTGGTTCCTCCCTTAAATATGTCCTTTTCTAGTCAGTTTGTTTGTGTGCAAATGCACTGAACCCTGTATATGTGATGCACAGTTATATTTTAGATCTTTATTCCTCGAGCTTCAGTAAACAATTATCTTTTTTCATGGCTTTGTATATTTACAAACATGTTACCTGTATATTATTCATTTTTGTGTAAAGCCTGAGCATCATCATCCTTATGTTGTCAAATTATGCATTTCAAATTTCTTCAATAATGTTATTGAATTACTGTGATTCATTTTCTCTATTTTTATCCCGAGGAATTGTAGAAAGAATAGGATAGGCTGCACAACTAGAATGTGGTCATTAAAAGACATGGCTCGTGAACAATGTACTTGCACATCTAGAAGACTAGAAAAGAGAATAGCAACGTGCTTATTTACTTGTTTCAGAAACATACACCAAGGGCTGGGAAGATGGCTCAGTGGTAGAGCGCTTGCCTTGCATGCCTGAGGCCCTGGGTTCGATTCCTCACCACCACATAAGCAAAAAGAAAAAAGCCGGAAGTGACGCTGTGGCTCAAGTGGTAGAGCACTAGCCTTGAGCTGAAGAGCTGAGGGACAGCGCCCAGGCCCAGAGTTCAAGCCCTACGACCGGACCCAAAAAAAAAAAAAGAAAAGAAACATACACCAAGTACCTACTGTCTTCAGGTTCTATTTGAGGTACTCGAGATATATAAGAAAGCAAGGAGAAAATTCCTACCCTTTAAAGTTTATACTTCTTTTGGAGTGAATCAGACAAAATAAATAGGTAAACATAAAACTTACTGGATAATGAATGGGATAGAAGAAAACAAAACAGGACAGAGCATAGGGAAGGGTCAGATTGGCTGTGGTGATTGAAATTATAAATAATTTTGTTCGAAAGGGGTTTACTAGAAAAAAAAAAAAGGAGAGTAAAGGCAAGTGAAAGGCCAATGGAAGACTATTTTGGGAAAAGAAAAGAGTAAGTGCAAAGGCCCTGGGGTAGGGGTATGCTTGCTGTATTTGGCGAACAGGAGGCAAAAATAATTGGAATAGAGTAAGAAAGGAAAGGTGGCTGAGAGATGGAATGTGTGCAGATTGCATAGGTTTATAGACTTTTTTTTGGGGGGGGGGGGTTGGTGGTGGGGCTTGAACTCTGGGCCTGAGCGCTGTCCCTCAGCTCTTCAGCTCAAAGATAGCACTTGAGCCACAGCACCACTTCCAGTTTTCTGGTGGTTAATTGGAAATAAGAGTCTCACAGACATTTCTGCCTGGGCTGGCTTTGAACCATGATTCTCAGAACTCAGCCTCCTTAGTAGCTAGGATTACAGGCATGAACTACCAGCAGCCAGCTGGTTTGTAGACTCTTAAAAAAAAGAGTTAATGATTTATATCTGAAAGGTGGAAATACAGAGACAAACTGTATTAAGATCAAGTATGGAACTTAATCACACAGCCAGAATAAATGAAGTATCTGAATGTCACGTGTCTAGGTAGACTCCAAACCAAGCAGAGTAGACTCCAAACCAAGCCATCTATCAAGAAGGACCGAGGCTTTGGAACTACATCACAGGCCAGATTCTGGCCGAATGACCTCAAGAAAACTACTGACACTTTCTGAAGCTCAGTTTCATCTTCTGGAAGGCAGAGAAACAAAATGTTTAGACCTGTTCTGTGTAAAATAGCTGTAATACCTATGGTGGAGAAGTCTTTAGTTCAAATTGAAAGAGGTTTTGACAGGCTATCTCTGAAAACTTTATTCCAAGGCCTGTAATCAAATGTACTTTGGTTAATCTTTTTTTTTTCCTTGTAAGGGACAAGACACTGTTATAGTATCCTAACAAATGGTGTTTTAAGAACTCTATTAGCAGAAGCAGGTGATACATGCCTGTAATCCCAACTCTGTAGAAGTGGACCTAGAAAGAATATCATTTGAGCCCAGCTCTGGCAAAAGTTAGTGAGACCTTCTCTCACTGTTCACTGTTCACTGTGCACTGTTCACAATAGCCAAGATATGGAAACAACCCAGATGCCCCACAGATGAATGGATCCAAAAATTGTGGTACCTATATACAATGGAATATAATGCAGCCATTAGAAAGGAAAAAATAATGGCATTCCCAGGGAAATGGATGGAACTACAACAAATCATGTTGAGCGAGGTAAGCCAAGATCAGAGAGACAAATGACACATGGTATGCAGATGTTAAATTCAAAACGTAAGGAGATATGACAAAGTAAATCATACTCAAGAAACAAAGGACCTCTTAATTTGTCCTATCATTTTTAGATGACTCCATGTTCTTGACCTCACATATGGTATATACATGTGCACTCTGAGGGAAGCTAGGAGGAGGGCGCAGAATCAGAGGGAAATGGGAAAATATACAGCAGGAAGTCCATCAGCTTCACTGGATAGTGATAAAAGTGAACTAAGCAACTCAACGGCAGCGAGGGGAGGGAGGGAATGAGCAGGAAAGAGGGAACAGCTGACACGAAGCAAAAGGAAAGAAATGTACATATCACCTGATGTGGAAAAAAATAGCTGTAGTATCAAAGTTTGTACAGTCCATAAGCTCTAGAGACCATGGTAATGACAATGTGCCTCGTGAAGGTTAAAATGTGTTTGTGACTTTAACTAAGGGCCACTATCCCACAATTCTGTGAAACTTGTGAAATTTATGTAATCAATCTCAATAAAGAAAAAAATAAGCTATGCGTTGGTGGCTCATATCTGTACTTCTAGCTAATCAAGAGGCTGAGATCTGAGGATCAAAGTTCAAAGCCAGCCCAGAAAACTCTGTGAGACTCTTATCTCCAACAAACTATCAAAAAGCCAGAAATAGAACTGTGGTTCAAAGGGGTAGAGTACCAGCCTTGAGCACAAAAGCTTAGGACAATGATCAAGCCCCGAGTTCAAGCCCAGGACCAGGAAAAAAAAAAAAAAAAGGAGGCCTGGTGGTTCACTTCTCTCAGCTAGGTGGGAAGAAGAGGTAGAGGATCTCAATCTGAGGCCAGACCAAGGCAAAATCTAGGAGACCTTATCTGAAAAATAATTAAAGTAAAAAAGGGCTGGGGATGTGGCTTTAATGGTAGACCTCTTGCCTTATGAACACAAAGACCTGGGTTCAAACCCTAGTTACTACCCACACACACACATACACACACAAAAGTACTTACTAATGGACACAGTGAAGATTTTCTGTACTTGCCTGGCCATAAAGGATTTGCCACCACCTTTTTCCTAGTTTGCATGCAGGCTTTAAAATCAGCTATTCATTTTATAGCACCAGTGTTCCCAGATCACATAAACTTGTGGCTACAAAATAAAGGTTCATTCTTTTGGTAATCAAGATATAACTACTTTGAGCCTTATACACCTACTTGAGCGTAAGTCCAATCTTTCTCTTTCTCTTTCATGGGAGTGTAGATGAGATTTTTGCTTTTGTTTGTTTTGTGCTGGTCCTAAAACTTGAAGTCAGGGCCTGAGCACTGTTCCTATGCTTTTTTGCTCAAGGCTATCACTCTACTACTTGAGCCACCACTCCATGTCCAGCTTTTTGGTAGTTTATTAGAGATAAGAGTTGTACAGACTTTCATACCTGGGCTGGCTTGGAACTATGATCCTCAGATCTCAGCCTCCTGAGTAGCTAGAATTATAGGCATGAGCCATTGGCTCCCAGCTAGGGATTGTACATTTTTTAAATAGATTCTTTTGTATTGTATTTTAAGAATGTTTTTCCTGACAAGCATGGTTGCTCATGCCTGTAATTCCAGCCACTTGAAAGGCCAAGTTTGCAAGGATTGCAGTTCAAGGTTGCCTTGAACACAAAGTTAGTGAAACTCCATCTTGGCCAATAACCAAGTGTAACAGCATGCACTTGTGGTAGTAGCCAATGGGAAGCTGGCCCTAAGTAAGAATAGAGCCAAAAATAACTAGAGCCAAAAAAAAAATGAAGGTAGAGTTCCTGCCTTAGCAAACTCAAGGCTCTGAGTTCAAGCTCCAGCACTATGAAGAAAAAATGCATAAAGATATAGACATAGATAAATTCCACTTTATCTTTCTTTTTTATTTGGGGGGGGGTCCGGTCGTGGGGCCTGAACTCTGGGCCTGGGCGCTGTCCCTCAGCCCTTCAGCTCAAGGCTAGCGCTCTACTACTCGAGCCACAGCGCCACTTCTGGCTTTTTTCTTTTTGCTTATGTGGTGCTGAGGAATCGAACCCAGGGCCTCAGGCATGCAAGGCAAGCGCTCTGCCACTGAGCCACCTTCCCAGCCCCACTTTAACTCTCTTGCTGTTCTCCTTACAACACAAGATCACCCCATGTCTACTGTCTGGGATATTCATGCATTTTTTTATACCATATTGATACAAGCATATACATTTGTTTCCCTTCTCCTAATAAGGGAAATTCCATACAGCTCTATGAAATTCTCTTCTCTCACTCAATTACACAGCTGACAATCTATCTGTACTGACTCATTTTACTGATTACAAAAACAATCACAAGTCTTGTTTCATACAGCCAAAGCAGAATCTATAGAAATATAACTATAGGATCCCTTCAAGTAACTTTTCCATAATAAAGAAAATCAGTGCCAAGGGTTAACTTATGTCCTTGTGCTTTGTGGCAGAACATGTCAAATAAAGAGAAAAAAAAAAAGAAGCTGGAGGATGGTAATCCTAGCCTGTAATCCTAGCTACTCAGGAGGCTGAGATCTGAGGATTTTGGTTCAAAGCCAGCCACGGCAGGCAGCAAAGTCTGTAAGACTCTTATCTCCAATTAACCTCCAGAAAAACCAGAAGTGGCTCTCTGGCTCAAAGTGATAGAGTGCTAGCCTTGAGCAAAAGAGCTCAGGGACAGCTCCCAGGCTCTGAGTTCAAGCTCTCCCTCCCCCTTCCAAAATGAGCTTTTCTCTCAGCAGGTTCTATGTACCATGATGTACTGTTTTTGCCAGAGGCATACGTGCCTGTCTTGATGTAGACACTAGAGGGGCTGGGATTCATCTGAAATAAACAAGTGCTCTTTAGTAGGCAGTGACTGCCATTGGGTGCCAAAAATCCACAGAACTTCTTCCACCAGCAAATATAATCAGCAAATAAAAATTCCAGATAGGGGCCTGGGAAGGTGGCTCAGTGGTAGAGTGCTTGCCTTGCATGCATGAGGCCCTGGGTTTGATTCCTCAACCAAACATAAGAAGAAAAAGCCAGAAGTGGCACTGTAGCTCAAATGGTAGAGCACTAGCCTTGAGCTGAAGAACTGCGGGACGGCACCCAGGCCCAGAATTCAAGACCCACGACTGACCAAAAAAAAAAAAAAAATTCCAGATAGCCTTTTGGACATCTACCCAGAACATCACAAGCCAGGATATTGTAAAGACCCTTGCACACCCATGTTCATTGCTGCACTAGTCACAATAACCAAGTTATGGAAACAGCAGCCCAGATGCCCTACAGTAAGTAGGTGAGTAGATCCAAAAAATGTGGTATCTATACACAATGGAATTTTAAGCAGCCATTGGAAAGAATAATATTATGTCATTTGCAGGGAAATGGATAGACCTAGAACAAATTGTGTTAAATGAGGTAAGCTAAGCTCAGAGAGACAAATAGTGCACGTTTTCTCTCATACATACAAGCTAAATCTAAAATACACTGGGACATGATAAATTATACAGGACTCTAGGCATATAAACATAATGAGACAAAAGGAGGTTACCCTTACAGGAGGAACCCAAATGCACAATGCTTCTGTGTCTCTAAACATTTAAAATCATATTTATCAAAATGAATTCTAAGAAATGGAAAGAAGGTATTTTTGTTTTTGTTTTTAATTCTGGGTAGTAAATGTTGGATTGGATACTTTGGTCAGTAGTCAGTTTCACAAACTGTGTTTCCCCTGTGGCTTGGGGTAACAATATTGCCACTGTGCCCAGCCATTGGACTTCTATGCCTGGGCTGGCCTTGAACTGTGACCTCCAGGTTAATAGGATTAATGGATTGAGCCACCATAACCAGCTTGAGCAAAAACATTTTAGCAGTACGTGTATCATAAGAAAATGGTGAATATAAAATCCTGATGAACCTCACTAACATGTTTTAAAAATTGATTTCTTCAGCTAATGATTTAAAGAGGGCTATGCAATGGTTACTAGGGAACAGTGTCTAATCTTTTAGTACTTTTTTTCTTTTGTACCAGATGCTCATCTATTCTGGAAATTTGAACAAAAATGCTTCCAGCTGAAGAAATATGATAGTTACCTTTACTTCTATTTTTTTGGCGGGTCCGGTCGTGGGGTCTATATCTGGGCCTGGGCGCTGTCCCTCAGCTCTTCAGCTCAAAGCTAGGACTCTACCACTTGAGCCACAGCACCACATCTAGCTTTTTTTTTCTGCTTATGTGGTGCTGAGGAATCAAACCCAGGGCCTTGAGCATGAAAGGCAAGCGTTCTACCACTGAGCCACCGTCCCAGCCCTACTTCTATTTTTATTAATTGTGCCTGTCAGCCAGCACCATTGGCTCATGCCTATAATCCTAGCTACTCAGGACGATAAAATCTGAAGACTGAGATTTGAAGCCAGCCTATGCAGGAAAGTCTATGAAACTTTTATCTCCAATTAAGCACCAGAGAGAGAGAGAGAGCGAGCTGAAAACAAGCTATTGCTCAAGTGGTAGAACACTAGCCTTGAACAAAATAAGCTTAATGACAGAACTCAGGCCCTGAGTTCAAGCCCCAGGACTGGACTGACACACACACACACACACACACACACACACACACACACACACACACACACATACACAATAGTGCTTATCTTCATGGTTCCTTTTAGTTATGTAGATGATAAATGGGATTGGCACAAAATATAAAATCAAAGGGGAATTCAGTCAGCCAAAAAAAATAGGTACATGAAAACACTAAATGCAGTAAAATCTATTTATAGTGGAAATGGCTGTATACAGCTATGAAAAGCATATTTGCAGGAGCAGTTTTACTAAGCATAATAAATTATTATTGAGCCAGCATTTACTCTCCCCCTCCCCCTCCCTTTCCTTTCCCACTCCATTGATATTAGACTTAAATTCAATGTTTTCTAATGGCCAGTGGGAAAGCTGTGAAGGTACATGATGCCAGCTCCAAGCAGAGGTTTAGCAGACACCTTGGCTCTCCTCTGGTGCTCCTGGCCATCAATTCTAGAATGGGAAGTACACATGGGCCCACACTCTGTTAACTTAGCTAAATACATCGAAACCAGAGCTTGAGGCGGGGAAATCCAATGTTTATTATTGTAAGTCACTGGGATTTGGGGGTTGTTTGTGATGTCACATTCTTACAGCAAAACTTGACACGCATTTACTAAAGTTTAGCAATGCGTTATTTTTTTAACATAGTGAAAGAAAGAGAAAACTTGTTCTGAGGTGTTAATTCATCTGTAAAATTATTTCCACATATGACCTGTAGCGTGTTAAGTCAGTCTGTGAACTGGATTCATTCTAGCTGCCTTTTCAGATTCTCTTTCCATTCTTTTCTACTTTGTCCTAAGAAAGAGATCCAGAGAAAGAAGACAGGAAAAGGAGGTTGGACTGTCATCCAGCTGGTTCACTCCAAGTTGGCCGCTTTCCCTGGCCAAAGAACACAGCTTCAGCCAAGTAGCCCTCTGATTCTGAGTTTTAGTAACAGCTCTGATCACTCTTTTGTCCACTCTCAGACTTCTTGGTGGCTAAATCCCCAGGGCCATTAGCCCCAAAGCTCCACTGTCCCAAAGGCTTCCTTCTACCCTGTCCACTCCTTCACAAATTGCCCTTTGTTACACTTCCTACAAATTGCTTGATTTGAGTGTGTCACAGTGTTCTGTGACCCTGAATGATACAATTTCCTCATCAGTTAAATTACATTTAAAAAAAAAAAAAAAGACTTCCTAATCGACAGCAAGTCAGTCTAATCTGGTGGTGTCTTCAAAAAAGTTGAAACACACACAAAGCTCCCAGCCTTAAGTTTCTCCTGAAGGTAAATTTTGTCACGTTCAAGCTCATAAACAATGTGTCCAGGACACTTTCTGTCAAGCATGTAAATCTTATGCTAATGAAGTAAAGAAACTTCAACGTTGCCCATGTAATTGTAACCCCTCTGTACAGTATTTTCACAATAAAAAAATAATAAAAGAAAATAAAAAAGAAAAGAAACTTCAACATTTCTGCTTGCAACTTTCTCTATAGACGCTAGAGTTCTTTGGTTTTAAGTTTTCTCAGAATTCAGTAAAGTTAAAGGGAAAAATGTGAAAATAAGGCAGGAAGGTAGATGAATGTAGAAGAAGCATTACAGTAAAACTTTACACAATGCCCCAATGCTCCAAATCTTCACTTTCTACTAGGAGGACATCAGTTATTGCTCTCTGCTGATTAGCATCTGTGAGAACTTAGATAACCTATTTGTCATTTCTATATTTCATTTTCTCATTTTAAAAGTCAGGCTAAGGGCTGGGAAGGTGGCTCAGTGGTAAAGCGCTTGCCTTGCATGCCTGAGGCCCTGGGTTCGATTCCTCAGCACCACATAAGCAAAAAGAAAAAAGCCGGAAGAGGTGCTGTGGCTCAAGTGGTAGAGCGCTAGCCTTGAGCTGAAGAGCTGAGGGACAGCACCCAGGCCTAGAGTTCAGGCCCCACGACTGGACCCAAAACAAACAAAAAAAATCAGGCTAAGAAAGTCTACTTTCAGGTTTACATTGTCAGTTTTTTTGTGTTTTTTTGTTTTTGTTTTTGTTTTTGTGGGGGAGGGAGCAGAGGGTTGTTGTTGTTTGTTAATCCTAGGGCTTGAACTCAGGGTCTGGGCACCTGTCCCTGAGCTTCTTTGCTCAGGGTTATCATTCTACCACTTGAGCCACAGTGCCACTTCCAGAGTTTTCTGTTTATGTGATACTGAGGAATTGAACCCAGGGCTTCATGTGTGCTAGGCAAGCACTCTACCACTAAGCCACATTCCCAGTCCACATTGACAGTTTAATACAATAGCATGTGAGGATATTTTTTTGGGGGGTCCAGTCGTGGGGCCTGAACTCTGGGCCTGGGCGCTATCCCTCAGCTCTTCAGCTCAAGGCTAACGCTCTACCACTTGAGCCACAGCGCCACTTCCGGCTTTTTTTCTTTTTGCTTATGTGGTGCTGAAGAATGGAACCCAGGGCCTCATGCATGCAAGGCAAGCGCTCTACCACTGAGCCACCTTCCCAGCCCCTACAATAGCTTGTAAAAGGATCTAACACAATGAGTCTGCAAGTTATATTGGTTCAATAAATGGCCTATATACTTTATTCTTTCTTCTAACTGTATATGTATATTTAAATGGATTGTTTCTCTGTGTGTACATGTGTGTGCACAAGCACGCGTGTGTGCATGTGCACATACACACACTGTGAAGCCAGGGCTTTGTGTGTGTGTATGTGTGTGTGTGTATTCTACCATTGAGCTACATCCTCACCTCTTGTTTTATTATTATTGTTGTTGTTATCATTATTTTTTTTTGTCTATCCTGGGGCTTGAACTCAGGGCCTGGGCATTGTCCCTGAACTTCTTCTTGCTCAAGGCTAGCACAGTGCCACTTCTGGCCCTTTCTGAGTAGTTTATCAGAGATAAAAGTCTCATAGACTTTCCTGCTCAGGCTGGCTTTGAACCGTGATCCTCAGATCTCAGCCTTCTGAATAGTTAGAATTGCAGGTGTGAGGCACTGGCACCAGGCTTTCTTGATTTTTAAAGACAGGCTGACCTTGAACTGTCTTTGTAGCCCAAACTGGTCTCAAACTGATGCTCTGATTCTCCCGCCTTCCCAGAGCTGGAGGTCACCATACCCTGTTTCCATCTTGACTCTAGTAAGAACACTCCCAATGTCCGGAAACAAACCTCCAGAACCTTCTCCATCTTGCAGGTCTGACGTTCTCCACTAATTAAGCAACATCCTACAACAACGTCTCTACTAATTAAACAACATCCAATGTCTCCTCGCCACTACCACCATTCAACTTTCCCTATGAATCTATCTTAGATTTTTTTATGTGAGTAGAATTTCACAGTACAGGTGTTTAAACTCAGGGTCTAGTGCTTGCTCCGTTGCCACTTTACCACTTGAGTCACACGTCCAGCCTGATGTTTTTTTTTTTTTTTGCTGCTCAATTGGAAATGGAATCTTGCAATCTTCTCTGAACAGAGTGGCTTTAAGCCTCTATCCTCCAGGTCTCAGCCTCCTGAGTAGCTAGGATTGTAGGCAGACACCATCACAGCCTAGTATCTGGCTTTCTTTTTTTCCCCAGTTTAATGTTCTCAAGGTACATCCGTATTACTGTATGTGTCAGAATTTCCTTGGTGGACTTACTCTTAAAAATGAACTTTCAGGCTGGGAAGGTGGTTCAGTGGTAGAGTGTTTGCCTCGCATGCATGAGGCCCTGGGTTCGATTCCCCAGCACCACATAAACAGAAAAAGCTGGAAGTGGCACTGTGGCTCAAGTGGTAGAGTGCTAGCCTTGAGCTGAAATGCTGAGGGACAGCGCCCAGGCCCAGAGTTCAAGCCCCACAACTGATAAAAAAAAAAAAAATGAACTTTCTATGA
Source organism: Dipodomys spectabilis (assembly GCF_019054845.1). NCBI lineage: Eukaryota > Metazoa > Chordata > Mammalia > Rodentia > Heteromyidae > Dipodomys > Dipodomys spectabilis. Next base: position 7,236,189 of record NW_024870773.1, read on the forward strand.
TGTGCTTACTAAAATCCATATATTTCTTTCCATGCTACATTTTCCATGTATCAAAGGATAAAGATGCTGGGTGCCAACAACTCATATCTGTAATCCTAGCTACTTGTGGGCTGAGATCTGAGAATCTTGGTTCTAAGCCAGCCCAGGCAGAAAAAAAAAATCCCTAATACTCTTATCTCCAATTAATCACTAAAAAGCAGGAAGTGGAGGTGTGACTCAGGTGGTAGATACTAGCCTTGAGCAAAAAAGCTAAGGAAGAGCATAAAACCCTGAGCTCAAGCCCCAGTACTAGCATGTCCACACAAGAAAAGGATAAAGATGTCCCCTATTACTGCATATCATGATTGTGAAACCACATAAAGTGAGATAAGTACTCAGATAGCAACCTCTAGTAATATGCTATCCCCCAGAAATAACCCCACTTTGATATACTAACACAGGCCTATTACTCAGAGGCTTCTCTGACAGAACTCTTTTTTTTTTTTTTTTTTGCCAGTCCTGGGGCTTGAACTCAGGGCCTTGAACTCACTGTTTCTGAGCTTCTTTTGCTCAAGCTAGCACTCTACTACTTGAGCCACAATACCAGTTCTGCCTTTTTCTGTTTCTGTGGTATTGAGGAATTGAACCCAGGGCTTGATGCATACTAGGCAAGCACTCTACCACTAAGCCACATCCCCAGCCTCTGACAGAACTCTTGTTCAGAGTTGTAGGGCAATGCTTAATGAACAAAAAGGAATGCTGTGAAAAAGTATCCTTCAAACTGTAATTGTGAAATCTGAGAATTCATGAACAACTTTAATTTAAATGTTCCTTTTTTTCTCTCTCTCCCTTGCATATGCCTCCTGTTACTAGATTCCTTTCTGAGCTTTTCTTCCAGCCTTGTTTTCTGTGTTCTTTTTTTTCCATTTGGAAAGTTAGGATGGGGGTAGAGACCTGGGAAGCATTCTGTGCCATTCTGTGCTCCTAAGCAACTGTGAAGCTCAACAAATTCTGTGGGCTTGCTAAGTGAACTCTGTGGAACTCTCAGCCTCTTTTGGTTTCAAAGACAGATGGAAGTCGTAAGACTTTGTATCTAGAGAGAGATGGCTGATAAGTAGGATCTGGGCCTTGGCTTTGTGAAGGTTGTTTCTCTTGTGCTGTTGTCCTTTATGGCTTTCCTGTGGTCACTGGTCATCCTGGTCCTTTCTGGAAGGCAGAGCTGGGTACAAGGGCTCTCAATGTACTCTTGTCCACTGCGCCTTTCCCTGGATGCTTTTCGAAAAGCCAGTCCCACAGGCTTTGGGCCCCTGCCTCTAGGGTCCAGATCAAAATGGCGGGGTGGCTCCTGAAGCTCCAGACCCAGTAAGAGCAAAGGAAAGAAAGACAGGGCAAGGCCAGGCACTGGTGGCTCATCCCTGTAAGCCTAGCTACTCAGGAAGCTGAGATCTGAGGATCTGGGTTTGAAGCCAGCCCAAGTCACAAGACTCTTGCCACCAGTTAACCACCAGAAAACCCAGAAATGGAGCTATGGCTCAGTGATAAAATGCTAGCTGTGAGCAAAAAAAAAAAAAGCTCAGGGACAGTGCCCAGGCCCTGAGTTCAAGTCCCATGACTAAAAGCAAAACAACAACAACAAAGCAAAAGACAAAGCAGAGGTGTCAGTAGCCTGAGCAGGAGGTGCTACAATTGTTTCCCAGGTGGGAGACTCGGGGCAGGAAGATTAGTGTCAGGGGTGACTCACAAGAGTTGGCTGAGTGGTCTGGAGGCTCTTGCCGCCAGGGCTTTAGAGATTCTGAAGGAGAGGATTTGGGGTGACCAGTAAACAGGTGGAGCGGAGGGGGAAAAGGAGGAGGAGGCAGCAAACTAAGGTTGGTACTCTAAGAGCCTATTTTTTCTTTCTTTTATTTAAGTTGTTATTATTATTATTATTAAGTAAATGCACAAAGAGGTTACAATCCCATAAGTCAAGTTATAAGTACAATGCTCCTTTCTTTGTTCTCCCTTTTTCCCTCCCATCTCTACCTTCAAGTTACATAGTTCTCTTTTTTTACTTAATGTACATTGACTATAGTGACTACATTTGCTACTTAAAGTGGCATTTGAACCTAGTGGGGAAATCAAAGATGGAGTTTTAGGAGTAAAGGCTCAAAAAAAAAAAGAAGTTTCTAAATAATACACCATGCTGCAGAACAACTCATTCCAGATTCAACAGAGGAAAGGAAATCAAGAGAATGTGATCAAAAGTCTGGTCCAAAGGGGAGGAGGGGGCGCCTTTCACTTGGATTTCGTGCCTTTGCACGGTTTCACTTGAGGACACACACTGTGGCCAGCTCTGAAGTCCCAGCCTTCTCTTAACCGCGTCTGCTCAATCCCACGGCCTGGGGAGTGTGGAGAGTGAACGGGGAGGGAGGAGAGCATGGGGATGTGATTTTCAGGAGAGTTTCCTTGGAGACTAGGCCCTCAGCAATCCTCAAGATCCACTGGACTTGGGGGTTATGCACAGGCTGCTTTCCTCCAGGGGTGAGGCGAGTCGGTTTTTGCAAAGGATCTCAACTCTCATCCACTGATGTTTGACGTTGGAAGGGAAGGCAAATCTTCCAGGGAGCTGAGATTTGACAGGCCAGAACTTGCACATGCGCAATGAGCGCCCTTGGCTGTCAGTGGCCACTGCTGGTGGGGGCAGGGGGGAGGGGGAAGAAATAAGGAGAGGGGAGGGCGAAGGCGGGGCGAGCACACGCGCAGGCGCACTTGTGTTTTAGCGGCCCTGTTTGGCCAGCATCGACTTGGATTTAGTTACAGGCGGCGGCTCACAAGCAAAGGGGGAGGGGAGCCCCAGCCAAGACAATCTGGGGCTCAGGGAGTGAGCTTTGGGGGCTCCTCCCCCTCCCCCGCCCGCTCAGGACTTTCCTGAGCTGTGGGTTGTGAGTGTGGAAGCTGAGGGCTGTGACTCGTCCAGACACGTCCACAGATACAAAGCTTCGGGAAAGATCCACAAGGCTGCAAGTGTGGGCTACTGTGGGCAAAGGGCAGAGAAAAATGGCATGAAGGACAGGGTCTAGGCATGAGGGGCCCCGGGTATCAGGAGAGGCACAGTGGGCTTGAACCCGGGGCCTCGTGCATCATAGGGACACCTCCCGGCCTAAAAGCAAGCATTCTGAAGGTCGATTTCTCAAAATAAAACCCAACTCCCTCTCTAGCAGGAAAAAAAAAAAAAGGAAAAAGAAATACTTGCAGGATGCTTATGTAATAATATATCTCAGATGGGAAAATGTAGCTGCATTGAACAGTTTCTTTTTCATATCATTAACAGAAGGAAGGGGGAATAAAACCTCTGAATTGTATTCAATGGTGTTAGGAATTGAGCACAGGTCTCACAGCATGCTAGGCAAGTCCTCTACCACTGACTTACAATCCTCCAGCCTTGAATTCTGATTTAACTCGATTAAGATGACCCATGCACACTGGGAAATGTAATGTACATGAAATGATTTAAGATAAAAGAAGAACAAAACACTGTTTTCTTCTACGAAGTTTGTGAGGATGAAGCACTTGGTACTTGCTGTAGTGGGTACTTAAAGATTAAGTTGCTCCTAATGTTTCAGACAGAAATTTGACAGCAAGTATTGTTGCACCTTAAAAGTATATGTGTCTCTAGTCATTATTTCCACTATCTTGAATAATGAAACGTCCAATTATTTTCTCAGCACTGCCTAAAGTAGTAGTGGAGTGAGCCGGATATGTATAATAGATTTTGTAAATGAATTGCAGCACTGCTATAGGATGGCAGAATGCACTGCTGATAGCTTGGATGTAGCTCTAGGTTGCTATGATGTAGGCTGTTTGAACAAGTGAGGAAAAAAGTCAGATTATACATACATCAAATGCTCCTATCTTGGGTTCACCAAACTATATATATATATATATATATATATATATATATATATATAATATTTTATATATAATATGTAATAACATACATAAATAACATTTGTTATTTTCAGGTATTTCAATTAAAAGTGAGTTTTTCTTTATTATTTAGACATTTATTAACTTATTTTTTTAACACTTGGGAAGTCAATATATTTTTATTTCTTTGATTCACACCAGCAAATATACTCTGTATTACACTCTAACATTTGCCTTGGATATTTTTTTTCTGGTCCTGGGGCTTGAACGCAGGGCCTGGGCACTATTCCTAAGCTTCTTTGCTCAAGTCTAGTGCTCTACCATTTGAGCTACAGCTCCACTTCCAGCTTTTTGGTAGTTAATAGGAGATAGTGTCACAGACTTTTCTGCCCAGGCTGGCTATGAACTGCTTTCTCAGATCTCAGTCCTCTGAGTAGCTAGAATTACAGTGTGAGCCACCAGCACCCAGCAGCTTTGTCTTAGATTTTTCACTAAGACAAACTGATTTGATTATTTTTGACAATATGCACTTAGACTATACCTTTTTCATTTCCTTTTTTTCCTCCTTTCTTTTTCTTTCTTCCTTCTTTCCTTCCTTCCTTCCTTCCTTCCTTCCTTGTATTAAGGTTTGAACTCAGGACCTTATACTTGCTTGGCTGGTGATCTAACATGGGAGCAACTCCTCCAGCCCAGCTTTTAGCTGATTATTTTTGGAGATGGAGTCTCATAGACTTTTCTGCTTGTGCTGTCTTCAAACCTGGATCCTGTAGATCTCAGCTTCCTGAGTAGCTAGGATTATAAGCTTGAGCCACTCAGCCCCAGCTGTATCTCCTTTGTCTGTGATTTCTAAATTGAGCATATACAAAGATTCTAATAAATATTTATTGGCAATACCTATAAATCACCACTAATAATTTCTCAATTACTATTAATTTACATATATATATATATATCTTCTGCCAATTCTGAGTGTGTGCGTGTGCCTGTGTGTGTGTGTGTGTGTGTGTGTGTGTGTGTGTGTGTGTGTGTGTGCGTGCGCGCGCATGCGCGCACTTGTCCTGGAGCTTGAACTTGGGGCCAGTTCAGAGTTTGTCACTGAACTTTTTTTGCTCAAGGCTACTGCTCTACCACTTGAACCACAACTCTATTTGTGGCTTTTTGGGGGTGGTCAGTTGGAGATAAGAATCTCACAGACTTTCCTGCCAGACTAGCTTCAAACTATTATCCACAGATCTCAGCCTCCTGAGTAGCTAGGATTACAGATGTGAACCACTAGTGTTCCACATTAAAAACAAAAACAAAACACTTATTTAAATGTAATGACATTACTAGAACCACCATGGGGCCTTTGAATAGATCACATTTAACACAAGAGACCAAGGGTTGTGTGATGACCCTTTTTTGGTGTATATTGAGAAAAGCTTTAAAACTGTGCCAATCATAGTCATAATACATTATAAATTATAAGTAGAATTCCAAGACATTAAACTGTGAGAAAAAGTCTTAAACTAGACATAGTAGTGCTCGCCTATAATTCTACTTACTGGGAGGCTGAAGAGGGAAGATTGTAAAATTGAGGCCAACCAAAACAACATATCGGACTGTCTCAATAGAAAAAATAAGAAAGGTCTAAGACTTATTGAAATCCTTAATCACTAAGACATATTGCAAAATAGGTATAATTATTATTTCATTTCACTGGAATGTTACTCATAATGAGTGACATTCCAGTGAAATGAAATAATAATTATTACTCATAATGAGTGTAATATCTAACAGAAACAATTGTAAACTCTTTGCATAGAGTCTCATGGAAGCTTCTCAAATATCTTCTCAACTGTTTTAATCCTCTAGTGAAAAATGAGGAGGGGGGCTGGGAATGTGGCTCAGTGGTAGAGTGCTTGCCTTACATGCCTGAGGCCCTGGGTTCGATTCCTCAGCACCACATAAGCAAAAAGGAAAAAAAAAAGCCGGAAGTGGTGCTATGGCTCAGAGGTAGAGCACTAGCCTTGAGCTGAAGAGCTGAAGGACAGTGCCCAGGCCCAGAGTGCAGCCTTGAGCTGAAAAGCTGTGGGACAGCGCCCAGGCCCAGAGTTCAGGCCTCACGACCGGACCCAAAAAAAGAAAAATGAGGAGGGCTGGGAATGAAGCTTAGTGGTAGAGTGCTTGCCTACCATACATGAAGCCCTGTGTTCAATTCCTCAGTACCACATACACAGAAAAGGCTGGAAGTGGCGCTGTAGCTCAAGTGGTAGAACGCTAGCCTTGAGCAAAAGAAGCTCAGAGACAGTGCCCAGGCCCTGAGTTCAAGCCCCAGGACTGAAAAAAAAAAAAAAAGAAGAAAAAACAAAGAAAGGGAAGGAAAGAAAAGAAATATAAGGGAATTTAGGCACGGAAATGATAAGAGATAGCTAGTAAGTGACAGAGGTGAAAGCTAGACTCAAATTCCAAACAAGATAAATCCAAAGGCCAAATTCCTCTTATTCAAAAAGGCTTCTGTGGGCAGGGATGTTGCTTAGCAGTAGAGCACTTGCCCTCTGTGTGAGATACCATGTGCTCCCAGCACGCATAAGAATTCATTCAAATAGGATGCAGGAAGAAGGGCCAATTCATGCTATCCTTCCTTCAGAAGAAAAGTAACAACATGATACTGAATGTTTTGTGTGTGTGTGTGTGTGTGTGTGTGTGTGTGTGTGTGTGTGTGTGTGTATGTGTGTAGGCATGCGTGTGCGCGCGCCAGTTCTAGACCTTGAACCCAGGGCCTAGGCTCTGTCCCTGAGCTTTTCTTTGCCCAAGGTTAGCACTCTGCCACTAGAGCCACAGTCCACTTCTAGCTCTTTGCTACTTTATTGGTAATAAGAGTCTCACGGAGTTTCCCGCCCATGCCGGCTTTGAACTGCAATCCACAGATCTCAGTTTCATGACCATCTAGAATTATAGGTGTGACCCATCAGCTCCTGGCTTATTGTGTATTTTTATATGGATAATTGTGCACATTCATATAGTGCTTTAGAATTATCTAAAAAATAAACCCTCTCAACCGGGCTCCAGTGGCTCATGCCTGTAATCCTAGCTACTCAGGAGCCTGAGATCTGAGGGTCACAGTTCAAAACCAGCTGGGGGCAGGAAAGTCCCAGAGACTCTTATCTCCAATCAACTACCAGAAAACCAGAAGTAGCACTGTGGCTCAAGCGGTAGAGTGCTAGCCTTGAGCTAAAGGGCACAGAGACAGAACCCAGGCCCAGAGTTCAAGCCCCACAACCAACAATAAACAAACAAACAAACAAACAAAGCCCTCTCATCTTCATAGGACAGCCCTGCTTTATGTCTGTGCTCTGGGCCATCCAGAAAGCCAGTATAGATAAAGTGTGCTATTGACCCTTGTAGGAGTAACAAGAGGACAACTCCAAGGGAAAGAGGAGACAATTTCTTTCAACTGTTATTATTAAGTAGTTGTAGAGAGGGGTTACAATTCCAAAGTCAGGTTATGAGTACAATACTTCTTGGTCAATGTCACCCCTTCCTTCATTCTCTCCATTTCTTCCCTGCTGTCTCTACCCACAAGTTACATAGTTCATTTTTTACATAATGCACCTTGTGTATAATGACTGCATTTGCTCACCCTTCCTTCCTCCATCCCTGGGCCCTTTTGCCCACCCCCAAAGTATGTTTCCACTTCCTGGTATTCATTTGGAAAACAAACCATGATTGTTCATTTTTTTGTGTAAGTGCATGGAGCCCAGTGTATGTCATCATGCATAGCTGTATTTTATTTTATTTTTTGCCAGGGCTGGGGCTTGAACTCTGGGCCTGGGCACTGTCCATGAGCTGCTTTTGCTCAAAGTTAGCACTCTACCGCTTGAGACATAGGGCCATCTCTGGCTTTTTCTGTTTATGTGATACTGGGGAATTGAACCCAAGGCTTTATGCATTCTACCACTTAACACTGTACCACTAAGCCACATTCCAAGCCCTACATAGCTGTATTTTAGATCTAGCTTCCACACATGAGAGAAAACCTGCACCATTTTTCTTTCTGAGCCTGAGGAGCCAACAATTTTATCATGAGATGGATCTGATTTAAATGCTGAGAATAAAAATGCATTTATTGACAGGCACCAGTGGCCCACGCCTAATTGTAGCTACCCAGGAGGCTGAGATCTGAAGATCGTGGTTTGAAGCCAGCCCAGGCAGGAAAGCCTGTGTGACTCTTATCTCTAATTAGCCCCCAGAAAACTGGAAGTGGTGCTGTGGTTCAAAGTGGTAGAGAGCCAGTCTTGAGTGAAAAAGCTCAGGACAGCACCCAGGTCCTGAGTTCAAGCTCCAAGACAAACAAAAATAAATAAATAAAAAATTTAAAATGTATTTATCATTAGGCCCCAGTGGCTCATGTCTATAATTCTTGCTATGCAGGAGGCTGAGATCTGAGGATATTAGTTCAAAGCCAGCGCAAAGCTGGAGAGGCCATGCAACTCATCTCCAATTATCTACCAAAAAGCTGGAAGTAGAATTATAGCTCAAGTTGTAAAGCACGACCCTTGAGGGAAAAAAACTAGCTTAAATGTGGTGTCCAGGCCTTGAATTCAAGCACACACACACACACACACACACACACACACACACACACACACACACACTGCATCTATCTCAGTTAAATATATGAGATTGCTGAATGCTTATCTTGAATCCCTGAATTTGCCATCGATTTCTTGGTGCAACACCCATAGATCTTACCAACAGAGCCTTATATGGCTATTCTTAGAGTATGGTGCTGATCCAAGTGTCCTGAATGCCAGTAGCAACAGTCATCTACTGTGCAGTCCAGAGTAGAAGCACATGGATGGCTGCCAAACACCTTGTACACAATACAAACATTGATGCAAAACCCAAGAAGGGCTAGCCCAGCCCTATTTCCGTTTTAACAGTGACATATAGAGCCATTTTTCATATGAAGAACAAGCATTTCCTAAATGAAAATATTTAGAATAACTTAACTGTTCATGATTTAACTTTAAATATTGCTCTGTGTGTGTGTGTGTGTGTGTGTGTGTGTGTGTGTGTGTGTGTGTGTGTGCCAGTCCTGGGGCTTGAACTCAGAGCCTGGGTGTTATGTTCAATGCTCACACTACAGCAGTTGAGCCACAGTTCCACTCCTTGATTTTTGATGGTTAATTGGAGATATGTCTCATAGACTTTCCTGCCCAGACTGAAGATCAAACCATGATGTTCAGATCCCAGCCTCCTGAGTTGTTAGGATTATAGTTGTGAACCACAGTAAATACTGGTTCTTTTGATGACACATTAGATGATACAGTTTCTGTATATTCATGGTAAAGCAAAAAAAAGGAGGTTGAGAAAACACTGAATTTGTTAAAAGGAAAACTTTTATGTTTTTCTAATTTTAATATGCTTTCCTTTTAATTGCTGGAGATAGAACCCAGGTCTTCAAGATCTTCACCACTAATCCATTTGTCTGTTCTTTTCTTCAAAGTTTTAAAAACAACCTTTTGAGGAGAATAATTACTGTGAAATATATAGGAAAGAAAAATTTTCCTTTGAAATGGGCTTTGTCTCAAAGCTCAAAGAAAGCAACATCATTTTACAATGAATGGAAATCTTGTTGCTGTTGGGATGCTGTTGTTTATCTCTTAGCCATGGGGCTGAAGAATGATAATTTGAAAAGAGAAAATGATCACAGATGCACAGGTCAGAGGGAAAAAAACTAGAAGAAGGGTTTATTTTAAAACTGTTGCTTCAAGTTTCATGTGTATAGGTCCAGTTTTGGAGATAATAATTCTTAGATTGGGAAAGAAATTTAGTTACAAATACAGAGAGCAATTTTAGGATTCTTCCTTAGAATCCCTCTACATCACCACCTAGTGGTGATTATGTGTCAGACAAAGGAGATGATCTATTAATACACTCCCAGATTACCCTTTTCTGGAAGAAACAACCAATTAGATAAGAGTTTAAATTCTGCTATCAAATCTACAATGTCTTGCTAAGAGGTGGGAGGTATTTTGTGTTTTTTGTGCCGATACTGAGGCTTGAATTCAGAGTGTCAGGACTGTCCCTTAGCTTTTTCAGATCAAAGATAGCACTCTACCATTTGAGTCACCACTTCACTTCTGGCCTTTTTTTTGGAGGTCTGGTGGTGGAGCCTGAACTCTGGGCCTGGGCGCTGTCCCTCAGCTCTTCAGCTCAAGGCTAGCGCTCTACCACTTGAGCCACAGCGCCACTTCCAGCTTTTTTCTTTTTGTTTATGTGGTGCTGAGGAATCGAACACAGGGCCTCATGCATGCAAGGCAAGCGCTCTACCACTGAGCCACCTTCCCAGCCCATGGCTTTTTTTGGTGTTTTTTTTTTTTTGGTGTTTAATTGGAGATGCGAGTCTCACATACGTTTCTGCCTGAGTGGCTAGGATTACAGGCATGAGCCACCAACGCCTGGCCCTTATTTTGCATTTTTATATAATGAAATCAGATTTCATTTTGAATTTCCTGGTCCCTTTTTGACCCTATCGATGGAAATTAAATGCAGTTTTCAGTAAGTGACTATGTCTTTCCATTTCCTCCTTTTGGCAAAATCCCCAAATGCTAATGAGATTTATCATCTAGATGACAGACGAAATTAAAATGGTATTCTGGTTCTCAACTAGTACATGTATCATAATGACCTAGGGGTAGTTTTGAATAATTAACATCCAGGCTTCCTCCCATTGAGTCTGATGTAATCTATCTAATAAGGCCTGGCCATGGATATTTACAAATACTTATTCAAGATCTCATGGAATCCATGCATGAGTCACCAGCACCCAGCAAAATTGCAGTGTTTTTAATGAAATAAGCAAAAATGATGGGCAAAGGGGGTCAAAGAAAAAGGGCTTATTGCCGGAGAGAAGGGAAAGAAAGATGCTAAGAAAACACCCTGTTTTGATTCCTAGGACTGCAAAATGAACAAACAATTCAAAGATAGTGAAAATGTTGATACTGATATGAAATATCAATAAGGGCTGGGAAGGTGGCTCAGAGGTAGAGGCCCTGGGTTCGATTCTTCAGTACCACATAAGCAGAAAAAGCCGGAAGTGATGCTATGGCTCAAGTGGTAGAACGCTAGCCTTGAGCTGAAGAGCTGAGGGACAGCGCCCAGGCCCAGAGTTCAGGCCCCACAACTGACCAAAAAACAAAAAAGGAGAAAGAAGTATCAACAAAAAGAAATTATAATTAAAAATAAACTAGAGATGCTCACTGGTGGCTCACAACTGTAACCCTAGCTACTCAGAAGTGTGAGATCTGAAGATTGAAGTTTAAAGCCATCCTGACAGGAAAGTCTAAAGACTTTTATCTCCAAATAGCTACTAAAAATGCCAATAGGGGAGGTGTGGCTCAAGTAGTAGAATTCTAGCCTTGAGGGGCTGGGAAGGTGGCTCAGTGGTAGAGAGAAAAAAGCCGGAAGTGGTGCTGTGGCTCAAGTGGCTGTGGCTCAAGTGGTAGAGCACTATGAGCTGAAGAGCTGAGGGACAGCGCCCAGGCCCAGAATTCAGGCCCCACGACCAGACCCCCCCCCCAAAAAAAAAGAGCTCAGGGACAAGTGCCCAGGCCCTGAGTTCAAGGCCCAGGATGCGTGACTGTGTGTGCGAGCGCACACCCCCCCCCCATGGAACTCATAGATAAGTATACTTATCAAATAGATAAGTATAACAGAAGAACTCCCATGTTTCCAAACCTAAGAAATCTCTAGAACAATATTCTAGAAGTCTGAACTTCTACTTCCTCCTGGCATCTCCTTTCCAGTAACATAGCCTAACTTCCTTTTTTCTCTGCTTCTGTGTTTGGAAGTTAAAGGAAGGCTTATTAACAATACCTACTGGGCTTTTGTTTTTGTTTTCAGTAGTAGGGCTTGAACTCTGGGCCTGGGCACTGTCCCTGAGCTCTTCAGCTCAAGGCAAGTGCTCTACCACTTGAGCGACAGCGCCATTTCCAGTTTTCTGGTGATTAACTGGAGATAAGAATCTGATGGACTTTCCTGCCCAGGCTAGCTTTGAACTGTGAACCTTAGATCTCAGCCTCCTGAGTAGCTAGGATTGTAGGTGTGAGCCACCTGCACCTTGCAATACCTGCTCTATGTACTTGCTTGCCAGCTTTTTGACTGATGGTACACCCTTCAGTACAGTAAACCTTGCCTTCCCAAGTTCCTTTCAAGTGGGTGTCCTTATTCTTACACGACACTCCAACATCTCAGCCATTCTGGAATCATTTCTAACAATAGTTCAATTCCAACAGCCCTATGCAAGTAATTTGTTATAAATTATAAAGAGAAATCACACTGATGGGTGTTGGAGAAATTATTGAAGAGGCTATTATATTTTAGTGCTATTTTTTGGGAGGGATAAACATGATATTAAGAAAGAAAAAGAATCCCAGCTGGGTACCAGTGGCTGGAATCTGTAACCCTAGCTGCTCAGGAGGCTGAGATCTGAGGATCACTTTTCAAAGCCAGCCAGGCAGCAAAGTCCATGAGACTCTTTTTTTGTTTTGTTTTGTTTTTGGGTCCAGTCGTGGGGCCTGAACTCTGGGCCTGGGCACTGTCCCTCAGCTCTTCAGCTCAAGGCTAGCACTCTACCACTTGAGCCACAGCACCACTTCTGGCTTTTTTCTTTTTGCTTATGTGGTACTGAGGAATCGAACCCAGGGCCTCAGGCATGCAAGGCAAGCACTCTACCACTGAGCCAACTTCCCAGCCCCGTCCATGAGACTCTTATCTCCAATAAACTACTCAGAAAAAAGGCAGAAGTGGCACTGTGGCTTATGGGGTAGAGTGCTATCCTTGAACACAAAGAGGCTCTGGGACAGCACCCAGACCCTAAGTTCAAGACTCAGGACCAGCAAAAACGAAAGAAAGAAAAGAAATTCACACGCAAGCACGTTCTTTGCACACAACGATTTGAACACGCATAGAGAAAAGAGTAAAAGTCTAGAACTGCAGGCACTATATGTACCACTCTATCACTTGAACCACATCTAGCTCTTTGGTAGTTAATTGCAGATAAGACCCTGAAAGACTTTCCTGTCCAGGTTGGCTTTGAACCTTGATTCTAAGATCTCAGCCTTTTTTTTTTGGGGGGGGGGGGTGTGCTGGTCCTGGGGCTTGAACTCGGCACATGGGCACTGTCCCTGAATTTCTTTTGCCCAAGGCCAGTGCTCTCCCACTTGAACTACAGCTTCACTTCCAGCTTCATGGACTTTCCTGCCCAAGCTGGCTTCAAACCACAGTATTCATATCACCACTTCCTGAGTAGCTAGGATTCTAGGTGGGAACCACTGGCACTCAGCCCAAGTGACCTTTTTAAATTTAGGGATTCTTTTTCATCATAAATATTTCAATCCCAGTATCTGGCTTCCCATGTCTAAAATTTCTGTCTGACTCAATGACTCAGAACTAAGGGGCAGAAATACATAATAACCAATTAGGGATATAAGTGTATACTTTCAATGTCTTTTATTAATAAGCAGCATCTTTGTTAGATTATTAGACTTTTGCCAGAAAACCATGCCTACATTCAGGTGCAAAGAACAAAGAAAGGTTTATGGCCAGCAAGGGGACCTGCCAGACCCCTTCACACAAGACAGGAGTGAGAAGCAGCACCGGCTATTGGCTGAGATGACTTATATAACTTACTGAGGGTAGGAGGGGCTAGAAGGGGCTGGGAGGCGGAGACCCTGGTGTGGACATAAGGACCAGGGGCTTCATCATGATGGACTAGGATTTATGGCTGCTGTCCATAGATAAGGGGCCCTGCAGCTGCCCAGACCTGAAGGTCACTCTAAGGGGCTCTTGCTGCCTTATAGTGTGGTAGCTGCCCCAGAGGAGTGTTATCTCAAGGCAAAGGGGGGTTGGAGGCTGATTATTTACTGCCTTTACTAAATGGGCCTAGTATTGCCTAGGAAAGGAGCATGCTAAGCTGTGGAAGGGGGAAGGAGCATGTTAAGCTATGGGAAGGGAGCTCACGGGGTTAACAATCTTGATAATATTGATAGTGCTTCAATCAGAAGGCTTAATCACACAAGTTCACCCTGCTTCAATTAAGAAGCTGGGACTTGAACTCGATAAAATGAAATTTTAAAAGATTAACATAAAACAGAACTGGAACAATATAAACAACCCCATCCTGACAAATTAAGAATGAGCAACTCATTATCACATGAACTAAATGAGGAAGTGAAAATATTGAATCACAGAAAATATTTATGCTCATAATTTGTCTCCAAAGCACACTTTTCAAAATGAGACAAGCTGGTCACTGCAGCTTATTCCTGTAATCCTAACTACTCATGAGGTTAAGATCTGAGATCTACCCAGCCTAGGTAGATAAGTCTGTGGAACTCCATCTCCAATCAACCACCAGAAAACTGAAAGTGTTGCTGTGGCTTAAAATGGTAGTGAGCTAACCTTGAACAAAAAAGCTCAGGGTCAGTGCCCAGGCCCTAAATTCAAAGTCCTCCCTCCCCCTAATAAAAAAGACAGGTTCAAGAGATTAGCATAAAATGAAAACTAAACAGTATAATTGTGGGAAATAATGTCAGTAAATACATTTTCACTTAAAATGTTTTGTGTGGATACCAGAGAATGAACTTGGAGCCTTGCATTGTGCCATGTCCCCCATCCCCAAGGCTAGTGCTCTACCACTCCACTTTGGGCCTTTTGTCTATTAATTGAGGATAAGAGTTCTCTCCGACTTTTCCAACTGAACTGGCTTCCAACCAGATCTCAGCTTCTCCACTGCCTGGGTTTGTAGGTGTTAGCTGCTAGGACCTAAGTTGCTTCCAAGGTTTTAGATTGCACATGGATTCCTGTTCAGTTTTCTCATACTTTAAACCTGATGTATTATACTTTTCCCTAAGTATTTTTGAAGGATTTTAATGATGACACAAATTGTTATAAAGTTACTTGCCAGAATTCTCTTAAATAAAATGAAGCTAGGTGCCGGTGGCGCATGCCTGTAATCCTACCTACTCAGGAGGCTGAGGTCCTAAGACCGATATTCAAAGCCAGCCTGGGCAGAAAAATCCCTGTGAGACTCTTATCTCCAATAAACCACTCAAAAACCAAAGTGGCACTGTGGCTTAAGTGGTAGAGAACTATCCTTTAGCACAAAGAGGCTCAGGGACAGTGCCTAGGTCCTGAGTTCAAGTCCCACAACTGACAATACATATCTATATGTTTATAGATCTACATATCAATGAATTCAGCGATATTTCAGTACATTATCTCATTAACACAAAGGCTCAAAATACTAATGATAATTCTGTAGTCAGGATCAGACACTTAGCAAATGAACTTCCCCTGTTTGTAATCTTTATTGGTACCACTAGAGGGAGTATGAGGACAAACTATCATCAGCTTTTCTACTCAATGGAAAGGAATACTTAGGTGGGATAGAGTGATACCGGTAACTCACAATGTGATCAAAATAATTCCTTGGCCAGTGTGAGGGATGTATGAAAGAGAAGGGGAGGCCCAGTCATCTTGCCAGTTGACCAAGTAAGTACTTCAGTTCTTTTGATTATCAGCAACCATCCCCAGATGTTTTGGCTCTTTTTATTCTTCAATGTCATTTTATTTATTTATTTATTGCCGGTCGTGGGGCCTGAACTCTGGGCCTGGGCACTGTCCCTCAGCTCTTCAGCTCAAGGCTAGCGCTCTACCACTTGAGCCACAGTGCCACTTCCGGCTTTTTTCTTTTTGCTTATGTGGTGCTGGGGAATCGAACCCAGGGCCTCAGGCATGCAAGGCAAGCACTCTACCACTTAGCCACCTTCCCAGCTCCTTCAATGTCATTTTAATTTCTCCCAGATTGTGAATGAAAGAAAATACTTGAAATTTGTCTTTGAGTGGTGTATCTTTAAATCTCCAAACTAGCTTCCTAAATAAAAGTCTTCCTAGCTTCTTTTGTTTGTTATTTTAATGATTATATACTTATGGACTACCTACCACATGCTGGTTTAATAAATTTGTACATAGGGAGGTGGCTACTATAGTGACAGAAAATTACCAGATTTATCGTTTGACCTATTAACTCTTTTTTTGGAGGGTGGTGGGTGGGGGGTGGGGGGAGTCCGGTCGTGCGGCCTGAACTCGGCCTGGGAGCTGTTCCTCAGCTCTTCAGCTCAAGGCTAGCGCTCTACCACTTGAGTCACAGCGCCACTTCTGGCTTTTTTCTTTTTTGCTTATGTGGTGCTGAGGAATTGAACCCAGGGCCTCATGCATGCAAGACAAGCACTCTACCACTGAGCCACCTTCCCAGCCCCCTATTAACTCTTTAATGCAAAGATTTCTTTGTTTTCTTTCCTTTCTTTTCTTTCTTTCCCTTCCTTCCTTTCTTCCTTCCTTCCTTCCTTCCTTTCTTTCCTGCCTGCCTGCCTGCCTTCCTTCCTTTCTTTTTTGCTAGTCATAGGGCTTGAACTCTGGGCCTGGGCACTGTCCCTCAGCTCTTCTGCTCAAGGCTAGTGCTCTACCACTTGAGCCACAGTGCCACTTCCGGTTTTCTGGTGGTTTATTGGAAGTAAGAGTCTCACAGACTTTCCTGCCCAGGCTGGCTTTGAACTGTGATCCTCAGATCTCAGCCTCCTTAAGAACTAGGGTTACAGGTATGAGCCACCAGCGCCCTGCTAATGCAAAGTTTTCCAATGGCACCCTGAGCAATCTTCTAAGTGAGCTGTACCAGTAGGAAGCAATGGTACTTGATAAGCCTGATACCTTGTCAACCACTTCTCTGGACTTTATTTGAATTACTTCTTAATTCGTAACCTCCTAGAAATGTAAGTACTTCTTTGGAATAATTTAGTTTTAATCTTGCCTACAAGCCAGGCACTTGTGGCTTACATCTGTAATCCTAGCTAGTCAGGACACTGAGATCTGAGGATTAAGGTTTGAAGCCAGTGCAGGCAGGAAAATTTATGAGATTTTCATCTCCAATTAACCACCAGAAAGCCAAAAGTGGTGCTGTGGCTCAAAGTAGTAGAGTGCTAGCCTTGAGTGAAAGAGTTCAGGGACAGTGCCCATGCCCTGAGTTCAAGTCCCAATACTTGTATACCATACTTACACTCTGACATACTTTAAGTGTTAAAACACCATCCATGAGAATATATAGTTATTTTATGGAAATTTTATTTATTTACTTATTTTGGTGGTCATGGGACCTGAACTCAGGGTGCTGTCCCTGAGCTCTTTCACTCAAGGTTAATGCTGTACTACTTTGAGCCACAGATCCACTTCCAGTTTTCTCATGGGCTTTCCTTCCTGGGCTGGCTTTGAACCCTGGTCCTCAGATCTCAACCTTTTGAATAGCTAGGATTACAGCATAAGCCACTAACACCTGGGGATTTTTTTTTAAACTTAAGTCATATATCTGTCCCTTAGGAAACAAGAGATGCTGAATATTTTTACCTTTTTCAGTTTTCACAGGATTCATGACCACCACCAAATTTGTCATGGAGATGCAATAAGAACAGATGTTAAAAACTCTAGAGAACCCTTGCTGGATATCTTCATAACAGTTTGTTATTCAATAAAACTTTTTTTTTTTTTTTTTTTGCCAATCCTAGGGCTTGAACTCAGGGCCTGGGCACTGTCTCTGAGCTTCTTTTGCTCAAGGCTAGCACTCTGCCACTTGAGCCACAGCGCCATTTCCAGTTTTTTTCTTTCTGTGGTACTGAGGAATCAAACCCAAGGCTTTATGCATGCTAGGCAAGCACTCTACCACTGAGACACAGAATTTTATTTTTATTCCAAGAGAAAACTTGTGGCTGAAGGGTTGATCCCCACCCTTTTACCCCAAGTATACATAGATGTAATTGACCCAGGCAGGACAATCCAACCTGAGCCTGGCTAGAAACATTTCATCGTGGACCCAGTCTGTAATTCTCTGAGGCCAAGCTGTGAGGCTAGAGAAGGGTTAAAGAAGCTGGAAGATAGAATTGGACCCTGTGAAAGTCAAACTGTCTAGGCAAGACAGATATAGAGCTGTTTGAGCACTAAAAAGGCCTATTCTCTGCCTGAGTTTAAAGTTATTAAACTCAAGTAACCTCTGTCTCCTTACTCAAAGCCGTAAAAGCCCTACTCTAAGCCAAGCACCATGGCTCACACCTGTAAGCCTAGTTATTGGGAAGGCTGAAATCTGATGATTGAGGTTCAAAGCCAGCCCAGGCAAAGTTCCTGAGATACTCTTATGTCCAACTAACTACTCAAAAACTGAAAGTGGCGCTGTGGCTCAAAGTGGCAGAGTGCTATCCTTGAGCACAAAGAGGCTCAAGGACAGCGCCCAGGCCCTGAATTCAAGCCCCACAACCAACCAAAAAAGAAAAAAAGAAGAAAAAAAAGCCCACTCTGGCCCCACTTCCTTGCACAAACCTCCATTCCCCTGGGAAGGTTTGTTGCCCCATGCTGCTGTACCTCAATAAACAGCCCTAACCTCTTGAGAACAGGGTCTGGCTTTTTCCTTTTAATTTCTCCTCCATTTTCCTAACAGTGGACAATACCTCAAATCTATGACCTTCAAATGGGAGCTTGAAAAACTACCTGGCCAACAATTATATTTCCATTAGGATTTATATTTATGCTATAATTTTTGTTTTCAGTTTGCTAAATAAAGGTCATAATTATCTGTGTGGACAAGGAAACAAATTTTCTTATTTTTTAAAAACGAATATTCACTGGTGAGGTCATTTTTAAGAATCAAGTTTATAAAAAGCAAGAATCAACTTGTTGATTCGATGTGGGACTAATCCCACACATTTCATCTTTCTTCGAAGACAGACGGATCGATTGAGAAAATGAACAAGATGGCTAAAGCTGAAGGTACACATTGAGATGCTGTGGTGTAGCTTCTAAGTGATGACACTTTCAGAGTGCTGGACCATCTCAAGGTTGCTACCCTAAGCACAAGTGAATAGTGGATGTCCAAACAACTAAACACAAGTGGTGTTTATAATTTAGAATAATTTCAGATAACATTTTTAATGGATTATATAAATCATAGGAAAGATTTCCCTTCCTCTTGGTTATACTTCTACTTTGGACTTTTCTGGGGGAGGTTGGGGCCATTAAGACCTGGACCATAAGTTCTGTGATAATGGGACTTTTAGGCTTCCTTTGCCACCTGGTCCACTATGCCTATTTACTGAGTTGTTGCCCATTTGATGCCATCTATAGTGAATTATGGCCACCTGTGATGGGGCCCATACTGCCTCAAGCAGTCGCAGGATTTCTCAGTTATGCTAGGAGGATTGCCTTGGGCCTAGATAGTCAAGAGGGCTCTAGCTCCCCTGGGTGAAGGTGATCTGGGTTCCCAACTTGGACAGAAGATCTCTTCCTAGTAGAAGGATTAGGTAGTCTGGTTAAGTACAGGAATTCATGGAACTCCAGATGGCTACCAAGCTGGCAGACTTTTTGACAAGAAGGCCATGCAGTCTGGGAGCCAGTAGTCCCCTGAATCGTGCTTTCCTTACCAGTGAATGGGGCCACTAGACATGTTACAACCAAATGCTCTACCCATGTATCTACCATGGAAGTCACCATTTCCACCGTGGGTCCCTGGGGAGCCAGGATCAAGGAGTCCAAGTTACTTCTCATCTGAATCTTGTACACTCATGCCACTGAAAATTTCCTATAAGGTAAGGCATCACCTGCTACTTTCTAGTGTGGCGTCTTCTCACTTGGATAGGCCTTGGACCCCGCCCCCCCTCCTTGCCCCTTCCAAGTAGGGCATCCATTTTGTGAGGAAAGTGGCTTTTCTATCAAAGTAGGCGGCTTCCTTTCTGTCAACTTTGTAGAATTGCTATTCTGAAAAGTTCCTACTTGGCCCTTGTTGATTCCATTTCAGTTACATCCTGTGAATAAAGCCGCATCCTTTTGCAGAGCTCAACCAATCTGAGCAGAGGGGCAGGGCCTGCTGGGTTAGGATCAAAAAGGAACCACCTTCTGGCTCTGTGTGTTTACTTGCCAGATTTCTGGCTCAAGGTGCACCCTTCTGCTACATCCTGAGCCACTTAAAATCTAACAGCTTTCCAGTGGCCAAATTCCCTTTAGTAAGCACACTGGTTTTTCTGTCCAGGCCTTGTCATGGGGTCAGGATGTCTGAGTGCGGCTGGTAGAGGAATACCTTTTTTCCACTCACCATTCTGTCTCTTTCCAGGAGTCTTGGTTTTGATTGGTCATACAACCTGGCCAAATCTGATCACGTTCTCTCATGGGAGACCCTCAATTCACCCTACTGATAAACTAGGCTGGCGGACTGAGTACCAGAAGCTCTCCTCACCCCTTCCTATTTGCTAGCAGGGAGGTGCTTGATTAAGCCTTCTCTTTTCTATCTTGAAGTAGAAGAGGGCAGTGAGACTTAATTTAAAAAACAAAAACAAAGAAAGGGCAAATGGAATATATTAGTGGCTATATTTGTGTTGGTGGACTGTTTTTAGGTAGTTTATCATACTTTCAAATCTGCTAGTGACCAAGAAGCAGGGGTAGAAAAGCTTAGAACTTAGAACTGAGTCTCCAAGCAAGGTTCTGTGAGCCTGGGACTAAAAAAGATATGTGCTTTCCCCTCTACATTTTCATGTAGCAGAGCTCTGCCTGCATTGTCATATCCCTACCGTACTCCATTGCCTCCTGAATCCAGGGCCAAAGGACCTTCTGAGCACTGGACAAGAAAAGTGGGGACAGGAACATGAGGATGGCAGCTAGGAATGTGGGATCTGCAGGCATTCAGGCTTCAGGATCACCAGGGGAGTTCCAGAAAGGTACTTGGAGCTCACAGTCTAGCTGTGACAACATGCTGAAGTTCCAGGGGAATCCCTTCCCTTGGGGTGTGGGGGGGACACACACACAATCAGGCCAAGTCCCCTACTAGCTACTCAAGAGGCCCTTACAGCAGCTCTCCTGCTGGAGCATTTCTGCATGCTTCCTACCCATGCCCAGGGCCCAGTCATACTGTGCTCTTTAAATCTCTATTACATCTGTAATGAATTATATAGTTTTGGTCACAGTTGAACATTTGGAAAGTTTCGTGTTTATTTCTTGTATTGGCCATTTCCTAGTCCCAATAATCCATCTTCTCTCACTCCTTCCACCATGTCCTCCCCTCTCTGGAGTCCTGGTATCTCCACCCTTCCCTCTTCTCCTTCTCCACTTATCAACCCCCCCCCCCCCCCGGCTTGGTTCCTTCCCATTTGTATTATCCTCTGCTCAGGTAGCCTGTCCACCCTTGAGAGAGTCATGGCCCTCTCTGCTTCTGTCACACAGCAGTGAAAAAGCACTGGTTGTCTCCAGCTCCACCCAGCTCCCTCTGTTGGTTGCATTCACCCAAGGATCTCTGTGACACTCCTTGACGGCCAAAGGGGCATTGATGCCCTCTCCAGCCCAGACACAACCTCTAGGAAGAACAGAAAATCCTGAAATACTGTGAAGACCAGTCTTGAGGTAATGATCCTGTTTCTATTTCACTGAGTTCCTTCTGGATGCTAGACTCAGGAGATTGCCTTTTAGACTAAGGCAGGGTTATAAGAATGTTCTCAAGTCTAAACAGCTCTTAGGATAACAGGTCACTGTGGTAGTCCAACTATTGGTTGATAAGAGGTCACACATATATATATATACATACATACATACATATATATATATATATATATATACACACATATATATATGCCTGGGCTGGCCTCAAACCTCAGTCACCCAAATCTCTGACTTCCCATGTGGCTATCAATATTTTGTCTTCAATAATGATAAAATGATAACAGCTTATTAGAAAATTATACATAAACAGAAGTCAGCTAGCTGGGTGCTGGTGGCTCACACCTGTAATGCAATCCTAGCTACTCAGGAGGCTGAGATCTGAGGATCACGGTTCAAAGCCAGCCTGGGCAGGAAAGTGTGAGACTTATCCACCAGAAAACCAGAAGTAGCACTGTGGCTTAAGTGGTAGAGTGCTAGCCTTGAGGTGAAGAGCTGAGGGACAGCCCGGGCCCAGAGTTCAAGCCCCATGACCAATAACAACAAAAAAAAGTCAGCTAGAGTATACTGCAAAATACCAATACAATGCTCTTTGTGTTTTCAAATAAAAACTCATCTATCATCCCTCCCCCACAGTGTAACCCCCGCTTTCACTATATTTGATGTCAGTATAACATGTGGAGGAGACGGGGACAAACAAGTCGTTTAAGGATTCAAGTGGACCTGTTGCAACAATGAGAAGTACAAAATGTCATGTCAAAACCAGCTTTACAATGTCGGTGGGGGGGAGGGAGGGGGGGTATGATTGGGTGGGGGGGAGGGGGGAGGCTGGGAAGGGAGGTGAAGGGTAAACAAAGGAGGAGGCTGCAATGCTTGGTAAGAAATGTATGCATTTTCCTGCCCATGTAATTGTAACCCCTCTGTACAGTATGTTTTCAAATAAAATAAAATAAAATAAAATAATAAAAAGAAAAAAAAAAAACAAAAAAAAACTCATCTATCAGGATAGGAATGTGGCTTATTAGTAGAGTGCAAGCATGAAGCCCTGGGTCTGAATCCTCAGTACCACATAAACAGAAAAAGCCAGAAGTGGTGCTGGGGTGCAAGTGATAATAAGAGTGCTATTAGCCTGGGGCTGGGAAGGTGGCTCAGTGATAAGCGTGCTTGCCTTGCATGCATGAGGCCCTGGGTTCGACTCCTCAGCACCACATAAGCAGAAAAAGCCGGAAGTAGAGCTGTGGCTCAAGTGGTAGAGTGCTCGCCTTGAGCTGAAGAGCTGAGGGACAGCACCCAGGCCCAGAGTTCAGGCCCCATGACTGACAAAAAAAAAAAAAAAAAAGTGTTAGCCTGAACAAAAGTAGCTCAGAACAAACAAAATAGAACAAAAAAACCCTTCATCTATATAGTCTGAAACATATTCATAAAACTTGAATGAAAAATAAATTACCTTTGATTTCCACACTAAAATATTTTAAAGAACAGATTAAAAACAATTGCTTTTTAGATTAAGCAGAATTCTACAGCTTTTGAGGATGAAGTTTGTGACCTGTTTACGCAACAAGACACAGTTATACAAGGTTGTAAAAAATTAAAGCCTGTTGTATGTTTACAAATTTCCTCTAGATCTTTAAAAAAAAAAACAGGTAAGGTGGGGAAAAGAGAGTGATAGAAGAGGTGAGGACATATATTAGAATGTTGTATGCATGTTAGGAAATGTCCCAATGACCACTCCCCCAATAAAGCTAATGCTAATAAAAAAATAATGAAACTATTCCTATATAGTAAATCTGGTGCATCATTAAGTGCATCTTCATGATGTTTTCATTGATGTATGCAAAAATGATTCACCAGCCACCAACTTATTATCAAAGAGAAATGTTACTATCCAGACAGAAAGATGGCTCCTTCTATTAGGTTAGCTTGCAAACTGGAAATATCAGAAGCTAAAGGCACAATATCTTATTCATATCTCAGAGTAGCCAGCTATAAAACCATTACTTACTTCCAACATAACTGTCATTTCTCAAACCATCTGTTTTCAATCCTGATAGTTCTTTATTTTTTAAAATATATTTGCTATAGTTGCTAATTTGCAATAGATACCATCATAAGAATAACCAAAATTAGATAAATGTGACAAAAGACTGACAAAGTGTTTCACATCCTTGAATTATACCAAGTCAAAAATGGGGTGGGGGAAGCGATGCAAAAGGATTACTACAATGCTACTAATATTTTTCCAATAAAACCAGCAATGTATCCATATCAAAAGAGTTATCATCTCAGTTCCAATTTCTTCCCCTCAAGAACAATTTGAATCTCTTTGGCATCCAAAGTCTCATAGGTCAATAAAGCTTCCGCTAGATTCTTATGTTCTTTTGCATGAGTTTTCAAGATATGCTTTGCTCTTTCATATGACTCCTAAAATAGAAAAGTAGATATGTAAGAAGCAGAGAATGTAGGGGAAGCACAAAATACAGGCAATAAATAAAAGCTTGTGAACTTTGTAAAATCTACTGATTTATACTTGTTAAAAAAGCATTTATAAGCTTGAGTCTACAGTAGAGATAATTTGTACGTAAGAGCAATGTTGTTTAGAAAAGTATGCATAATAGAAGGGTTTAGAAAATGTTTAAGACTCTTTGGCTTTCTTAAATATTTATTCTCTTTGCTGAAACTATTCTAAGGCATTTCCTCTATCTCGAATGAATTGAAACTTGGCTCTTTTCTGCCCACACTGCCTTCCCTAAGTTGTCTGAAGTATTATTTGTTCACTCTTGTCCTGGATACTTCTGTGTTCCTGTTACCACTTCTAGATCATTATTAATCTACTTTTTTTTTTTTTTTTAGTCTTTTTCTTTTGATACTGAGGATTGAAACTATCTCAGAACACTGTACTTAGTGGGCAAGTACTGTGCCACTGAGCTATATCCCAGCCCCCTGATACAGTCTTGTAGAATGTATTACTCTTTTAAAGATCCACCATTTGACTATTATCCTTCTCCAAAATCCCTATACTTTAATATCTAGCCAATATCCTAATATATTTCCTCACTCCCTAAAGACTCGGCCTTTTCTCCATTCTAAGACATCTCTTGAGATGGGTAACATCCAGTGGATCACATAAGCAACCTTCCCATTAAGCTCCAGACTCACATATCTATTTCCTTCTTGACTGCTGTGGTGGTTCCTTTTTTTTTTTTGGTCAGTCGTTGGGCTTGAATTCGGCTTGGGCACTGTCCCTGCTCTCTTCAGCTCAAGGCGACTCTACCACTTAAGCCACAGCGCCACTTCCGGTTTTCTGGTGGTTTACTGGAGATGAGAGTCTCACGGTCTTTCTTGCCCGGGCTGGCTTTGAACCACGATACTCAGATCTCAGTCTCCTGAGTAGCTAGGATTACAAGCGTGAGCCCCCGTCGCCCGGCTCTCCCTCAGCTTTTTACCTCAAGGTTCTACCACTTCAGCCACAGCACCACTTCTGGTTTTCTGGTGGTTTATTGGAGGTAAGAGTCTCATGGACTTTCCTGCCCAGGCCGGCTCTGAACTGCAATTCTCAGATCTCAGCCTCCTGAGTAGCTAGGATTACAGGCATGAGCCACTGGCGCCCGTGTTTCCTTATTTTTTGAGACAAGAGTTCTGCTACGTTACCCAGGCTGGCCTGGAACTCACTATGTAGTTGAGGCTGGCCTCAAACTTGGAAATCTTCCTGCCTCAGCCCTCCGAGTGCTAGGATCAAGGGCTTGTGCCACCATTTCCATATACCCATTTCTAACTCAAAATCTAAGATCTCTCAAAATCAACATGTAGAAATGAAATCACAATCTACCTATCACCTACCCACTACAGCCTAGGTTCACTCGTTTTTTTCAAATGACACAAATGATTTTTTTTTTTTTTTTTTTTTTGCAGTGCTAGGGATTGAACTCAAGGCCTTGAACCTAATTATTAGGCACTCTCTACCACTGACTTATACCCCAGACCCAATGATGAATTTTTTCAAGCCCCTATTTAGGTATATTATGTCTGAAAAATAAATAAGATCAGAAAAATATTACCCTCAGAAGTATTCTTATTTCTTGCTCAATGGCAGACTGAGTTTCAGGACTCAGTTTGGCTGTATCACTGTAGGTCATCACTCCAAGCTAAAATCAAAGGGGAGAAAGTAGCTGAATAGACAGTCTCTAAATGACAAGAATTTTAACAAAGGAAGTACTAACTTATACATAAGAAACGAAATATCATGAAAGAGGAAAACAAGAAACACAGTATAAAAATGTTTTTAAGGCTAATTCTTCTGAAACTATAGACTAAATTGAAAAATTGCTTTTAAACTGAGCCCTGTGTAATCTTTGCTACTAAGGAGGCTGAGATCAGAGAATTAAGTAAGCTTTCAACCCTGGTAGGCAGCTGCAAGACTCATTTCCAACTAACAAGCAAAAAGCTGGGATGAGAAACATGGCTCAAGTGGTGGAACAAACCAGGCTGAGCTGAAGCCCAGGAACTGAAGGGAAGGGGAGGGGGGATGCTTACGGGGAAGGGGAGGGGGGATGCTTACGGGGAAGGGGAGGGGGGATGCTTGCGGGGTAGGGGAGGGGGGATGCTTACGGCAAGGACATTTGACCATTTCTTCTGAAACTAAAAACTACATCAAAATACTTAAGTGTAGACAAGAGAAAAAATTTAAATTATTTCAAGTTTGATTTTGAGTGCCTTCTCAGAAAATTCTAGCAACTATTCTAAATCTAGACAACTATAATTCACAGAGTCAAAGTACTTTTAGGAGCACGGAGCACAGTGTAGTGTGGGATGTGAAATATACAGAAAAGGTGAAGAAGCTTAAAAAGTAGGTTCTTTTATGCCACACAAAAAGCTCAAGAATTTACTTTATCACTTGTTAACTCATGATGTCATAGTGAGGGAGTGAAACTGACTGGAATACAATATAGTCTGTGTACATGTATAACAGGGAAATGCCTCCACATATAACTAATATCCAACATTTAAAAAAAGTACACATGCGCATGCACACACACACACACACACACACACACACACACACAAACTAGATCTCCAAAAAGGCTCAATTTATAAAATAATTACCTTTTCACTCATTCCAAATTTTGTAACCATCCGCTTAGCTATTTTTGTTGCATTATCAAAATCACTAGAAGCACCTAAAATTTAAAATAACAATACAATTTACTATTTGAAAATACTGCTAAAATCAACAAACAAATTTAAGGCAAAAAAAAAAAAACCACATTTTCTAAAACTCAACCTGTTGTAATATGGTCAGTTCCAAATATAAGCTCCTCGGCCACTCTTCCTCCCATACTAACATCCATTTGTGCAAGCAGCTGCGCTCTAGTTTCATTCCACCTGTCATTTTCAGGCAACAATGACACCTAGACAATTGGATAATAACCAAAGAAGGAATTCAAGCAAAGTTGTGCGATAGTTTCATTCAAAACCAGAATTATCATTTATCCCCACCATAAATGGTACTTAATATGATGGTGGTAAAATCTGCTATTAAGTGACTAATGACAAAACAATTAAAATTTTTAAAATTTTCTTTAGGTGATTCTTTTTTTTTTTTTTTTGGGTCCGGTCATGGGCCTCAACTCTGGGCCTGGGCGCTGTCCCTCAGCTCTTCAGCTCAAGGCTAGTGTTCTACCACCTGAGCCACAGTGCCACTTCTGGCTTTTTTCTTTTTGCTTATGTGGTGCTTGGGAATCGAACCCAGGGCCTCAAGCATGCAAGGCAAACGCTCTACCACTGAGCCACCTTCCCAGTCCCTTTAAAATTTTCTTTATACAGGAAAAAGAACATGGGGCGATCCTCAGATCTCAGCCTCCTGAGTAGCTAGGATTACAGGCGTGAGCCACCAGCGCCCGGCTGGATTATTTATCTTAACAGCCTCCAAGTTACTCCATGATGTCACAAATGTAGAGATCTCTATCTTTTATAGAGGAATTACATTGCATTGTTTGTGGATGCATTGTTTGTGGTTCTATTTGTAAGTAAATAAAATACTACAAGACTCAGACTATGAACACAGCTCAACAGTAGAGCACTTGCTAAGCATAAGCTCAGGTTAGGTTTGATCCACAGCACTGAGAACCTCTAAGAAACTTACATGTCCAAGTGTTGGCCCTCGTGGCATGATTGTGGCTTTGTTGATAGGCATTGCATCCTTTGTGTAGTAAGCAATAATAGCATGACCAGATTCATGATACGCTGTAATAGTTTTGTTTTTATTATCAATTTCTACGCTTCTTCGTTCAGGCCCTAAGATAAAAATTTAAGTAAACATTATATTAGAAAGGTATATTTGAATGCTTGAGGTAGAGGTATATGCCTACAATTCAGACCCTAGGAAGTTGAGAAAGGAGGATCACAAGTTCCAGGCCAGTCTGGACTACACAGTGAGACCTTGACTCAAAAAAAAACAAGAAGGGAGAAAGGGAAAGACAGAAGTATAAATCAATGAATCCATTCTCCTTTGCATATGCAATACTGCCTGGGGAGATAAGAGTGTCATGGGGACTTTTCTGTCCTGGCTGGCTTGGAATCTTGATCCTGAGATCTCAGCTTCCTCAGTAGCTAGGATTACAGGTGTGAGCCATCAGCACCTGGCTCCAAGGTTCTTAAAGTCATTTTTAGAGTAATAATTTTATATTATTAACACATAGAGTAATGGTTTAAAAATCAGCAAAATTCAGTCTATAATAAAAATTGCAGCAATATAAAAACAGAGCTGGGAAGGTGGCTCAGTGGTAGAGCGCTTGCCTTGCATGCTTGAGACCCTGGGTTCAATTCCTCAGCACCACATAAGCAAAAAGAAAAAAGCCGGAAGTGGCGCTGTGGCTCAAGTGTTAGAGCGCTAGTCTTGAGTTGAAGAGCTGAGGGATAGCGCCCAGGCCCCATGACTGGACCCAAAAAAACAAACAAAAAACTGTAAAAACAATTTTGTTAATCCTTATATATCAAAAGGGAAAGAGTAATTATCTATCTCTAGAAAACTTCATAATTATTACAAGAAAACTAGTAATAATAATAAATAAATAATAATAAAACTAGTTTTAATTAATCTGTTTCTAAACCAATCTAAGATTTAAAATCAAAACTAAGTAAATAAAATCAACCAAACTGGGCTGGAGCCGGGCGCTGGTGGCTCATGCCTGTAATCCTAGCTACTCAGGAGGCTGAGATCTGAGGATCGAGGTTCAAAGTTAGCCCGGGCAGGAGAGACCGTGAGACTCCTATCTCCAATAAACCACCAGAAAACCGGAAGTGGCGCTGTAGCTCAAGTGGTAGAGCGCTCGCCTTGAGCTGAAGAGCTGAAGGACAGCGCCCAGGCCCAGAGTTCAAGCCCCACGGCCGACCAAAAAAAAAAAAAACTGGGCTGGGAAGGTGGCTCAGTGGTAGAGTGCTTGCCTTGCATGCATGAGGCCCTGGGTTCGATTCCTCACCACCACATAAGCAAAAAGAAAAAAACCCAGAAGTGGCGCTGTGGCTCAAGTGGTAGAGCGCTAGCCTTGAGCTGAAGAGCTGAGGGACAGTGCCCAGGCCCAGAGTTCAGGCCTCCAACCGGACCCCCTCCCCCCCCCCAAAAAAAATCAACCAAACTTTTCAGCAATATTAGACCAGAGGAAAAAAGCATAAGTACCCTATCACATTCATCAGTATAATGATATAAACTTTTTTTAGGGTGGAGGATCTAATTCTGGGGTTCAAACACTGTAGACAGCACTGTAACAGTGAACTACATATCCAGGCCATAAACCACTGAAGTTTTTTAAGAGGCTACCTTTCAATGGTGTTTTCAAGAGTTTATTTTCATGTTCCTATAACCTTTCTTCTTTCATAATGCCATGGATGAAATCTGAGACCTTGACCATACTAGGCAAGCATTCTAGCACCAATCTACTCTACTGGGATTTTTCTTTTTTTTTTGTATGTATAGGTAGTGAGGCTTGAGCTTAGGGATTCGTGCTCTTGCTCAGCTTGTTTGCTCACAGCTAGCATGTATTCTATCAATTGGTAGAACACTCCACTGTAACCATACATCCAGTACAGCATTTTGCTCATTATTTTGAAGATGGGAGTTTTGTGGAATTTTCTGCCTGTATTGGCTTGCCTTGATCCTCTGATCTGTCTCCTAAGAAGTTAGAATTACAGGTGTGAGCACTGATACCTGGCTCATACATACCTTTTTTTTTTTGGCCTGGGCACTGTCCTTGGGCTTCTTTTGCTCAAGACTAGCACTTGAGCCACAGCACTACTTCTAGCCTTTTGTGTTTATGTGGTACTGATAAATCAAACCCAGGACTTCATGCATGCTAGGCAAGCACTCTACCACTAAGCCACATTCCCAGCCCACTCATACACATTTTTACAACCTTTTCATGCAAGATAAAAAAGAAGTCTAAGGAAAAAATAAATGTGCAATATGAAAAAATTGAGCAGTATACTAGTGGCAAAATGAATATAATAAAAAATCTTAATTTATTGGCAATTACTGACTCATTGCAAATTGGTGGCATTGCCTTATGAATCTTAAATATTCAAGACCCTGAAGTTTAGAGTAAAATTAAATTCAACACACAAAAAACCCTTAGCTGTCTGAATAAATAATAACAGCAAAAGAGAGAGTTTATTCTCTAAGATAATGTAAAAAGACAAAAAAACCAACACAAAACAAAGGAAAACATACCCATTAGAATTTTATCTTTGGAAAACTCTAATTCCTTCATGGTAACCATTTCTTTGCCATCAACAGCTGCCTTTAATGCAGCTTGGTTCACAAGATTCTCCAATTCTGCTCCAGAAAATCCAACAGTACCTCGAGCTATGATTTCTGGGTCAACAGCTATATAAACAAAAAACACAGTATTAAAAGTCCAAAAGAGCTAAAAGAAGAGAAACTGGGTTATGTTATTACATGCCAATGATCTCATCATTTGAGTGGTTAAAAAAAGGAGGGTCCTAATAAAGTTCCAGACCAGGAAGAGCTACAAAACAAAGAATTCACATTTTTAAAGGAAAAAAAGGACACAGTATTCTGAACTATAACTTGAAATATTTAAAGCTACAACATAATTTATTAAATATATGCCATTAAAATTATAACTGAGGAAAAAAATCACAAAAGTTCTAAATTTAACTTTCTGAAATTCAAAAAACTGATATGAACTTAGTTAAAATATGAAATACAACCTAACACAATGTATATCCTGACTACCAACTAAAAAAATTTCAGACATTCTAATCCCTGAATTTCATCTTGAAATATCTTAGAAATAGCAACTCCTCTGGCTTTTATAGGAAACTAGTTTTATGAACTGATTTGAGTTATATCTGAAAATACTACAGTTTTAAAAACTTCACTGTAAATTAAAGGGTCTATGATACTTTAATGTATCGTGTTTCATATTTTGCTTTCCTCTCAAAAGGGACTATTATTCTGTTCTTTACACTTGTATTGAAAAAATAAAAGACTCATACAATTTAAATATAACTGTGGAGGGCTGGGAATGTGGCTCAGTGGTACAGTGCTTGCCTTGCATGCATGAGGCCCTAGGTTTGATTTCTCAGCACCACATAAGCAGAAAAAGCCAGAAGTGGAGCTGTGGCTCAAGTGGTACAGCGCTAGCCTGGAGCTGAAGAGCTCAGGGACAGACCCCAAACCCACAGTTCTGGCCCCATGACTGGCAAAAAAAAAAAAAAAAATATATATATATACTGTGGAAACCCCAAAGCCAACTTTACTTTGGAGTAAGGAAGTAAAATGATAGAATTTCCTGGTTATATACTAACTTTTAGAGTCCTAAAAGGACATAAAAATGAGAAAAGGAAGGTAAATGAACTAGTCTAATCAAGTAGGGACCACAAACACTGTCAGTAGATATATCATTTTGTAGAGATAGTAAGGTTTTTATTATCCAGTTAAAAGACTTACACTTATCAAATTTAATTTTATTCAGATACCATTTCAAAATTTCAGTTCGTCCTTTCACATCTGGTCTTGGAACTGTCACTTGCATGTCAAAACGACCAGGACGTATTAAGGCACTAAAAGAAATGTAAACAAAAAGAAATTAATTAGCTCATTATGCTAACACACACACAAAACCTATTACGAGAAGGTAACTGCTATATAGTATTAGACTACAGACTACTGAACATAAAAAAAATTACAAATATCTATAAAAAAAAAAAATTCTCATGGGGCCAAGAAGGTGGCTCAGTGGTAGAGCGCTTGCCTTGCATGCATGAGGCCCTGGGTTCGATTCCTCAGCACCACATAAGCAGAAAAAAAAAAGCCGGAAGTAGTGCTGTGGCTCAAGTGCTAGCCTTGAGCTGAAGAGCTGAGGGACAGCGCCCAGGCCCAGAGTTCAGGCCCCACGACCGGACCCCCCGCTCCTGAAAAAAATAATAATAATAAAAAAATAATTCTCAATAGTAATTTTCATTTTCATGTAAAGCTAACTGTGCTACAGTGAATCATATTCTTAAAATGGTTCTCACCTAAAATCTTTGTGATATAAATAAAAATCCAGTTTTATTCACACAGTTCAAAATGAATCTCAGTGGTTTGTAATATATTTTGACTTACACAATCATCACAACTTTAGAATATTGTCTCCCCTACAAAAAAATCCTATATATGCTGGCAAACCCTACCATTTGTTAGGTAACTGCTAGTTGGATTTACTTATTCCAAGTATTTCACAGAAATGGAACTCTGTACAAATGTATGATTTGTGGTAGGTTCATACTCATAGCATAATGTTATAGTATAGATGAATACTTCACAATTTTGTCTTTTTTTTTTTTTTTGGCATAGTCGTGAGGCTTAAACCCAGGGTCTGGGTGCTGTCCCTGAGCTTTTCTGCTCAAGGATAGCACCCTACCACTTTGAGCCACAGTTCCACTTCCAGTTTTCTGGTGGTTAATTGGAGATAAAAGTCTCAAGGACTTTCTTGAATGGCTGGAACTTTGATTTGAAACTTCAATTCTCATATCTTGGCCTTCTGAGCAGCTATAATCATAGGTGTGAGCCACCAGAGCCCAGCCTTTGTCTCTTTTTCTTTAAAAAGCAGCATATAGCCGGGCGCTGGTGGCTCATGCCTATAACCCTAGCTACTCAGGAAGCTGAGATCTGAGGATTGTGGTTCAAAGCCAGTCTAGGCAGGAAAGTCCATGAGACTCTTATCTCCAAAATAAGCCATCAGAAAACCGGAAGTGGCACTGTGACTCAAGTGGTAGAGCACTTGCCTTGAGCTGAAGAGCTGATGGATAGCGCCCAGGGCCAGAGTTCAAGACCCATGACCGACCAAAAAAAAAAAAGAAAAGAAAAAAGCAGCGTACACAATTATATCAGGGCCTTGTGCACACTAAGACCCTCTATCTCTCCAGCCACATCCAACTCTAAAATTTTTCTTTTAATACTCACTTGTCTAATGCCTCTGGGAAGTTTGTAGCTCCTATAATGATTACTCCTTCATTGGGTTTAAAACTATTCAGAGGGGGGAAAAAAGTATGTTTTTATTGAATTCATATAGCATATATATGCCAATCATCTATATAATACTGTAACACTAACCAAGTAACAGCCGAGAAAAGTGGGTGAATATAGATAACCAATCATGTATGATCAGATACCTTCATATTTGCTCAACTTAGGAAAATCCAGTAACAGCAACAACAACAAAAAAAATCTGTATAATTACTTGGTGTGTGTGTGTGTGTCCATGTGTACCACATGCTGGTACTGTGACTTGAATGCAGGACCTGAGAGCTGTCTCTGAGCTTTTTCACTGACAACTAGTGCTCTACTGAGTCACCTGTCAACTTGAAGCTTTCTGATGGTTTAGCTAGGGTTATAAGGATAAATCCTTGGTGCTCAGCAGCCTCAGTGTGTTTTAAAAATTTACTTTCAAGCTTACAATTCAAATTACTTGCTTCTAATCTAGTTTCAAAATTGCTCACATTGACTTGAATGTAAGTCCTTCAAATGAACAATACTTCTTGCATTCTATATTACAAATACCAATATAAGTTTTATACCTTTAATGCTAATCAAAGTATGTAGATAATAATGTATTAGGATTGGGAATGCAGCTTAATGGTAGAGTGCTTGCCTAGCATGCATGAAGCCCTGGGTTCAATTCCAATACCACTTAAACAGAAAAAGCCAGGAGTGGTGCTGTGGCTCAAGTGGAAGAATGCTAGCCTTCTGCAAAAGAAGCTCAAGGACAGCGCCCAGGCCCTGAGTTCAAGCCCCAGGACTGGCAAAAAAAAAAAAAAAAAAAAAAAAAGATAAAAAGAACAGAATGTATATAGCTGGGTGCTGGTGGCTCACACCTATAATCCTAGCTATTCAGGAGTCTAAGATCTGAGGATCACAATTCAAAGCCAGCCTGGGCAGAAAAGTCCATAAGGCTCTTATCTCCAAATAACCACCAGAAAACTGGAAGTAGTGCTGTGGCTCAAAGTGGCAAAGTGCTAGCTTTAAGCAAAAGAGCTCAGGGACAGTGCCCAGGCTCTGAGTTCAAGCCCCATGATTGACAAAATAATGATAGTAATAACTATTACTACCACTATCATCAATAATAATAATGATGAACTGGTTGGGAGCTAGTGGCTCAGGAGGTTGATATCTGAAGATCATAGTTCAAATCCAGCCTGGGTAGGAAAAGTCCATGAGACTCATATGCACCAAAAAGCTGTGTCTTAAGTGGTAGAGTACTAGCCTTGAGCACAAAAGCTTAAGGATACCACTCTGGCCCTGAGTTCAAGCCCCAGCACCAGCCTGTATGCTCAATTCCAATGCTCGGGATCGAGCCCAGGGCCTTGTACATGTTAGATAGGTACTCTATCATTGAACCATCTTTGCTTCTTTAAATAGTACTAGCTTCAGCTTGAATTATTGCTTTTTAAAATTGTAAACATAATACAATAGATGAAAAATACATGTATCACAAACTTAAAAGAGAAGCTGATATGTCAAATAATCAATGATGGAAACAATACCAAGAGAAAAAACTTGGCTTGACTTCTTGTATAAGGGACAACTCTGTTGTCTACACATAAAACATTTTCAGAGTTATCAGATGTTACCTATTATTTTATAGAAACAGTTTGCATAAGGTAAAGTCACGTATCAAATGCTGGAAGGTATCTGTATTATAGGCAGTTTCTAAAATAGAATAAATCCTAATTTTAAAAATACATCATATTCACAAACAAAAGACTCAGTTACCCATCCATTTCGGCAAGAAGTTGATTTATAGTCTGCCTTGAATATGGATGCATTGGAGATTCAATCCTCTTCCCACCAACAGAGTCTAGCTCATCAATAAATATAACACAAGGAGCATTTGCTTTTGCTTCCCCTAAGAAAATAGAAGAAGTTCAAATACATTGAAAGAAATCAACATTTTAAAAACAAAACCATCTAAGTATTAAAAGCTATAAGACTATCAAAGGACAAAAATATTCAGGGGCTGGGAAGGTGGCTCAGTGGTAGAGCGCTTGCCTTGCATGCCTGAGGCCCTGGGTTCGACTCCTCAGCACCACATAAGCAAAAAGAAAAAAGTCATAAGTGGCGCTGTGGCTCAAGTGGTAGAGCGCTAGCCTTGAGCTGAAGAACTGAGGGACAGTGCCCAGGCCCAGAGTTCAGGCCCCACAACCGGACCCAAAAAAAAAAAATATTCAGTGAGAAAATACAAAAAAGGCTATTTTTTTTTAACTAGCATGAGTTTACATACTAGTGCATATAATACTAGCATAGAATATCAGCACTGTAGGTAGGCCTATACGAAACAACATTATAAAACAAAAACTACTACTCATTCTAACATTCAAATATATATAAAGCAGATTTGAGATTAAGAATTCTTTACTACATACTACTAAATGGATGGATAAAATGGAAAACTGGAAGTAGAGCTGTGGCTCAAGGTGGTAGAGCTCTGGCCTTGAGCAAAAAGTTTCAGAGACAGCACCCAGATCCTGAATTCAAGCCCTACAACCGATTTAAAAAAAAAAAAAAAAAAGATAATTCACTCTATTTATAAAGACTACAGCTCATTTTAGTTTATTTGTTATGTTAATTAAAACCAGAATTCTACAATGTTTATTTTAGCTACCAAATGCAAGCAATTTGTAAGGAAAGAAGATGAGTCTTCTCTAAAATTAACAAAATCTAACACTGTGGAAAGGCAAATAAAAACATACTAAAAAGATTTCTGATTCGGCTGGCTCCTACGCCCACAAACATCTCATCAAATTCTGATCCAGAAGCATAATAAAAAGGAACATCAGCCTCCCCTGCAACAGCTCGGGCAAGAAGTGTCTTTCCGGTTCCAGGTGGTCCAACTAAAAGAATTCCTAAAAGAAAAAGTAAAAAGGAATAACTGAAATTTAAAAACAGATCCCTTGATATAAACCTACTAGACAAATATTTATTAAGTTATATAATTTTGACAAGGGACAACAATGATTTTTTTTTTTTTTTTTGGTCGGTCGTGGGGCTTGAACTCGGCTTGGGTGCTGTCCCTGTGCTCTTCAGCTCAAGGTGAGTACTCTACCGCTTGAGCCACAGTGCCACTTCCGGTTTCCTAGTGGTGTATTGGAGATAAGAGTCTCATGGACTTTCCTGCTGGGGCTGGCTTTGAGCCTGGCTTTGAACCACGATACTCAGATCTCAGCCTCCTGAGTAGCTAGGATTACAGGTGTGAGCGACTGGCGCCCGGCTAACAATATTCAAATACAACACACTTGTCTATCCTAATACTCATTTCAGGATCTTGCCTACATCTAATTTTCCTCTGCCTTTTTTTTTTTTTTTGCTAGTCCAGGGGCCTGAACTCTGGGCCTGGGGACTGTCCCTGAGCTCCTTTGTGCTCATGGATACAGTTCTACCATTAGAGCCACAGCACTACTTCCAGCTTTTCATGCTCAGGCTGACTTTAGAAGCACAATCCTCATATCTCAGCCTCCAGAGGCTAGGATTATAGGTGTGAGCCACCAGCACCTAGCTTTCAATTAAACATTTTTTTACATATCAACAAAAGGAATGTAAATTCATTTATAACTAAGTGATAAAAGTAACATCAATAAACAACTCAAAAAAACCCAAAGGTATTCTGAAAATCTCCCTTTCAGCCTACAGCAATGAAGCCAGGAGACCATGCATGGATTATAACATGTAAAGTCTTAAGGCAACTATTTCCTCCTTTAACAAGACATAAACAAACCCACTGATGCTTTTAAACTAGGCAATTTCATTTCCAGAAATGTATTCTACAGAAGAAATCCATACAAGAAAAGTATGTTAGCAAAAGCACACAGTGCAATTTAAAAAAAAGCAAACAAAGTAAGTTTATTTGAAAATGAAAGGAAAGCTGTGAAGGTAGGAAGACTCTCTATGAGAGAGGAGCCCCAAAGAGGAGTCCCCATAGTGTTATATTTAATAGCAAAATAAAAAACAAAATCCCTTAAAACCATTCAAAAGTTTAACATAAATGGTCTTTAGATAGGCACTCTATAAATAATAAAAAATTTCGGGGCTGAGAAGGTGGCTCAGTGGTAGAGCGCTTGCCTTGCATGCCTGAGGCCCTGGGTTCGATTCCTCAGCAACACATAAGCAAAAAGAAAAAAGCCGTAAGTGGCGCTGTGGCTCAAGTAGTAGAGTGCTAGCCTTGAGCTGAAGAGCTGAGGGACAGCTCCCAGGCCCAGAGTTCAGGCCCTATGACCGGACCCAAAAAAAATAAAAAATTTAAAGAAAATTCATCTTCTCAAGAAAATACAAGGAGCTAGCGATATATAGCTCAGTGATACAGTACTTTAGTCTAACATGCAGAAAAACAAAAAAACGGCTGGGAAGGTGGCTCAGTGGTAGAGTGCTTAAGCCTTGCATGCATGAGGTCCTGGGTTCCATTCCTCAGCACCACATAAGCAGAAAAAAAAATAAAAGCCGGAAGTGGCGCTGTGGCTCAAGTGGTAGAGTGCTAGCCTTGAGCTGAAGGGCTGAGGGACAGCGTCCAGGCCCAGAGTTCAGGCCCCCATGATCGGACCAAAAACAAAAAAACAAAAAAACACACACACACAAAAAAGCACCACAAACGTACAAATGAATGGCATATGTGATTTTAGATCTTAAGTCTTAGAAAGTGGCATAAGCAAGGTGAAACTACGGGAACAAAGACTGAAATCTGGGTTTGTACTATAGATTTCAGTTTTCTTTCGATGATAAATTTAATAATTAAAAATTTAAAAATTATACTGGAATTATATAAAAGAATATCCTTATCTTAGGAACTACTCACAGGTTTAGGAGTAAGAATAGTATATCTTTAATTTACTCCCAAATAGTTAAAAGAATACAAGTAATAAGCAGAGTGCCAGTGGCTTACACATGTAATCTTCCATTGAATATTGTTGATTATTTGCAACTCTAAAAATGGAACAAGGAAACCTGTAGTGAATACTGTTTTAGAGGATTGGGATAGAGAGTGTGCACAGAGGGAATAAAATTATTTGGAAGCTGGGCACTGGTAGCTCATGCCTGTAATCCTAGCTACTCAGGAGGCTGAGATCTGAGGATCACAGTTCAAAGTCAGCCCCAGCAGGCAAGTCCGTGAGACTCTTATCTCCAACTAACTGCCAGAAAACTGGCAATGGTGCTGTGGCTCAAGTGGTAGCGCACTTGCCTTGAGCTGAAGAGCTCAAGGACAGTGCCCAGGCCCAGAGTTCAAGCCCCATGACTGGCCAAAAAAAAAATTTGGAACACAGTATAAACATATGGCACTTTTGGGTATAACAATAGACATAAATGAACATCCATGTGTCTAACAATACTATTCACATTAAGCTGTGCAATTGGTCTAGGTGCCTTTCAACAAATCAATTAAGAAAATATTTTATACATATATGTGTATATGTATATATATGCATACGTGCATATATATAACATGTATGTGTGTGTGTATTATACACACACAAAAGAAAGAAGAACATAAAATATAACTGTCACCTGCAAAAAAAGTAATAAATAAAACAGGAAATCATCATGCTAAGTAAGATAAGCTAGAGTTAGGGAGACAAATATAGTTAAGTTTTCTGTTACAGGTAGATCCATAAATACAAACAAAACATATAAACCTAAATGTAGAACTAATTGGGGAGGAACTAGTGGAAGGGAAGAGAAAGTTAGCAAAGGGAGGTGACAGTGAGGATAAATAAGATAAAAATGAGTCTGAATGTGTTGAAATGTCATAATATGCCATTATTTTAAACAATAAATTAATTGGAAAAAACCTGCTTCTTTCAGAAATGATGCTAAATACATAATGCTGATTTTAAGAAGTGTAACATTTGTGGAAATATAACTATGAAATTCTTTCTGTATAACTAATGGAAGCTAGTTTTTTAAAAAAAACTGGTTGTAGAAATATTTTTGAAAATAGTAATTAAGAAATAACTGGGTGCTGGTGGCTCATGCCTATAATCCTAGCTACTCATGTGGATTAGATCTTGAGGGAGATGGTTCAAAACCAGACTGAGCAGAAAAAGTATGTGAGATTCTTGTCTCCAATTGACACCTAAAAGCTAGAACTGGAGCTGTAGCTTGAATAGTAGGAAGTACTAGCCTTGAGCAAAAAAGCTCAGGAATAGTACCCTAGAACCACACAAAAGAAAAGAAAAATGTTAGCTGGGCACTGATAACTCACACCTGTAATCCTACCTACTAAAGAGGCTGACATCTGAGGATCATGACTCAAAGCCAAGCTAGATAGGAAAGTCCAATTAACAGCCAAAAAAAGCCCCAGAAGTAGAGCTGAGGCTTAAGTGGCAGAGTGTTAGCCTTGAGCAACAAAAGTTCAGGGATAGTGCCCAGTCCTTGAGTTCAGGCCCTAAGACCGGCAAAAAATAAAAAGAAATGTTAACCTTACTTTAAAATGTAATGAAGTAAAATTAGTACATTGTCATCAAATCATTATAAAAGGAAAAATATCTTACCTTTTGGGAGTTTACCTCCAAGTGCAGTAAATTTTTGTGGATTTTTCAAGAACTCAACAACTTCCTGTAATTCTTGTTTAGCTTCCTCCACCTGAAGTGACACAATTTACTCAATGACTTTAATAATGTTGATTTGGTTAATCAAGGTTTCCTCTTTGCAAATGATAAAGTTAATTTTTGGGTAGAGAATTAACTGGACCTTAACTTTATTACCATGAAATATATAAAAATCTTTTTTTTTTTTTTGTCAATCGTGGGGTTTGAACTCTGGGCCTGGGTGCTGTCCTTCAGCTCTTCAGCTCAAGGTGAGCGCTCTACCACTTGAGCCGCAGCACCACTTCCTGTTTTCTAGTGGTGCCTAGCTGGTCTGCGTGTTTTAAATAGTGGAGTTACAAGCTATAAGTTACAATATAAGGAATCAATAAAGAAATGTTATTTACTGATTACTATGTGTCAAGTACGTGTTATTTGTGAGAAACTATGGGAATTAGTTCAGTCACATATCCAAGAATTATAATAATGAAGCAGAAACTTTATCCTATTTGACTTTTATTTCTTTGTTTTCTTTGTAGTAGAGGATTTTGAACTCAGGGCTTTGCACTAACTAAGCAGGCACTCTCTCAGCTGTGCAATGCTCCCAAGTCTACTTAACTTCTAAGACCTGAATTCCACTATAAAATGATGCTGCTTCATCACAAACTAATATAAACCTCTACCATGAAAGAAGATCTGATCTAATGTTATCATTTACCCTAAAATACTGAAATTTCCAGCATTTTTTAGAAGATAGAATTTTACCTAATCTAGAATAGTCTTAGACTCAAATATTACCTTTATTAATAGACTATCTGTTAGATAATGTACAAAGAAGACAAAGAAAACTTACTCCTTTGACATGTTCAAATGTGACATTTTTCATCTGGACAGGATCTACTGCAGAATCAAGCCCTGTGGTTGTCCGGAAGCGAACTAAAGAAAATAGATAATAATATTTGGTAGATTAATAAAACTCCAACCATCTTAATTTTTATATGCAAGAAAGACAAGAAAAATTAAGTGTTGAAGACACTGAAGTTAATATACATATTAGAAAAAAGAGAAACCAGGTCTGAATTCTAGACCATAATCAAGAAACAGATGATTCATACTAGAGGCTACAGTTGTAACTCAAGAGACAGAGCACCTGCCAGAACAAATACAAAACCTGAATTCAAACCCAGTATCACCAATAAAATTAAAAGCAAAAATAAATAAATAAAAATAAAAAAGTCTTGTCTGAGGGGGAATGTTACTTTAGTAGAAGGCGACAAACAAATGGAGAGAAGAATGGGGAGTGAATATAGGCATAATACTGGATAAACATGTGAAAACATAACTAGGAAATGAGGTGATGGGTGGAATGAGATATATGGGAAGGGAGAACGCTGGAAGTGTCACATGATTTATTCACATGTTGAACTGCAACCCCTCTGTACAACTAAAGATAATTTTTTGTTTACAAAAGGTTTAATCATCAATATATAAGAAACAAGATAGTAATTCTAGAATAGACAATAAAATTTAGCTTACTATTTTTTTAAAGATCATATATCCTTAGACCTGCAAATTTAGAAAAATACTGGATTCATTTCAACTTGTTTGATCTTTGAAAAAGACTATTTTCCTGTTTTTGCTATTATAAAAAAATTTTGGGAGGGTTGGTCGGGGGACTTGAACTGTGGGCCTGGGCACTGTTCCTGAGCTCTTCAGCTCAAGGTGAGTGCTCTACCACTTGAGTCACAATGCCACTTCCGGGTTTTGGTGGTTAATTGGAGATAAGAGTCTCATGGAGGGGCTGGGAAGGTAGCTCAGCGGTAGAGTGCATGCCTTGCAAGCATGAGGCCCTGGGTTCGATTCCTCAGCACCACATAAACAGAAAAAAAAAAAAAGCCAGAAGTGGCACTATGGCTCCAGTGGTAAGAGCGCTAGCCTTGAGCCTTGAGCTGAGGGACAGTGCCCAGGCCCAGAGTTCAGGCCCATGACTGGCAAAAAAAAAAAAAGTCTCATGGACTTTCCTGCCTAGGCTGGCTTTGAACTGCAATCCTCAGATCTTAGCCTTCTGAGTAACTAGGATTATAGGTATGAGTCACTAGTGCCCAGCTATAAAATTCATTTGTGTAATTTAAAAATTTTATCATTAAA
Source organism: Dipodomys spectabilis (assembly GCF_019054845.1). Classification (NCBI taxonomy): domain Eukaryota; kingdom Metazoa; phylum Chordata; class Mammalia; order Rodentia; family Heteromyidae; genus Dipodomys; species Dipodomys spectabilis. The sequence goes on from NW_024870773.1 coordinate 7,277,793, forward strand.
CAGGTATAACTTTCTAAAAATCTGGGAAACTGTAGCCACTACTAGAAACGAAAGGCTTTCCTACTGTTTGAGTATGTAGGAGCTGCCTTAATGGTTTCTGTGTTGGGAGCCTGGTCTGCAGTGTGGCGAAGCTAGAAAGAGGCAGGCTTTCAGAAGTATAGCCTAGTGGAAGATCAAGAGAGTGGTGCTTCAGAAGAGCTGTGGAATCCTGAGCTAGTTCTCACAGAGGACTGTTCTAAAAAGAACAAGCCTGGCATCTCCCAGCCGCCCTTAACTTTGTCTCATCATGTGACTTCTCCCTCTTGCATGCACTCCCTCCCTGTGATGCAAGACAGCCTGAGGTCCTTACCAAAGTCTAACATATACCAGGGGCCATATATCCAAACCTTTTTTCTTTACAAAGTATCTATCCTCAGTATTTCATCACAGTAATCAAAAATGCACCTACATTACACATTGTCAGTCTATAAACAATAGTCTTTTTCTTTACTACCTGGACTGGCCACAAAAAGAAAAAAAAGAAAAAAAATTAACAAGACAGGCTTAGTTGCAGCAGCACCAAAGGAGTCTCTGACGGGTTGTGGGAGTAGAGGGAGGGCAGCAGGATTTATTCAGCAACAATGTGAGTGTAGGTGGAAGCCTCAGGGGATAGATACAATTCAGAGAAAAAGAACTACATGGCCCAGAAAATAAAAAACATACACAATAGCTGACTTCTCTGAGCTCCTGAAGGGTAAGTGAATGACAAAGTAATTTGTCAAGGACTTTTTAAAGGGTAACATTAAGAAGGAGCCACTTAAAGCGGGCTTTATTGCACTTTACTTCACACATACAGACCTCAAGGGGGCAATGGACAAGAACCACTCAGCCTTCATGCCCTTCTATGTCTCTATGAAGCTGTATTGGAAGCAGGTTCAGACAAAGAGCACGGAGTATTCTCTGAGTGAAGGTGAGGAGGAGAAGGTGAAGTGGTCTGAAACTGTCTAGAAATAAATGGAGTGCATCCAATAAGTAGGGGAGAATGAGCTGAAGCTCTGGCAATCCAGGTTTTCACTTATTACATGGGAAGAAGGTCAGGGGGAGGGGACTTCTTAGGGGGCTAGATGCTAAAGGTGGACCTGTAGGCACTGAGACTCTCTAGCACTTGGGGAAGGGACTAAGATCTGTTTTGAGAATGAGGATAGTACATAGCAGTTCAAACAGTTCTAGAAGACAAAGATGAACACCTCAGACCAGAATCTGATAACTAGAGTTTTTCAAGTATACAGACCTTCAAAGGATTGGATTAGGCTGGCTCCAAGCTGGACAGAGACCTTGAAGGATAGCTCTCCATGCATGATGGGAAGGGGGATATTAAAAAATGACCCCTTCTACACTGCTCAACCAGACAAAGATGTCCAGCAGGGCAATAGTTGTCCCTTGCAGACCACTACGGATAGGTTGAGGAAGCCAAGCTTCCAGTTCATTCTGGTTACTAGCACGGCCCTGATGGCTAAATCTCTGGCCTGGTACTACTATATGTGAAAGACTTATGTCATGTTGTCACCTTCCTTTCAAGTGACCATAGCCCCACCACATTTCCACCTCTCTTTGAACTACCACCTCAAGTAACTTTTTAAAAATTCTAGGTCTGAGAAACAAGAAACAAGTCAGATGATAGAGGGAAAAAAACCCCAGCAAGTCAGACAAACAAACTTTACCAGATAAAAATGGGTTTTTTAAGAGTCCATAAATGCCAAATAGCAGCAGAACAAAGAGAATCAGACGAGTTCGCCTTAGGGAATCTGGAAGAGACAGGAAAAGCCTTAAATCAAGTGTCACCAATAACATATGTTAGCCCAATTAAATAAAATACTGGGTTATAGATAACCTTACTTTATCACACGCAGGTTTTGAATCTGGCATTCTTTTGTATAACTGACATTTTCTTCAGCACACTAACACTTCATGAAGCCACGTATGCCACACTGACTTCTGTCCTTGATTGGCTCTTCTCTTAAGAAAACTAAATTGCCAACAGTATTTTCATTTCCATAAAGCTTAATTTTTTTTTTAAGGGTAGTACTGTGGTTTAAACTCAGGACCTCACACTTACTAGGAAGGCTTTCTACAATTTGAGTCATACCCTTCCCCCTTTTTGTTTCCAGTTTCCCCAGAAAAAGTCTTGTGGGTTTAAGTTAGCCTAAAACTAATCCTTCTGAACTGTCTCCCAAGTAGCTAAGATTATAGGCATTCAAGCTTCAATTGTCTTAAGTTGTAAATATAGTTGAATTACCAATGTAAAAATGGATGATTTTAGAAAATTTACACTTTTACATAAAGGACTGTGCTAGCTTTTCAGTTGTTCTCAAATTAACTTACCATTGGTTTTTTGTGTTAGCGCTTGAGCTTTCAGAAAACCCTCTGCAAAACCAGTTTTAAATGCATCTTGGTGAGCTTCAGGTATATTTTTAGTTTTCATGAGTTTGTCTAAACTCTCAACATCTGATCCTCTGTCCCGCAAAAGAAACCCCTAAATACATAAAACATAATAGCATTGGTTGCCTGCACCAATAGTAACACTCTCTAGTAATATTGTGACTATATACAAAAAAAAAAAATCATTGAAAGTCAAGAAGTTGTATTGCTAATGAAGAAAGAGTCAATAATGAATTACTTTAGCTGAACTAGAATACTAACAGTAGTGCCTACACCTGTATCAATTAACTAGTAATATAAAGAAAGCATCATTAATCCCTGTAAAAATACTACACTGAGAACAGGGAATAGGTCACGTGATCTTAGGGTTTTAATTCTTTGATGTTCATACAACTTTATACTGCTACAGGAAAAGCTTCAAAATGTTTACTATATACCTTCCAGATATTAGGTCTTGTGTGAGCGAGCTCCTAGGATAGATAAAGTGATTGATCTTTAAGTTTTCTGTCTACTGAAGAAAGATACATAAGTACTAGAAGCACTTCATTGTAGTAAAGTAAATGCTATATATGGAAGACACAAAAGACCTTAAAGAGAACAGGACATCAAAACTACACAGCCAAGTGTGGTGGTACACATATGTAATAATCATAGCACTCTGAAAGCAGCAAGATTTAGATGCTAGCCTAGGTTACACAGTGACTATCCAAAAAGAAACAAAGGAACAAACAAAAAACACAACAAAAAACCCCCAATGGGTGGGAAGTGAGGAAAAGAACCATACACAAAGAACAAGCATGAAGAACAATCTGATAGATAGAAGAAACAGAACCGCTAAGACTTAAATGTCTAGAAGATAGGAGAATAGAGTTTGGCACATTGAAAGATGAGAACAGAAAGATGGTCAGGAAAGATCAAACAAGTCAACAGTGTTATACCAGGATAAGCTAGGTAATAAAGGAGACTAATGCAATTAGACTGTCATTTTAGAAACACTGGGAGTTGCAGGTCTGGAGGCAAGATTGAAGGTAGCAAGACTAGAAGCATGGAAAATAAATGAGAATATAGTTATCTAGGCAAGAAATGATTATAGCATATGTATGCCACAACAGAGATGAAGAGAGTTAAATATTTACTGCTGGGGGTACAGGTCAGTGGTAGATTGCTTGCCTATCATGTATAAATCCTCAGTTTAAAGTCCAGTACTAAGGAAAGAAGAATGAATGAGGAAGAGATGAAAGGTAGGAGGGAGATTGAGGTTGGAACCAAAGAATTCTAGTGATTAGGAGACATTAGAGATAAGGCAAAACACAAATATAGATTGAATACCAGGTGTGCTATCTTAAGTGAAGGCTATTCATCAGTACAGAGCACATCAGTAGATATAGATTAATATGAAAAAACAGTAGCATATGATAACTAAGCATGTACAGACAAGGCAGGTGTCCAAGAGTTCTATATATGTTCATGACTATAGTTCATTAATTCCTTATCACAGGTGGAAAGAATGTGGGGAAAAAACCACCAGCCCTCAGAAATCTAGCACTTGAAGGTCCTTATTATCTTAATAATTTGAAAATTACTTCTGGATAGCAAAAAGAAATTTAATTACCTTCACAAATGATGGCGCCGTATTCTGTGATTCTGCTAATCTCTCAGAGGTTGACTGTAGACGTCGTGTCCTTGATTTCAAAGTCTTAAAACCTCGAGACTGTATGAAAACTGAACAAAACAGTACCATTTACTTTGTAAATTGTTCTAAAAGAAAACTGCCTAAGGGATGGATAAATCTGACTCTAATTACAAATTTTAGTTAGTATCTAGGTTTTATTTTGGTAGTACCTGGGTTTGACTCAGGGCTTCATGCTCAATAGACAGGTGCTCTGAAACTTTTTTTTTTCTTGGCCACTGTGGGGCTGAACTCTGGGGATGGGCACTGTCCCTCAGCTCTTCAGCTCAAGGATAGCTCTCCACCACTGGAGCCACGGCGCCACTTCCGGCCTTTTCTGCTTATGTGGTGTTGAGGAATTGAACCCAGGGCTTCATGCATACAAAGGCAAGCAATCTACCACTGAGCCACCTTCTCAGCCCCATGCTCTGAAACTTAAGCAATGCCTCCAGCCCTTTTTCCTTTAGCTATTTTCCACAGATTACTTTTGCTTAGGAATGGTCTTAGATTTTGACGTTTCTGCCAACATGGAATTATAAGCCTGTATCTCCATGGCCAGCTTGTTTGTTGAGATAGGGCCTTGCTAAATTTCTGCTTAGGCTGACCTTGAATGAGTATCCATTTCCCAGTAATCAGGATTACAAAGATATAAACAACCACAGTAGGCTTGGTATCTAAATTTTCAATGAATTTCTTTTGTCTGACATTTCAATGTGCTTTACATATTTTTTTGCTATTACTTTTTTTTTTTTTAAAAGATCTTTGTGCATATTTTATCTCATCTTAATGGGAGGGAAAGTAGAGGAGTCAAGTTATCTTAAATTTTATGTATGTGTATACTAATCCTAGGGCTTAAATTCAGGGCCTAGGTGCTGTTTCTGAGCTTTTTTGCTAAAGGCCTACTGCCTTACACTTAGCCACAGCTTCGCTTCTGATTCTTTTTTAGTGGTTAACTGGAGATAAGAGTCTCACAGACCTTCCTACCCAGGCTGTCTTCAAACTGTAATCCTCCGATCTTAGCCTTCTCAATAGGTAGGATTATAGGTATAGCTGTTGGGGCTCGGCATTAAATAATTTTGATAACAGAACATTGATAAATTCTGACAATTTTTTTTTAAAAAAAGAAAAGCCAAGTTGTTAAAATAGATAGAACTGATCAAAATACAAAAAATTGACTTTGTATTTTCTAGGTAATTACAAAATGTTTTAAAAAGTATCAAATAGGGCTGGGAAGGTGGCTCAGTGGTAGAGCACTTGCTTTGCATGCTCAAGGCCCTGGGTTCGATTCCTCAGCACCACATAAGAAAAAAGCTGGAAGTGGCGCTGTGGCTCAAGTGGTAGAGCACTAGCCTTGAGCTGAAGAGCTGAGGGACAACGCCCAGGCCCAGAGTTGAGGCCCCACGACTGGACCCCTCCCCCCCCCCCAAAAAAAGAAAGTAATACCATTTTGGGGCTGGGAAGATGGCTTAGTGGTAGAGCGCTTGCCTTGCATGCATGAGGCCATGGGTTCGATTCCTCAGCACCATATAAGCAAAAAGAAAAAAGCCGGAAGTGGTGCTGTGGCTCAAGTGGTAGAGCGCTAGCCTTGAGCTGAAGAGCTGAGGGACGGCGCCCAAGCCCAGAGTTCAGGCCCCATGACCGGACCCAAAAAAAACAAAACAAAACAAAACAAAAAAACAAACTTTTAAAAAGGGGCTGGGAAGGTGGCTCAGTGGTAGAGCGCTTGCCTTGCATGCCTGAGGCCCTGGGTTCGATTCCTCAGCACCACATAAGCAAAAAGAAAAAAGCCGGAAGTGGTGCTATGGCTCAAGTGGTAGAGCGCTAGCCTTGAGCTGAAGAGCTGAGGGACAGCGCCCAGGCCCAGAGTTCAGGCCCCACGACCGGACCCAAGAAAAAAAAAAGTATCAAATAGAAGAATCTTAATTCCTTAAACCTCAATGCTATTTCACAAAAGTAGCCAATGCTAACAATTCCATGTCTATTTTTATAATATGCACATTCTTGATCTTCTATACAAATTATTCTAGAAATAGTACATAGCTTTACATAATTCTTTGTCTTCCGAATGATATCTCATACATATATTTCAAAATGTATTGTGAACTCACTTGAACAGCCATTTATATGTCTTAATTTAACTATGAATGTTAGTTTACTGTTGAGAGTATTTTAGTGCTGAGGGTTCAATCCAAGTTCATGTGTACTGAGCTATGCCTCTAGGCCCCCTATTTTATTGCCAAGAATAATACTGCAATGAATATTCTTTACCTATTTCCTTCAGCACATGTAGAATAAATCCCTAAAAGTTGGACTATAAGGCTTGAATTTGCTTTCAAAGAAGGCTACCTGTTATATATGCTCACACACACCAATGAGTATACTTTTTTCTATACTGTTGCAAACACCAGATAACATCTTTTTAACTTGTACATATATTATAGGAACTTGTAATCTCACTTTCCAGATATTAAAGAAAATTTTGGAGCAAAACCAAGTAAGAGCATGAAGACCTGAGTTCAAAGTCCTGGTACTGGCACAAAAAAGGAAGGGAGGCTTTTAAGAAGGCAGGAAAGGTAGAAAAAGAGAGTTGCAAAATTGACAAAATTGATAGGATATCCTATACAAATGTATGATTTATGGAAATGTCACAATGATACTTCCTTTTTACTTTTTAACATTAATGTATGCTAATTTAAAAATCTTGCAAAGAAAAACAGTATGAGTCTCTTTTGGGGGGACCTTTTAAGGCTTTCTTTTTACTTTCAAATAAACTTGCTCTACTTTAGAAAAATTAGAAGATATGAGCCTGGTATCTATAGAATAATGAGATTATTCTCCAAACTTTATGGCTATCATCCTATCCCTTCTAATCTCCAATTAGAGACCTGGGCACTGTCCCTGAGCTCTTCAGCTCAAGGTGAGTGCTCTACCACTTGAGCCACAATGCCACTTCCAGGTTTTGGTGGTTAATTGGAGGTAAGAGTCTCAAGGACTTTCCTGCCCAGGTTGGCTTTGAACAGCCATCTTCAGATCTCAGCCTCCTAAGGAGCTAGGATCATAGACATGAGCCACTGGTACCTGGCTATATTTTTTTAAAGATAGAAATTAACATAGATAAAACTATATTAAAAATAGCAGGATATAATTTTACTTAAATGAAAAGTTGAGCTTTGGTCCATTGTGCTAACTTATAGCTCATACAATTGCCTGTTTCAGCACTTTTATAAAAAATGTTTTTTTATTGTAAAAATACTGTAGAGAGGGGATATTTTAGTACTTTATTAATGAAATAAAACTATGTACTACCTTGTAGCATTTAAATCTTTCATTGTATCTGTGGGATTTCTCACTGTCAGAATTGTTTTATTTTGCTATTTTAAGTTATTTTACTTTATGGCTTTTTCTAAGTTCCAGAAAACTAGAAGTGTAGCTATAGCTCAAAAGTAGTAGAGCACTAACCTTGAGCAAAAGAGCTCAGGGACAGTGTCTTAACCCTGAGGTTAAGCCTCATGACTGAAATATATGTGTGTGTGTGTGTGTGTACATATATGTGTATATGGAATATATATAAAATGTATATATATGGAAAGTGGGGTATAGTGGCACACACCTGGAGTCCTAGCACTTGAAAGCTAAGGCAGGAGGATTGTTGAGTTTGAAAGCAGTCTGGGCTTAGAAAGATCCTAAAATTTTTACCTAGAACTACTTATACTAAACAAGGCCTACTATATACAGCAACAGATGCTTATGTTTATAAGACGTTGCTAAGAAAGACAAACTTATTAAATGAATATATTGCATTTTTCAATATAAATAGTTGTTTCATACCTGGCCAGCACTGAAGATCTGAACAAATGTTTTGAATAGTTCTTGAATGTTGTCTGTACAAGCAAGAGGAACGTAAAGCACTAAACATATCTATGTAACCTAGAGGGAAATTAAAAAAAGTAAATTTCCTAATTGACAAACTAAATACACAAAAATCATATGAAACAAATAATTTTATCAAATAATTTAAAAAGTCACAATATAATAAATTTCACCTTTTGTCTATATATTGATTATGCTTTTATAAAACCATTAATCTACTTTACTACATATCACAGCTTTTAAATTGTACTATCACTGTAGTTATATTGCTTTTCTTATCTAACATACGAATAAGACTATACATAAAACTAAATTCAAATAAGCATAGGTAATATATGCACACATACATGTTTATGCTAAAATCATTTCTGTTCTAACTTAAAGCTTTCCATAATCACTAGGTACAAAGAACCTTCTTTTCCCTAAAGCCATATTTCATGAACATTTCAGTAATTCTTCCTAAATTCTTGATGGATGCATTCCATCTTACTTTGTATCTAAGATGCTAGGGATATGTTTGGCAGTAGCAACATAAGAAACAATGTTTATCATCTATTTGTGTGTCTAGTTAGATTTCAGTAACTGAACTCTTAGTCAAGCAAATAAACATATGACTGTTTAAATAAAGAAAGCAGCTGGCAGTATTAGAAAGAACCTTAAATGAAACATAAATACGTAGGAGTAATAATAACAAAAATTTTATTTTACTGAACATTACTATGTGCCAAGTACTGAAGAAAGAGGCATAAAAACAAAAGAAACAGATTGAGTTCAAACTCAGAATTCTTCCATCAACATGAAACATATTTCATTGTTTTAATAAGTTCTACCATCCCTGTTTAACTCATGGACTGGGAAAATGAGTTCAAACTCAGAATTCTTCCATCAACATGAAACATATTTCATTGTTTTAATAAGTTCTACCATCCCTGTTTAACTCATGGACTGGGAAAATAGATCAGTGGTACAACATTTGCCTAGCTTGCACAATAACCTAGGTTCAATCCCCAGCATCACAACAAAAAGAAACTTCATGAATCTAACATCCCTTTCAACAGACTACAGTACAGGGCCATTTGTTATAATAAATGGTTTAATACTAGACTGTAGTAGTCTCAATTAACAAACTATGTAGACATCCCAAGACTGTTTCTTCATAAATGTAGTCTCAGAAATTAGAATGTTACTTGGAACTTAATGACTTCACCTGAAAGTAAAATAATAACAATCTATTCTCCTAAATATGATGTGCTATGCTGCCTTAAAATCTATGACACAAAAAGAACACTAGTAGGAAAATTAATTATTGAGTTAAATGAGTTAGATGATTTAGTCTGTATTTAATTTAAAATACTATGCCAATGTCAATTTCTTATTTAGACAAATGTACTGTGCTTGTGATACAAGATGTCAACATTAGGGGACATAAAGTAAAGGGAATATAGAAATTCTCCATATCTTTGAAGCTTTTCTGTAAATCTAGCATTTCAATATAAACCTTTTTTTTTTTTTTCAATGCCGGTCCTAGGGCTTGAATTAAATACTGGGCACTGTGCTTGAGCTTTTTTGCTCAGGATTAACACTCTACCATTTAAGCCATAACTACACTTTCAGGTTTCTGGTTGTTAATTGGAGATAAAAGAGGGACTTGTGAGGGCTAGCTTCAAGCTTCAGAATTCAGGTCGTGAGTAGCTAGGATTAGAGGTGTGAACCACCAGTGCCCAGCAGTGATGTATTTTAAAAAAGAAAGGAAACTCTAGAGTCATTACCATGACATTTTATACTATTGAGCTTCTTTAAAAAATCCCAATAAAAATAATAAAAGAAAAACTCAGGAAAGCTGTCACAAAATAAGTGTTAAAAAGGTATTTATTATAACTATGATTAGTAATACTAAAATGGTTTGTTTTAATTGGAACCACAAATGCATTACCATACCATATTTATTTTCAAAGAAGGATTGTGCAGAGACATGAGATGTATGCCAATGGGAAGATACATTTTTGCCTTTATAAAATCCAGGAAGTAGATTTTCTATCAGTTGGTCAATATGCCCAATTCTTAATTCAGATATTCCAAGGTCCCTTAAATTAAGTGCAGGCTGAAAAAGATTAAGTCAACCAAATAAACATTAATATTTTTGAGATATTTAATTTAAAGATTATTTAATATCAGAAACAATATGGACCTTAATTTCCCCTGCAATTCTGAGGTACTACTTGCTAGGCAAGTATGCTACTGATTACACCATATTCCCAGTTCTTTTGCGTTAGTTTGTTTTCACAATAGTCACTGACTTCTGTCTGCCAGCCTTGGCTGGCAATCCTCCTACCCAGCCTCCCACATAGCTGGGATCACAGGAGTATCACTATTCCTAGAGCTTGTTTCTTGAGATAGAATCTTGTTAACTTTTGCTCAAACTGATTTTGAACAATGATTATCCTATCTCTGCTTCCTGAGTAGCTGGCATTACCGAGCACACGATATAGACATTTTAATCGAATAACTACATTAGCATTTTACTATTTAAGATACACATGATGAAAATACTATATATTCCTGCTTTGACTGAAGTCAGCCATATGTGATTTAACAAAAGTTAAAAACAAACTGTATCTCATAGAAGGATAAGATTGATTGGGATGTATTATAAAAATGCAGAAATTTAACCACAAAACGCCCCTCTGTATTACTAATATAAGCTAATTTAAAAAAAAAAACTTTATCTCTGATGATATCCTTAAATAGAGAAGACATTTTGGTATGAGTAGGAAAAAATTCTTTCAAATCAAAATATCATCATTGAAGTTATAAACTTTATGACTCATAGAAATCAGAAATCAAATGAAACGCCAGGGGCTGAAGCCTCCCACCTGCAATCATAGGTACTCAGGAGGCTGAAAAGACAGCCTGGGCAAAAAAGTTAGCCTGGTGGGAGGTCCAAAAGACTTTTATATCCAATTACCAGCAAATAGATGAAAGTGGGGCTGTGGCTCAAGTAGCAGAGCACCAGCAAAAAAGTGAAGGGAAAGCACAGGCTTTGAATTCAAGCCCCAATACCAGCATTTAAAAATCTTTTTTAAAAAAATCAAATCAATTCAAATCAAATGCTTTATGCGTTTTTCTCTTTACTTAAGTACTCTCATCTAACACTATTCTGACAAACATTTAAAATGGTAAGAATGTAAGACAGTACTTTCTGGGTGAAGTATAGCACACCAGGTCATTTTGCTTACATTATACTATACTGCCTAATTATTCTAATAATAATCACTTACAATAATTTATAAACTCGGGCTGGGAAGGTGGCTCAGTGGTAGAGCAGGCTTGCTTTGCATGCCTGAGGCCCTGGGTTCGATTCCTCAGCACCACATAAGCAAAAAGAAAAAAGCCAGAAGTGGCGCTACGGCTCAAGTGGTAGAGTGCTAGCCTTGAGCTGAAGAGCTGAGGGACAGCTCCCAGGCCCAGAGTACAGGCCCCACAACCGGACCCAAAAAAACAAAATAAAACAAATAATTTTTTTTTTCTTCTTTTTTTTTTTTTGGGTCCGGTCATGGGCCTGAACTCTGGGCCTGAGCGCTGTCCCTCAGCTCTTCAGCTCAAGGCTAGCACTCTACCACTTGAGCCATAGCACCACTTCCGGCTTTTTTTTTCTGGTTATGTGGTGCTAAGGAATCGAACTCAGGGCCTCATGCATGCAAGGCAAACGCTCTACCACTGAGCCACCTTCCCAGCCCCAAAACAAATAATTTATAAACTCAACTTCATTGTATTTTGACTGTATTCTGGGTCAGCACAATAGAAGCACTATAGAAAGAAGTAGTAGTGGGCTGAGAAGGTGACAGAGTGGTGGTAAAGTGCTGGTCTCACATGCATGAGGCCCTGGGTTCGATTCCTCAGTGCCACATAAACAGAAAAACCCAGAAGTGGCACTGTGATTCAAGTGGTAGAGCGCTAGCCTTGAGCTGAAGGACAATGCCCAGACACACACACACACACACACACACACACACACACACACACACACACACACACACACACACACACACACACACACACACACACACACACACACACACACACACACACACACACACACACACACACACAGCAGCAGTAGTACTGGGCAAAATAAAAGGCAATAGCAAAGATAGCAAATACAAATTAAAAATTTATCTTTATCAATTGTGGTAGTGGCTCAATGCCTGTGACCTTAACATTCAGAAGGTTAAGGTAGAGTTAGAGACCAGCTTACGCTTAAAGCTAGCTTAGGCTACATGAGGAAATATGTCTCAGGAAAAAAAAAATATGCTAAAACTAACCCTAGGATAAATGATAAATGCTCCCTCCCTGGTCAAGCAAATGCCTTTTGTATTTTTTTTTTTTTTTTTTGGGTCCGGTAGTGGGGCCTGAACTGTGGGCCTGGGCACTGTCCCTCAGCTCTTCAGCTCAAGGCTAGCGCTCTACCACTTGAGCCACAGCGCCACTTCCGGCTTTTTTCTTATGTGGTGCTGAGGAATCGAACCCAGGGCCTCAAGCATGCAAGGCAAGTGCTCTACCACTGAGCCACCTTCCCAGCCCCCAGCAAATGCCTTTTGTATTTTTCCTGTTACTTTTGTCATGGCTTCTTATATCAGAAATATGAACATAGGCTATTTATAGTTTAGGGAAACTTGTAAAACTACAGACTACAATAACTTTTCCATGAAAAATGTATTCTGACCTTCTAAGTAACCATACCATCAATGAGCCTTATAAATGATTAAGTTTATAATTGCTTATATTCTGGGCAACATTGATTTTATAATCTTATGAATACTAAAATCATAGTTTCTTAATTTAACATCTTACCTTCAATTACCTATACCCTATACTGAATATCAAAAAGGAGACAAGGAGGTGAATACCAAATGCAATGCCAAATGAAAAATTAAAAAAAATTCAGCTGGGAAGTGGGCTTAGAGGTAGAGCACTTGCCTTGCATGCCTGAGGTCCTGGGTTCAATTCCTCAGCACCACATAAGGAAAAAGAAAAAACCCGGAAGTGGCGCTGTGGCTCAAGTGGTAGAGCACTAGCCTTGAGCTGAAGAGCTGAGGGACAGTGCTCAGGCCCAGAGTTCAGGCCCCACGACCGGACCCAAAAAAAAAACAACAAAAAACAAAATAAAAAAAAATTAAATGACTAAAAATAATTTTTCAATACATACACTAAAAGTCAGAATTACCTGTCTTTAATTACTAAAGGCAGGAAGCATGTTAATACAAATATCTAAATATAGTTAATCAAAAATGACTAAAATTGCCAGGAGCTGATGGCTCATGCCTATAATCCTAGCCTACTCAGAAGGCTGAAAAGTTTGAAGCTAGCCTGGGCAGGAAAGTCCCTGAGGCTTTTATCTCCAAAAAACTATGCAGAAAAATCCAAAAGTGGCACTGTGGCTCAAGTGTTAGAGTTCTAGCCTTGAGCAAAAGAAGCTCAGGAATAGCACCCAGGACCTGAGTTCCTGTCCCAGGACCAGCACAATCACAAAAAAAATACTAAAGGAATTTTCAGCTAGACATGGCAGAATATAATACCTCTAATTCCAATGCTGGAAGATCACCTGAGTTTTGTGGTCAGCTTGGGCTTTATAGCTAAACTCTTACAATTACAATACAAATCAAAAATAAAAACAAAAAGGGCTTTTTCAAGCCAATTGGATAAAAAAATATTACCTCACTGCTGGGAGCCTCACGCTCAGGAACTACATCTCGGTGCTGGTTTTGAGAAACTGATGTATTGGCAGAAAAAGATGTTTTTTTTGGTGAATGGAAGGCATTGATGAGATGACTGAGAGGAACTGTAACCTAGAAAAAAGAAAATTAAAATTAAATAGTTTTAATAAAAACAGAAACAATTTCCATATTATAAACATATAATGTTTATCAAAACTATACACTGGGTTGAAAGTATAGCTCAGTAGTAGAGTACTTGCCTACCAAGCACAAGGCCTTGGATTTGATCTCCATCAACACACACACACACACTAAAAATTTTACTTGCCACACACACACATTAAAAATTCTAACTACTTGCCCCCCCCCCCCCCACACACACACACAATGTTAAAAATTCTAACTACTGGGCTGGGAAGGTGGCTCATTGGTAGAGCGCTTGCCTTGCATGCCTGAGGCCCTAGGTTCAATTCCTCAGCACCACATAAGCAAAAAGAAAAAAGCCAGAAGTGGCGCTGTGGCTCAAATGGTAGAGCGCTAGCCTTGGGCGGAAGAGCTGAGGGACAAAGCCCAGGCCCAGAGTTCAGGCCCCACGACCAAACCCCCACCCCCCCCCAAAAAAGTTCTAACTACTTGCCAAGCACTGGGTGGTTCACCTCTGTAATCCTAGCTTCTCAGGAGGCTGAGATTTGAGGATGGTGGTTCAAAGCTAACCTAGGCAAGACAGTCTGTGAGACTCTTTTTTTTTTTTGGGGGGGGGGGGGGGGAGGAAGGGATGAGGGTCCAGTCGTGGGGCCTGAACTCTGGGCCTGGGCGCTGTCTCTGAGCTCTTCAGCTCAAGGCTAGTGCTCTACCACTTGAGCCACAGTGCCACTTCTGGCTGTGTTCTTTTTGCTTATGTGGTGCTGAGGAATCGAACCCAGGACCTCATGCATGCAAGGCAAGTGCTCTACCTCTGAGCCACCTTCCCAGCCCCAAGACTCTTATTTCTAATTAATTATTTGAAAGCTGGAAATGGAGCTGTAGCTGTAGCTGTGGTAGAATGCCAGCCTTGAGTGGAAAAAAAAAATCCTAAGGGATAGCCCCCAGGCCCTGAACTCAAGTCCCAGAACTGGCATTAAAAAAAAAAATTCTGCTGGGCACTGGAGGCTCACGCCTGTAATCCTAGCTACTCAGGAGGCTGAGATCTGAGGATCGGGGTTCAAAGCCAGCCTGGGCAGCAAAGACTGTGAGACTCTTCAGAAAACAGGAAGTGGTACTGTGGCTCAAGTGGTAGAGTGCTAGCCTTAAGCTGAAGAGCTGAGAGACAGCGCCCAGGCCCAGAGTTCAAGCCCCACGATGGACAAAAAAATTAAAAAAATAAAAATAAATAAATAAAATTTGGAAGTATCCTTTTAATGTTGGTAGAAGAAAATGAATCTATTCTTTCAGGATACTATGCTGGACATATGAATTTAAAGTATGAAAATACATATATTTCTTATTCCAACTACCTTCTAGGAATTTTTTATTTTTGTAAGTCTTTATCCTTGAACTTCTTTTACTCAAGGTTAGTGCTATATCACTTAAGCCACAGCTCCACTTCCAGCCTTTTTTTTAGTAGTTTTTTTAGAGACAGTCTCTCAGATTTTGCTGCCCAGGGCTGGCTTTGAACTGATCCTCAGATCTGCTTCATGAGTAGCTAAGATTACAGGTTGTGAACCTGTAATTATTTCCTGTAATTATGCCAGTGCCTGGCTTAGAAATTTAAGGAAATAATGTTTACACATTATTATCAGCACAAACAGGGAAAAGCTAGAGAAGTCATCAGTAAGAGTAGCAAAATAAATGACATTGGGCAAAATGAGGTATTTCATATACATTAAGCAATTTACAAGCAGATCTTAAACTTTTCAACTTGCCAACATCTTGTTCTATATCATCATCTTGAGTCCTTATCCAGCTGCAGTGCATTCCAAGCACAGACTAAAAGTGACTAGAGTGCCATATGCAGTGGTTTATGCCAGTAATCCTAGCTACCCAGGAGGCTAAGATCTATAGATCATGGCTCAAAGCAATCTTAGGCAGGAAAGTCCACTGAGAGGCTCATCTCTAACCACCAAAAAGCCAGAAATGGAGGTGTGGCTCAAGTGGTAGAATGATAGCCTTGAGCCAAAGAGCTAAGTGACAATGTCCAAGCCCAGAGTTCAGGCCCCAGTAATAGGAGAAAAAAAAAAGTGATTACATTAAAACCAAAATCAGTTAACATTCTGCTCAAATCCATCCAATGACTTCTCAGAGTAAAAGCTAAAGTCCCAACAACTGTAGGACTTTAAAATACAACTTGGCCTCCTCCTCCTACGTACCCATTCTTTCTCTAAGCTCCAATACCACTGATCTCTTGATGTTCCTGGAACACAACTGGCACACTCTTACCTCAAAGTCTTTGCACCATGCACTCCCTTTTGTCTAGTTAGTAACATAATTTGCTCTCACTGTCCCTTCAGTTCTTTGTTCAAGTCATCTTTTCATAAGACTTTCCCCTGGTTGCCCTAATATTTCAGTGATTTTCTTCTAAAAAATATGATCTCTGCTCTATTGTTTTCTTTTAGCACTTTTCATTAACAACTTAAATACTATTTATCTGTATACTGATTACCTCTCTTTTTAGGGTGTTTTCTTTGCAATTCTCTAACACTTTCTGACCCTGTCTGGAGATAGCACACCCTACTAATGCCCCCACTTTAGATGCCATGCACAAGTCCCAGACCATTCATATACCTCATCAACTAGTTATAAATAAGGAATTCCCACAACCTTCTCTAATTCATTAGAAAGTCTCACAGAACTCAGGAAACTGTTTATATGTCTATAATCTGACAGAAATGAATAGCGACTTGAAGATGAATAGGTCTGAAGGGTCCCTAGTCATTTATTGGAGGCAGGGTATGATATCTTTTGCTATGTGAATATATGCATTCACTCACCAACTAAAGGCAGACTGTATTTGCCCTTCAAGTCATTAATAGAACTCTTCGAGTCCTGCTTTTCCCTCCCCCAGAGGGATGGGAATAAAAGTACATTCTGTAATCACTGTTTTCCAAGTGATTATACTGGAATCCCTACACTGGCATTTAGGGAGTATAAAAAGTTACCATAATATAAAAAACACAGATGTGATCAATAGGGGCTTGTGAATTATAACTCAGAAAATTTCAAGAATTTTATAGGCTGGAAGCTGGTAGCTCACACCTATAATCCTAGCTATTCAGGAGGATGAGTACTGGAGGGTATCAGTTCAAAGATAGCCTGGGTAGAAAAGTCTTTGAGACTCCGTCTCCAATTAACTAGTAAAATGCAGCACTAGAGTTATGGCTCCAGTGATAGAGCAGCAGCTGTGAGCAAGAAAGCTGATGGAAAGCAAGGCCCAAGTTCAAACTCTAATGTACATACCCATGTGTACATACATGATTTTATAGCTCTTTGTCAACAAGATCACAGAAATTAGTTTTTTAATGATATAGTCTCCAACTAGAAGGTAAGCTCCATGTGGCAAAGGGTTTTATTTATTAGTCAATACTATGTCTCTTAAGCAAAGTGTACACAA
The DNA here is from genome assembly GCF_019054845.1 of Dipodomys spectabilis. NCBI lineage: Eukaryota > Metazoa > Chordata > Mammalia > Rodentia > Heteromyidae > Dipodomys > Dipodomys spectabilis. Next base: position 7,295,050 of record NW_024870773.1, read on the forward strand.
TGAGTGCTAAATATTTGTTGAATAAATTAAAATGAGTTCTTTCCATAAGCCAAGGTCTGTAATTTGTCTTACCTAGTTCATTTAATTCTAATAACAAACATAAAAACTGGTTATTATTAAACTTTCTGATAAGGTTTGAAGGTGTGTTTCTCCCTAAAATTCAGTTTTTGATATTTAGGTATCATTCTAACAATATTAACATACCTTTATATTTATTTATTTACTTTTTTTGAGGTACTACAATTTGAACACAGAAACTATAGAATCACACCCTTAGCTCAAAGCTGAGATCTTAAAAGCTGAGAAATCTTTAAAAGAGTTTAGGCCAGGAACCGGTGATTCACACCTGTAATCCTAAGCTACTCAAAAGGCTAAGATCTGAGGATCTGGGTTCAAAGCCAGCTCAGGCAAGAAAGACCAGGAGACTCTTATCTCCAATTAACCACCAGAAAACTGGGAGTGGCACTGTGGTTCAAAGTGGTAGAATATTAGCTTTGAGCTGAAGAACTCAGGGACAGTGCCCAGGCCCAGAGTTCAAGCCCCATGACAGACCAAAAGGAAAAAAAAGGTTTAGGCTAGGCTTGGTGGTACATGCCTATAACAGCAGCACTAAGGAGGCTAAGCAGGAATTCAAGGACTGTCTCCTACACAGGGAGATCCTGACTTAAATCCAAGAGAAGTCTGAGTCCTAGTTATTCAGGAGTCAGAGACAGGAAAGATTTCAGCGCCAGGCCAGCAAAGACGGCAAATTCACAAGACCCCATCTTAACCAGTAGATGGACAAGATGGTGTGCTACAAAAGCATAAGCACAAGGAGCCTGGAACTTGAGACCAAAAAGGACTGGAGCATGGCTCAAGTAGCAAAGCACCTCCCTAACAAGCTCAAGGCTTGAGTTCAACCCTCAATAACACAAACAATCATAATAAAAGCCAAAAAGGAATAAGGGGAAAAAGTGTAGGTCATAAGGATCTTGCCTTTATGAATATATTAATGCAGCAAAGAAGTGGGGTTTCTCCCTCTTGCTCTTTTATCATGTGATATCTTCCATCCTGACATAGTAACTTCTGAAAAAGGCCTCCTTGAACTAAGGTAATAAATTTAGTTGCCAACAGTTTAATACTATTCAACAGTTTGTATCTAACTTTTTCTTTTCAAACAATAGCTTGGACTCCTCTAGACACTCATTCTGGTGAATGGCATCTTCCTGTAGCCAGCTGATCAAACCAGAAACAGCTCTGTATTTCTAAAATCATTACGAACATATTAGTGAAGTAATCTCTCTCCTGAGGCAATAGCATCCTTGATCACAATTAATTTCCACTTCTGACTTATTATTATTGTCCACATAACAAGAAACCAGAGTGATCTATTAATTTTTTTTTTTTTTGCCAGTCTTGGGGCTTTGAATTCAGGGCCTAGGCACTGTCCCTGAGATTTTGCTTAAGGCTAGTCTTCTACCACTTGAGCCACAGTTCCATCTCTGGCTTTTTCTGTTTATGTGGTAATGAAGAATTGAACTCAGGACTTCATGCATGCTCTAAGCCACATTCCCAGCCGATTTGCTGAAATTGAAAGCATGATCATGTTTTTTGCTTAGTTTGTTTTTGCTTTTTTGCTGGCCCTGGGGCTTAAACTGGCCCTGGGTACTGTCCCTGAGATTTTAAGCCACAGTTCCAATTGGGGAATGGTTTTTCCTGATAGGACTGGCTTTGAACTACAGATCTCAGCCTCCTGAGTAGCTAGGATTACAGGTTTAAGACTAGGAGTCACTAATGTCCAGTTTATGATCTTGAATGTTTCTGAACACACTTAAAACCCAAACTCTTGTCTTAAAAGTTTCACTTCAATCTTATCTTTGACGTTACTCCCTTTAAACACTAGCTATCATAGCCTTATTTTTGTTCCTCTAATTAATCCCCTTCCTTACTCAGAATTTTGATAGTCCTTGTATGCTTAAAATATCTGTTCTCCCTGCTAATTCATTTATTTTTACCTGGCATCACTAATATTAAAGCTACACTTACTTTTATCTGCTACCCAACAAATAACCATTTCATCTTTTATTACTGAATACTGTACTATGACCAAAAAAAAAAAGATGACTCACATTTATAATTCTGTTCCTAAAGGAGGCTGAGATACAAGGACTATGGTTCAAAGCCAGTCCTCACAAAAAATCCACTGGGTGCCAGTGGAAGCTGAGATCTAAAGACCATGGTTTGAAGCCAACCTGGCCAGGACAGTCTATGAGACTCTTGTCTCCAATTAACTGCCAGAAAAATGGAAGTGGTGCTGTGGCTCAAAGTGGAAGAGCACTGGTTTTAAGTGAAAGAGCTCAGGGACAGTGTCCAGGCCCTGAGTTCAAGTCCCATGACCAGCCCCCCCCCACCAAAAAAAAAAAAAATCCCAGGGAATCTTACTAGCAAAAAGCCAAAACTGGATACATAGTTCAAGTGGGAGTGTGCCAGCTGTGGCTGAAAAGGCCAAGTGAGACCAAAAGGTCCTGAGATTAAGCCCAGTACCAAAAAAGTCAAACTAAGTAACATAATTTTATATATATATATATATATATATATATATATATGTATATATATATATATTTTTTTTTTTTTTGGTTGGTCGTGGGGCTTGAACTCTGGGTTTGGGTACTATCTCTCAGCTCTTCAGCTCAAGGTGAGTGCTCTATCACTTGAGGCACAGTGGCCACTCCGGTTTTCTAGTGGTTTATTAAAGATAAGTCTTACAGGCTTTCTTGCCTGGGCTGGCTTTGAACTGTGATCCTCAGATCTCAGCCTCCTGAGTAGCTAGGCCGGGAGAAGCTGAAGTTGATTTAAATTTGAACTTTCTCAAGACCAATCTTCTCTTAGAAGAAAGGGAGGGAAGGCCTACCATCTAGTCTGGTAGGGTGGTGCAGTGCTATAACCTCATCCTGCAATCCCAGTCTTCACAGGCTGAGTCAAGAGTATCAGGAATTCAAGACTACCATTGCAAGAGGTTTGTCTTAAAAAAAAAAAAAGTGCCATAAAAAAGATTTTTAAAAATGAATCAAGAATAAAATATTGTCACAAGCGATTCTCAAGAGAATGGGTAATCTATCAAAACTCCCTGGAACCATTTTCCTCTGCTCTATCTTTTGCTTTACCAAACAATGGGGGTGGGGCTGGATCAAAATTATAACTACAAGAAGTGAACGACAACAAATAAATAAGTAAAAGTATATGCGTATACTTACATGTATTATCATTTCAATCGATTTGGGCCAAAATTTAAAAAAAAATCACGGTGATTACTCCAGTTATATGGCATGTTTGGTTAAGTTCCATTTAAAAGGTAGGGAGGGGGAGGGAGCTGTGGGAGATGTTTTTGAAAAACCAAACAGATGGAAGGATGTAAAGAACATTATATCCAAGCTGTATACATCGCCCCCCACCCCCCGCAACCCCTAACCCAGAATGTCCAACCCTGAACAAAGCAGCAGAAATCACACTCCATCAACCCGGTGAGCCTTCGCTCCATCACCCAGACTTCACGCCCCGGCCCCGGATGCTTGGTGGTCGGCCCTTCACGTCCCCGGCCCCACCGGGGCCTCGGGTCTCCCACTGGGTTCTCCGCTTCCCTCAGAGGTTCACTTCGGAACTGACCCCACCCAGTCAGCTAGAAAACAAGACCCGGGCAGGGTCGCAGGAAAAGGGACGGAAGGCCGGGCTCACCTGGGGCTGCACGGTGCTCGACAGGGAAAACATCTCCTCCGGAGCCTCAGCAGCCTCGCCCGCCTCGCCGAAACTATCCCAGTGTCCTCGGCCGGCAGGGAGGCGCTGAGCCCTCCGGCGCGATCCTTCTTTTCTCCCCTCCCGTTTCCCCCCCCTCACTCCTCCCAGAAATGCAAGATGGCCTCCCCTACGGCTGCTACGACGACCGTGACCCGGAAGTCAAAGGCTCTCACGCAACAGTACTTCCGGGGCAAGTGAACGCCCACAGCCACTTGTCAGCGCTCCAAGTTGTAGCGCCCTCACGTTTCTGCTGAGTCCCCAAAACACACTGGATGGAGTTTTTGGGTTGTTTTGTAGTTTTTTTTTTTTCTTTTTAAGCTTTTAAAGAGGATCGACATTCACCCCGTCGAGCCTTCCAGCCTTTCTAGAACTTCCCCAACCAATCTGTGTTCCAACTAATCCTTTGGCTAATGTGGTTTTTTTTTTTTTTTAAATTACAATTTATTACTCTTCGTCCTTATAATGAACTGGAAATCCTCAGGGATCTGATTCAGGCAAATTACATGCTTTGATAAGTTAAGAGTACAGGGCCAGCCACCTGCTTCCTGCTCATCCAGCTTCTCCACATTCTGTGACGACAGCAGCTTCCAAACCGCACCTTTGGCCATTGCTTTACCGAACAGTCCAAACTGGTTTACAACTCTTGCGGGGGTGGGAGATCGCGAAGGGAAGAAATATAATCAGGTCTTGACTGGGACAAGTTCCCATCAGACTCATTTGGAAGCTGGGAGGTTCTTTACAAATCTCGCGATTCAGATTTTAAGTCCCTTTTCTCCTGGGCCACGAACTGTTTGCAGTCCCTCCCTCATCACGACAGATGTCAATGGAGAGCCAGAAGAAAGCTCGAGATGTTCCAGGGGCTCGAGGCCACACTCACACAGGCCGGGTCCTCTAGCATCTACTTAAGGGAGGCGGAATGGGGCGGGGCTTCGCGCGGTGCGTAGCGCGGTGACGCCACGGACGGCGCGCGTTGGGGGGCGGAGCCTCGCTTTGAACCCTGTTGGCGGGAGCTGCCACCGGGTGAGGCACCTTGGCCGCCTGGGGCTTGCTTCGGTGGGTCAGGTAGCTGTCCTTCCATGGAGCCTGCGGCGGGGGACGAGGAGAATGGAGGAGGCGCGGCGAGTGAACACTCGGTGAATAGGATCCCAGTCCCAAGACCTCCCTCCATTGAGGAATTCACCATAGTGAAACCCATTAGCCGTGGCGCTTTCGGGAAAGTGTATCTGGGGCAGAAAGGCGGCAAGCTGTACGCAGTGAAGGTAGGAAGTGTGGAAGTAAACCAAGACGGGGCCTTGACCCTTCCGCCCCGCTTCCTGCGCGCCGACGGCGGCAGGTGCCCGGGCTGAGGTCAGCCCACACCGCGCTCACCTCGAAGGGGCCCTGCAGCCTTCTGCTACCCGACCACCCAGACCACCCAGCGAATGCTCCGGCGGGGACTGTGGGGGAATTTGTGTTTCTTTGTTTCGTTTTTGGAGCAGGGTCTGGTCCTGTCGTGCAGACGGCCCTCCTGGGTCAGCCTCGCGAGTGCTGGGATTTCGGGGCTGGAGCCACCACGCCCGGTTGGTTAGGAAATCTTTTCAATTAGTCATAGCTGCTCGTTGTCTGCATCTTCTTTTTACTAGTTCAGACTTTTGCCAGGATTAAGTAGGAAACGTTCATTGTGTTTGTAATAGCTGTTTCTAATTATATATTACTTCTACCCATCTGATGATAGATTAATATCGCAACTCTTGTCCAACAACAACAACAAAATCTAATTAAACTAACTTTCTTGGTGCCTAGTTGTAATTCTAACATTTCCTGAAGATGGCAAGTTCAAGATCAAGGCAAGCCTTTTTTTCCATAGTGAGATTTTGCCTCAATAAAAAGAAGTAACCATTTTTTTTCTATTCAAACTTTTCTCTTGGTACTTAAATTGCCCATATATTTAGAGAGTAAGCTGAAATATGTCGTAAATCAAGAATTTGTCCATACAACAGTTTATGTCATTCTAAATACTTTCCACACTTATTTCAAGCAGTTTTGTGCGCTCGGTTTTCATCCACTCCCAAGGTTGTAAATGACCCAGTTTTAAGCAACGTGTGTATATGATAAAGGAAAGGCAAGGTCTACAGGGCATCTAGTGTGCACCTCCAAATTATACTTGCCTCATTGTAAACAATCTTCTATATTAAGTGCCTAAACTCTGAATCTCCATTTAACAGAAAAAACATCATCTCATCCTTCAAGGAAGATGAGTCATTTTATTTTTCTTACTCCAGTTATTATAGCTCATAACTAGTCTTACCAATTCTGTCTCTTAAGACATTTTTGGGGGGTGTTTTTTTTGCCAGGCCTTGGGCTTGATCTCAAGGCCTGGGCACTGTTCTGAGCTTCTTTTGCAAAAGGCTAGCACTCTACCACTTGAGCCACAGCACTACTTCTGGCTTTTTCTGTTTTTATGGTACCAAGGAATCAAACCCAGGGCTTCATGCATGCTAAGCAAGCACTCTATCACTAAGGAACATTCCCAGCCCTCTTACATTTTTATTCCTGCCTTTCCATTCCTAAGTCACTACCCAAGCTGAGGCTTTCATTTTATTTATTTACCATTCAATAGCTTTTAGTAAAGTAGTTCTGTAACTATCACCACAATCCAGTTTTTAATTTTATTTATTATTTACTTAAAATTCAGTGGCTTTTAGTAAATTGAATAGTTTTGAAACTATCACCACAATCTAACTTTAAGAATATTCAGCCGGGTGCCGGTAGCTCACACTTGTAATCCTAGCTACTCAGGAGGCTGAGATCTGAGAATCTTGGTTCAAAGCCAGCCCAGGCAGGAAAGGCTGTGATACTCCTATCTCCAATAAACCACTAGAAAACCAGAAGTGGCGCTGTAGGTCAAGTGGTAGAGTGTTTGCCTTGAGCTGAAGAGTGCAGGGACAGCACCCAAGCCCAGAGTTCAAGCCCCACGACAGACAAAAAAAAAAGAATATTCACTGCCCAGGGCTAGGAAGGTGGCTCAGCTGTAGAGGGCTTGCCTTGCATTCATGAGGCCCTGGGTTCAATTCCTCAGCACTACATAAACAGAAAAGGGCAGAAGTAGCGCTGTGGCTCAAGTGGTAGAGTGCTAGCCTTGAGCTGAAGAGCTCAGGGACAGTGCCCAGGCCTAGAGTTCAAGCCCCATGACTAACCAAAAAAAAAACAAAAACAAAAAGAATATCTACTGTCCTAAAAGGACATTTCCTTCCATCTACAGTGATTTCCTGCCTTCATATATCAGCCACAAGGAAGCACTAATCTGTAGTTTCTACCTCTCCACATATTTCTTTTAGGGCGATTTCACATTTAAGTGGAATCATACAATATATGGTCTTTCGCTTCCTTTTTTTTTTTGGCCAGTATTGGGGCTTGAACAAAAGGCCTGGGCACTGTCCTTGAGCTTCATTTGCTCAAGGTTAGCACTCTACCACTTAAGCCACAGCACCAACTCTGGCTTTTTTCTGTTTCTGTATGTGGTACTGAAGACTCGAAACCAGGGCTTCATGCATGTTAGACAAGCACTCTACCACTAAGCCACATTCCCAGCCCCCTCCCCCCCTTTTTTTTGTTTCTTGAGATTCATCAGGACTTGTTTTCATATTTTTTTTCCTTTGTTTTTTTGGTTTTTGGTTTTTGATTTTTTGGGGTTTTTTGGTCATGGGGCCTGAACTCTAGGCCTGGATGCTGTCCCTGAACTCTTCAGCTCAAGGCTAGCGCTCTACCACTTAAGCCACAGTGCCACTCAGGCTTTTTCTGCTTATGTGGTGCTGAGGAATTGAACCCAGGGCCTCATGAATGCAAGGCAAACACTCTACCACTGAGCCACCTTCCCAGCCCCCTTGTTTTCATATTTAGTCTAATGGAACTGTTACCTTTGTGTAAAGGAGAAGGGAGTGGTGTTTGGGCTTGGACTCTGGAACTGGCCTCTGTCCTTGAGCCTCCTTTGCTCAAAGCTAGCACTCTACAACTTGAACCACAGCTTCATTTATGGAGATAAGGACTTTACCTGCCAGGGCTGGCTTCAAACCACAGTCCTCAGATCTTAGCCTCTTGAGTAGCTGGGATCACTAGCTTTGGAATTGTTACCTTTATTTTTTATTCATTAGGTAGGCTATGACATGCAAGCTAAAGTCCAGGTGCCTTAGGAAAGGAATCATACTTGCAAAATGTGGATATAGAGCTCCACTGTGTTTTGCGCATACCCTTTGTTGTAGTAACACCAGAAGACTAGTCTTCCAAAGCTGTGTATTTTCCTGCCTCTAAGATTTTATTTCTGTTGGTTTCTTCCTGTTTTTCTTCCACTTCTCTGCTTCTTATCCATTTTACTTTGTATAAAGTTTTATCTTATCTTCCCTTCTCTGATCTTTCACAACTCAACCCATTGAAATTGTTGCTTCCTAATCAGGGAGAAACAAAAATCTTGTTCACAATGTTTTTTCTTCATCAATCCTTGAAATGAAAATAGCGATTAATTTGTTCAGTCAATATTTCAGGACCTTAGGTTACATTGATGAACAAAACAAACATATCCTTACAGAGATAAGTATTATCACATTGCTGGCTTGCTTTTATCAATTCCCTTCTCTTTTCTTTTTGTTTACGGTGTTGGGGATCCAGTCTAAAGCCACTGTCATGCTTGGCAAATGCTCAGCCTCTCAGTTTTCAAATGAAAGAACTAAGACTCCATTTATCTTGTTATTAATGGTTTTAAAGTATTGTAATAAATGTCTTTTCTTCTTGTAATAGTTTTGAGAATGGATCCCAATTTTACTGAATATTCATGTTAGTGCTTCAACATTAATGTAGGTTATAGTTTTGTTTTTGGACCAGTTATCTTGAAACTTGAAAACCATAAGACAGCATTTGAGACTATTTCAGTAGTTTTGATCATTCTTAAGAAAGGCAAACAAGCTGGAGTTGGTGGCTCACACCTGTAATCCTAGCTGCTCTAGAGGTTTCAAGGATTAAAGCCAGTCTGGGTAGACAAATCCGTGAGATTCTTACCTCCAATTAACCAGTTAAAAAAAAAAAGCTGGAAGTGTAGCCATAACTCAAATGGTAGAACACCAGTCTAGAGAAAAAAAAAAAAAAAAGCAAGAGCACCAGAGCCTGAGTACACACACACAGACACACACACACACACACACACACACACACACACACACACACACACGAAGGGAAAAACAGACGACAGACTTCCAATATTTTGATTTTATTTCTATTCACCAAATAATTATACGTTAAAATGTGTATGTGTTAATATAGTGTAGGTAATGTTAACATATTAATGATATGTAATTACAGATGTTACATGATGAGTAATATTTGAAAACTGTAATATATTAATAAAATTCATGATTACACGGCTATACATATATTTTGTAGTAATGGTCTTTGACCTCAGGACTTCGTAATTGCTTGGAGGTGCTTTACCATTTGAGCCAAACTCTGATCTCTTGTTTTATCTTCTTGGATAAGATCTCACATTTTTGCCCAGACATGCATGGACCTCCCACATAATTCAGATGACAAGCTTGCATCACAAGTCTCAGCAATGAGATCTTGATGACTTTTTTCCTCAGGGTTGACCTGAATCTATGATCTTCCCAATCTCTGCCTCTTGAATAGGTAGACTGGATTACAGGTATGAGCCACTACGTCCAGCTTTATTTCTCTTCTTTTGTCCCAGGTTCAGAGGTTGGGGTAGAGGGTAGACTATTAAGAACATTACTTAGCCTAGTGCCTGTGGCTCACGTCTGTAATCCTAGCTATTCAGAAGGCTAAGATCTGAGATTGTGGTTCAAAGCCAGCCTGGCAGGAAAGTCCCTGAGACTCTTATCACCAATTAACCACTAGAAAACTGGAAGTGGTGCTGTGGCTCAAATGGTAGAGCACTTGCCTTGAGCTGAAGAGCTCAGGGACAGTACCCAGGCCCAGCGTTCAAGCTCCATACCAGACAAAACTAGATTAAAAAAATTAAAAAGAAACTTGGCGGATCAGTCAAGGAACATTTGTTTAATTCCTTTTCCTTTTCAAAATAGATGCAATACTTAATATCACTTGTCTTGAAGGTAATATTTTCTTATTTTTGTTTGTTTTACCATCCCAGCTTTTTTTCTAGCATTTTCCTCTAGGGTGAGATCAAAATGATAACTATGTTTTCTCATTCTTGGTATTTTAATGATGGCAACCTTGAGTGCTAAGAACATTTTGTAATATAACATAAATGTGTCTTTTGTCATATTATCTATTACAGGTTGTTAAAAAGGCAGATATGATCAACAAAAATATGACTCATCAGGTACAAGCTGAAAGAGATGCACTAGCGCTTAGCAAAAGTCCTTTCATTGTCCACTTGTATTATTCATTGCAATCAGCAAACAATGTCTATTTGGTGAGTAAATCTTAATCTTTCTGTTAGGTTTTTAAAAAGAGGTAGCCGAGTAAGAACAGCACCAGCACGCACGTGGTATTCAGGTAAGGGGTAGGTTTATTCAGTAGACCTGCTGGGACCAGGCAAGGTTGGCACTCCACGTGGCTGGGAAAGGCCTGGGAATGAGAGAGCTGGGAAAGAGAGAGGAAAGAACTAGAGCAGAGAGAAAGCAGAGAGAGCTAGAAAAGAGCAGCAAGAGGGCTTCTGGGCCTGCGCTAGGCCTTATCTAGGGTATGGGCGGAGAAGGGTGTGGCCACATCAAATTCAGATGTGACCTTAGCAGATGCAGGTGTGACCTCTTCCTGGTGTCCCAGTTGCCTAGGTAACGCAGGTACTGGGTGGAGACTTTGCTGCAAGGAGGGTGGAGTCTGCTCCCCATCCAGGAGCAGACCATACACTTTCTTTTTTTTTGCGGGAGGGGGGGGGGGAGGGGGGGGGGGTGCCGGTCATAGGGCCTGAACTCTGGGCCTGGGCACTGTCCCTCAGCTCTTCAGCTCAAGGCTAACGCTCTACCACTTGAGCCACAGCGCCACTTCCGGCTTTTTTCTTTTTGCTTATGTGGTACTAAGGAATTGAACCCAGGGCCTCATGCATGCAAGGCAAGCTCTCTACCACTGAGCCACCTTCCCAACCCCAAATCTTTTTTTTTTTTTTTTGCCAGTTGTGGGGCCTGAACTCTGGGCCTGGGTGCTGTCCCTCAGCTCTTCAGCTCAAGGCTAGTGCTCTACCACTTGAGCCACAGCACCACTTGCGACTTTTTCTGCATATGTGGTGCTGAGGAATCAAACCCAGGGCCTCATGCATGCAAGGCAAGCACTCTACCACTGAGCCACCTTCCCAGCCCCCCAGCCCCAAATCTTAACCTTTCTTTAGTAATCACTGAATGCAGTGATGAAAGAGCACAGTATCTAGGTGTACTTGTATTTGGATTCGAGATCTGATACACACTAGCTTTATGATCAGCGCAGTTTAACTTGTTACATTATTAGAGTTCTGCAAAGGAAAATTATCAATACAATGTATGTTTGTACATATGTATACATGCATAGAAAGAGATCTATTTGTAAGGAACCTGCTCACTAGATTATGGAGGCTTGCGTGTCTGAAATCTGCAAGGTAGCTTGGTGATCCAGAGACTCATGAAAGGTTGACATTGCAGCTTCCCCAGGCAGTATGGAGGCAGATCACCCTCTACCTCTGGGGACTTTCAGTCTTCTTTCCCTCTTTTTTTTTTTTTTTTTTTTTTGGGTCCGGTCGTGGGGCCTGAACTCTGGGCCTGGGTGCTGTCCCTCAGCTCTTCAGCTCAAGGCTAGCGCTCTACCACTTGAGCCACAGCACCACTTCCGGCTTTTTTCTTTTTGCTTATGTGGTGCTGAGGAATCGAACCCAGGGCCTCTAGCATGCAAGGCAAGCGCTCTACCACTGAGCCACCTTCCCAGCCCTCTTCTTTCCCTCTTAACAGCTTTTTTTTTTTAAGTTCATGTGCTTTATTGTTACTATAAAGGTGATGAACCGAGGGATTAAGTTAGTCAGGTAATGAGTACAATTCCTTTCATATACAGTGTCTTCTGTTCCCTCACTCTCACCCAGTACTTCCCTTTCATCTTGACTCTTAACTGCTTTTAACTAAATAATTAAGAGCTACTAGAATTAAGGGAGGTGGGGGTGGGGGAGCGTCAAATGAACTTTGTCAAAGTCTACAGATTTAAATGTTAAACTCTAAAGTATCCTAAAGAATACTTTAGGTGTATTATAAAAATGATTCTTAAGCTATAAACTCTTCTGGTACCTGAAGATTTAGTTCATTGCCAATCTTGCAATAAGCCTTCCTAAATTGATGCTGAATGTGATGTAGATTTAATGAGGGAGCAGTAAAGAAAGTAGATAGGTTTCCATAGGCAGAGATAAGCACTTTTCCTCTAGCCACTCTCTGCCCCTGCATTGAGACAAATTCAAGAAAAGTAAGGGATTTGTTTTGTTTTTCTTTAACAAACAAAAGTTAAGATAGGCAGCTATAATAATAGGCGTGAGCCACCAGAGCTCAGCCTTTGACTCCTTTTCTTTATTTTTATTATTTTTTTTTGTGAGGGGGGGCCAGTAGTGGGGCCTGAACTCTGGGCCTGGGCGCTATTCCTCAGCTCTTCAGCTCAAGGCTAGCGCTCTTCCACTTGAGCCACAGTACCACTTCCGGCTTTTTGCTTATGGGATACTGAGGAATTGAACCCAGGGCCTCCTGCATGCAAGGCAAGCGCTCAGTAGAGCCACCTTCCCAGCCCCTACTCCTTTTCTTTAAAAAGCAGCATATAGCTGGGTGCTAGCTGCGTGCTGGTGGCTAACACCTGTAATCCTAGCTACTCAAGAGGCTGAGATCTGAGGATGGAGGTTCAAAGCCAGCCCGAGAAAGGAAAGTCTAGACTCTTATCTCCAACTAACCACTCGAAAAACCAGAAGTAGTGAAAACCAGAAGTGGTGCTGTGGCTCAAGTGCTCGCCGTGAGCTGAATTGCACAGGGACAGCGCCCAAGCCCAAGCCCTCTGGACAGCTTCAAGCTCCACAACCGACGAAAAGAAACAAACAAAATTTAAAATGAATGGTAAAATGTGATCGTAGTGTATATACTATAATTTTACCTATTTTTTTCTCTTAATGGTAACATCCTTTTAGATGTCATCATAGAATTCCATCAATTAACCTGCGTTGGTGGCTCATGCCTGTAATGCTAGGTACTCAGGAGCCTGAGATCTAAGGATCGCGGTTCAAAGCCAGTCCAGGCAGGAAAGACTATGAGAATCTCATCACCAATAAGCCACTAGAAAACGGGAAGTGGCACTGAGGCTCAAGCGGTAGAGCATTGGCCTTGACCTGAGGGACAGCGCCCAAGCCCAGCATTCAAGCCCCCGACCCCCCAAAAAAAGGCCATCAATTTAATCATAAGAAGGAAAAATAAATTATTTGTTATGCTAAAAATATGTAACTAATGTTACATTTTAATGACTACATTTTAAGGTATTGATAATTTTATTTAACAATATTAAATTCCTTTTTGATAGGTAATGGAATATCTTATTGGCGGAGATGTCAAGTCTCTCCTACATATATATGGTTATTTTGATGAAGAGATGGCTGTGAAATATATTTCTGAAGTAGCACTAGCTCTAGATTACCTACACAGACATGGAATTATCCACAGGTAAAGCCTGGCTTTTCTCCAAGTTATCACTTAAAAATGCTCTTAATCAAATATATGTCTTAATTCTTTGACTCCCAATGAATTGTAATACATACTTATCTACTTCCAGGTTATCTAAAATTTGGTAGTAGCTTATGTGAGTTGAAAAATTTTGATAATTCTTGTGCATGTAAATATATATGAATGTATGTATTGTGCTGGTTCTAGGGCTTTAACTCAGAGCCTCTCACTCTTATTTGCCTTTATATTCCCTACTCAATGTTGGTGCTGTAGCACTTGAGCCACAGCTCTACTTTGTGTTTTGCTGGTTAATTAAAGAGTTTAACAAACTTGGCTGCTTCAGCTAGCTTTGAACTTGGATCCTCAGATCTCAGCCTCCTGAGTGGCTATGTTTACAGCTGTGAGTCTCCAGCACCCAGCCTTCCAGTATTTTTAAAATGTGTTGCTTTGAACATGAATATGCATTATAATATGAAGTTAATCTCTACAATAAAATGCCATAATATGAAATAAATAAATATTATATAGTTTATTAAAATATAATATGAAATATACTATCTACTCTGCCATCATCGTCCTAGCTGATATATACTCTTTCCCTTTATGTAAGGAAAGGGTAAGTGGCTCTTACCTGTTAAAGTTTAATTAGATCTTCTTTTACAGATAAGTAATTTTAAACTGGCTTGAGACTAATTTTTTTTCCTATTGATGTTTACTTACTTTAATTGAAGTGCTAAAACATAATGCAAAAGATAATATAGTATTAAATCATTTAACTTTTTTGTACATCCTTCTATACAAATAATGTTTTGCTTTGAGAGGGTTTTTTGGCACTTTTCATAGCTAACAATGGGTTTTTATAAATAAGTTATGGTTCATTTGTCTCTCTTAAAGAACTATTTCTTTCTCTCTGTCCCCACCTCTACACATACACACCTTCTCACATCGAAACTAGCTCTTATTTTACTTACCTCTGATTTACCTTTTGTAGGGATTTGAAACCAGACAATATGCTTATTTCCAATGAGGGTCATATTAAGCTGACAGATTTTGGCCTCTCCAAAGTCACTTTGAATAGAGGTAAGGAAAACAGTAGACAATTTTCTTTTAAAATGTGGTGATTATTTATCTCAAAAGATACTAGAAATATGTAATGATGGGGGGGTTGGCATTCTCTGATAAACAAGAAACATGGTGGAAGGAGTTTTAGCTGTAAAGGGTAGCATGTGGGTTTAGCATGCATAAAGTCCTGCGTTCTATCTCCAGCACCAAAAATAACAAAAAGAGAAATGAGAATCATTAGTTTTTGGTCTTTAAAACATATATTCAACATGAATCTCACACCTCCTGTTTTCCTGACTTTTATCCCTACTGAAATTTGTTCTTAATAATTAAGCATAAGCAAAATAACTACAATATGATAGAGTTAATAGATAAAAATGAATTCATATATATATACTATCAACACCTTAGAAAACAAAGAGTCAAAGAAAGGGAACACATAATTCACACACGTTCACAAATGAGAATAAGTTCATTTAAGAAATATGCCAAAAAGAATAAATGAACAGTTATACACTATTAAGTATATCAAAAAGGTATACTGATCTAGTAAATGAGATTCAAAAAATACATACTGAAGTTTTTCTTGAGGGATTATAAATTAGTTAAATGATTGCTCAAGAAAATCTGCCATGGAGCCGGGCGCTGGTGGCTCACGCCTGTAATCCTAGCTACTTAGGAGGCTGAGATCTGAGGATCACGGTTCAAAGCCAGCCCGGGCAGGAAAGACCGCGAGACTCCTATCTCCAATAAACCACCAGAAAACTGGAAGTGGCGCTATAGCTCAAGTGGTAGGGCACTAGCCTTGGGCTGAAGAGCTGAGGGACAGTGCCCAGGCTCAGAGTTCAGCCCCTATGACTCACAGGAAAAAAAAAATCTGCCATGCCAGGTGCTGATGGGGTGGCTCTCACCTATAATCCTAGCTACTCAGGTGGCTAAGGTCTGAGGATTGTGGGTTGAAGCCAACCCAGGCAGAAAAGTCCTCAGGAGACATTTATCTCTAATAAACTACTCAGAAAAGCCAGAAGTGTTCCTGTGGCTCAAGTGGTAGAGCACTAGCCTTGAGCCCAAAGAGGCCCAGCTGGGGACAGCACCCAAACTGAGTTCAACTCCCGAGGACCAGGAAAAGAAAAATCTGCCAATACTTTTTTGTTGGTGGTGGTTGTGGGGCTTAACCTCAGTGCCTGGGCACTGTCCCTGAGCTCTTTTTACTAGACTAGTGCTTTACCACCTTGATCCACAGCACCACTTCTGGTTTTTGAGTGGCTAATTGGAGATAAGAGTCTTACAAGGACTTTTCTCCCAGGGCTGGCTTTAAACCATGATCTTAAGAGCTCAGCTTCCTGAGTTGCTAGGATTACAGGCATGACCCACTATATTATAGTATGCTTACCACATAAACTTTCTAAAATCTAAACATTTTAAACTTGTGAAATAGTCTAAGTTCTATAATTCCAGATAAACTATTGGAAACCCTTTTCTTCCTTCCTTCCTTCCTTCCTTCCTTTCTTTCTTTCTTTCTTTCTCTTTCTTTCTCTCTTTTTCTCTCCTTCCTTTCTCTCTTTCCTTTCTTTCTCTCCCTCCCTCCTTCTTTCCTTTCTTTCTTTCTTTCTTTCTTTCTTTCTTTCTTCCTTTCTTTCTTTCCTTCCTCGTCCCTGCCTCTCTCCTTCCCTCCCTCCCTCCCTCCTTCCTTCCTTCCTTCCTTCCTTTCTTCTTTCCTTCCTTCCTTCCTTCCTTCCTTTCCTTGAGTTTGCATGCAAGGCTAACACTCACTACTGTATTAGTCATAACTCCACTTAAGGCTTTTTTAATGATTAGTTGGAGATAAGAATCTCATGGACTTTCTGCTCAGGCAGGCTTTGAACCACATCCTCATATCTCAGCCTCCTGAGTAGATTGGATAATGAGAGTAAGCCATTGGTACCTGGCTTGGAAAACTGCATTAAAATGATGTTCTTGGTGAATTAATGTCATTTATATGAAAGAATGGTCTAATTTTCTTAGTTTTATCTATAAAATTATTTGTAAAATTATTATTACTTTATCATGAGACACAAATGAAATTTGTTTTAGGTTCCAACTTTAAGTATACTTTTCAAAAGTCCTATATCACATGCAGAACATTAGGTCTTTCTTGCCTTTTTTTTTGTTTTTTTAGGTCCGGTAGTGGGGCCTGAACTCTGGTCCTGGGCGCTGTCCCTCAGCTCTTCAGCTCAAGGCTAGTGCTCTACCACTTGAGCCAAAGCGCCACTTCTGGCTTTTTTCTTTTTGCTTATGTGGTGCTGAGGAATCGAACCCAGGGCCTCTGGCATGCAAGGCAAGTGCTCTACCACTGAGCCACCTTCTCAGCCCCTCTTGCCATTTTTTATATCTAAATAAAATAGTATATTATTGTATACCAGTGTCAAATTATTTTGAAATATTATACCTTAAAATATTCTAGTAACATGGGTCAATTTTTGTCTTGTCATGTAGGTTAATATGAACTTCCCCTGATTATACTAATTTCTTCCTCCTTTTCAGAAAACTGATTTACAAAAAATACCTTTTGCTAGTTAGCTAAAGATCACTTTTAGTAATTGAGTGTCCTAAGAAGATAATAGGATTATGTATCATTTTACCTATCTATTCCAGAGAAATATTGTGTTCTATCAGACCTTTTAATGATTCTAGCTGTTTGATTAGGTGGTCATATTTATACTATGGCATATTTATACTGCGCATATTTATACTGCATAAAAACTACCAGTTTTGTAGATACGGTTAATAGTGCAGAAAAAGGGGAAAATTCAAAACATGTGATCATTGACTTGGTCAATAACAATCATAGGTTTTCAGAAGTGTGTGTGTGTATGTGTGTACGCATACACATGTGCGTGAGAATGTGCACGTGTGCATGCGTGCTGATCCCTAGGCTTAAACTCAGGTCCTGGGCACTGTCGATGAGTTTTTGTGCTCAAGACGAGTGCTCTACCACTTGAGCTGCAGTTCTCTGGGGACAATGGAAGGTTTTAAAGTAATTCATGTACTTTGGTTTTTGTGCATAGATATCAATATGATGGATATCCTTACAACACCATCAATGGCTAAACCTAAACAAGATTATTCAAGAACCCCAGGACAAGTGTTATCTCTCATCAGTTCTTTGGGATTTGTAAGTACTTGATGAGAAAAAACTCATGTAACATACCATATAATGATCACCACTTAAAATTTAACGTTTCACTGGGCGCCGGTGGCTCATGCTATAATCCTAGCTACTCAGGAGGCTGAGATCTGAGGACTGCAGTTCAAAGCCTGCCTAGGCAGGAAAGTCTATGAGACTCTCATCTCCAATAAAACACCCCAAAATTGGAAGTGGCACTTTGGCTGAAGTGGTAGAGTGCTTGCTTTGAGCTGAAGAGCTCAGGCACATGGCCCAGGCCCAGAGTTCCAGCCCCACGACCGACAAAAAAAAAAAGTCTCCTTTAAAATGGCAAAAAAAAAAAATCTAAATTTAAATAATATCTAGATTTTATTTAAAAAATAAATTTTATTTTTCTAATTAAAAAAGGGTTTTAATCTTTCATTTAAAGTATTTTTATCTTTTTATTTTAAAAAAGATCTAGATTAAAATATCAAGTATGAGACCTCTCTACTTAGATGGTGTTACTATCTATTTTGGATGATACTTTTCTTAAATCTCATATTTGTTTTAAACTTTCACTTTCAATAGTTCACACCAAGTACAGAAAAAAGTCAAGAGGCTACAGCCCATCAATTTGAAACATCAGAACTTTCTCAAGGATTAATTTGTCCTATGTCTATAGATCAAAAAGAGATTACTCCTTGTTCTAGCAAAGAACTAAACTCATGTGAGTATAAATGAAAATTTTTATTGTATTGTGTACTTGAAAGAACAAAAAGTCTCAAAATTCTAAATTTCATTTGGCAGTTTAATAATTTTAAAGTGTAATTGTTGGGGCTAGGAAGGTGGCTCACTGGTAGAGCTCTTGCCTTGCATGCATGAAGCCCTGGGTTCGATTCCTCAGCACCACATAAGCAAAAAGAAAAAAGCCAGAAGTGGCGCTTTGGCTCAAGTGGTAGAGCACCAGCCTTGAGCTGAAGAGCTGAGGGACAGCGCCCAGGCCCAGAGTTCAGGCCCCACAACCAGAACCCCCGCCAAAAAAAAAATGTAATTGTTTGATCCTGCCATTTCTTTTTTATTTTTAATAAATTAACCCAGTTATTGTAGGGTAGGAATATCTCAGATGGTAGAGCTTTTACTGGTCTTTTAATTCCTTCAGTCTTCTAATGGCAGATTTGACTGTGATGGCAGAAGTGGTGGTGTAAGTCCAGGCATCACCAGCCAATGTTTTCATGCAGGAACCACAGTGCCAGATATCCACTGCTTGCCTCTTCATATTAGTCTTACTACAGAAGGAGCAGGTGTAGTTGGTGTGCTGGCTGATTTCAGATTTTTTCACCATCTTCCAGAGTGAAGCACCACAGCAGGTGCTATATTTACCGACAATGCCGACCTTCTTGGTGCGTTTGGCCATATTGCCACAACTCAGGTCCCAGCCCAAAAAGTTGATCCTGCCATTTCTTATAGAGATTGTGGCAGGTTTTTAAGCTGTAGAATAAAATATATTGCTAATGATATATTCCTCCAAATACCTATAATATTGTAATGATCATTGGGGAAAATTTCACTATTTTTGGTCTATGGAAAACATACATCTTTATAAATTGATTTCCAAAAGTTTACACGGTCATTTAAATTTTAAAACTCAATTTTTTTTTTTTGTTTTCATTTGATTGGTTCAGTTTGATTTGGCATTTTTTTTATAGTCTTGCCATATCACCCAAACTGATTTTGAACTTGTGATCTTCCTGTCCTGGGATTACAGGCATGAGCTATCATGCCAACCCTCAAAGGTGTGTGTGTGTGTGTGTGTGTGTGTGTGTGTGTACAGGCATGAGCTATCATGCCAACCCTCAAAGGTGTGTGTGTGTGTGTGTGTGTGTGTGTGTGTGTGTGTGTGTGTGTGTGTGTGTGTGTTTGATAAAAGACCAGTTAGTGAGGAGGAAGATGAGAGAGATAATTTGAATTTATGTAGCACTTCACACTTTGTAACTTAGTGACAGTGGACAGTTTAGTTCTATGAAACCGTGTTCCTCTTCTTAGGAATATACTTAATGCCTTGAATGGTCAATGTAAGTTGTTCTCATAGACCTTGCCTTATTTTGATTTTGGACCTCAAGAAAGTTATATGTATTTAGGACATATATAGAATTAACAAGTGAGAAAACTCCAATACTTGAAAATATCTAGTTGCACCCTAATAATTGGATAAGCTAAGACTTGATTACAAATCTAATTATCCACTGAGCTTTTTCTCCAAATGTAGTCTTACTTCTTTTTTTCTTTCTTTTTTTTTTTTGTCAGTTGTGGATCTTGAACTCTGGGCCTGAGCTCAAGGCTAGCACTCTCCCACTTGAGCTACAGCGCCACTTCCAGTTTTCTAGTGGTTTATTGGAGATAAGAGTTTCAGGGACTTTCCTGCCCGGGCTGGCTTTGAATTGCGATCCTCAGATCTCAGCCTCCTGAGTAGCTAGGATTATAGGCGTGAGCCACGAGCGCCCAGCTGTAGTCTTATTTCTTATATCAAAATTATATGCTAGGGGAAGTGGCGCTGTAGCTCAAGTGGTAGAGCGCTCGCCTTGAGCTGAAGAGCTGAGGGACAGCGTCCAGGCCCAGAGTTCAAGCCCCACGACCGACAAAAAAAAAATCAAAAAAAAAAACCATATGTATACTTTTGGGCTGGGAAGGTGGCTCAGTGGTAGAGCGCTTGCCTTGCATGCCTGAGGCCCTGGGTTCGATTCCTCAGCACCACATAAGCAAAAAAGAAAAAAGCCGGAAGTGGCGCTGTGACTCAAGTGGAAGAGCGCTAGCCTTGAGCTGAAGAGCTGAGGGACAGCGCCCAGGCCCAGAGTTCAGGCCCCACAACTGGACCCAAAAAAAAAAATTATATGCTAGGGCTGGGAAAGTGGCTCAGTGGTAGAGTGCTTGCCTCGCATGCATGAGGTCCTAGGTTCAATTCATCAGCACCACATAAGCAGAAAAAGCTGGAAGTTGCGCTGTAGCTCAAGTGATAAGAGTGCTAGCCTGAGCTGAAGAGCTGGGGGACACCGCCCAGACCCATAGTTCAGGTACCCCGACTCGCCAAAAAAAAAAAAAAATTATATGCCAAAAGCTGAAACATAGTGGTACCTACCATCTGGCACTAGGGAGGCTGAGGCAGGAGGATTGTGAGTCTGGGTTATGTAGCAAGACCCTATGTCCAAACAAAATAAATTCCTGAAAAAGATACCTATAGCTTTGATAAACAGAAAACTGTTGATATACAAACTATGCATATATCGCTTATAGCCTTTTTCTGCTTTAGTTTTGCTTAGTCTTATTAGAACGAGCTAGGTACAAGGCACTGTGGTGGTCATCTGGGTGCATAGAAAAATGACATACCCTAGGTTAAATTCCAAGCCCCAAAACAAAAACAAAAGAACAAAAAGAATTTATATACAATTGTCTTTACTAAAAGCTCAATTATCTTTTGTCCAATTACAGATTAAGGAATGGCTATTTTTAGTATTATTTTTATGATAAAGGTGCAAGTGTCATATAAATAGTGCTGCTTTATAGTACTGCATTGATACCTAATTTACCATTACCATTTGTTTTATCCAGTCAAAGTGAGAAAATTCTTTATACAGGGATAGGCATGTAGCATATTAGTAGAGTATTTGCCTTTCATGTACAAAGCTGCGGGTTCAATCTCCAACACTGCCCCTAAAAGAAAGGAAATGTCTTCTGTCTACAGTTTGTAGTACTTTGGGAGCATAAATACAAGCTTCTAGTAAAGCTATAGTTTTAGATTACCAGTTGAGCTGAATAAATTTTGTATCATTTTAACCTTACATAATATCTTGTATATGGTACATCAGTAATGTCTTTCATCAAGAATAGCTTTAGACAGGGAAGGTGGCTCAGTGGTAGAGTGCTTGCCTTGCATGCATGAGGCCCTGGGTTTGATTCCTCAGCACCACATAAGCAGAAAAGGCCAGAAGTGGTGCTGTGGCTCAAGTGGTTGAGCGCTAGCCTTGAGCTGAAGAGCTTAGGGACAGTGCCCAAGCCCAGAGTTCAGACCCCATGACTGGCAAAAAAATAAATAAATAAAAAATGAATAAATAAATAAAAAGAATAGCTTCAAGTTGGTTCATAAATAATTCATAGTTGATTTCCTTTTAATTGTAAATTAATTCCCTTATCCTGATTTTTACTTTTAAATTTAAAGGATTTTTTTTATAATATTCACAGCAGTACTTATATTTGTAACAATTTATGAATCTAAACATAATGAAAATAATTCTAGAAACACTTGCAACTGTCCGAATGGTCAGACCTTGTTTAGAAAGCAATCATTCTGATATGTTGTACATATTGTGTAAGGAATTAAGAAAGCTTTAACATGATTCAATATTTGCTTTCCTACAGGTCTTGAAACACTTACTTCCAACCCAGGAGTGCCTGTGAAATGTTTAACTTCTAATCTGCTCCAGTCTAGGAAAAGGCTGGGGACATCTAGTGCCAGTAGCCAGTCCCACACCTTTGTGTCCAGTGTGGAATCAGAATGTCACAGCAGTCCCAAGTGGGAAAATGACAGCCAGGTTAGAAGGCAATTATTTTAACCCCAAACCAATATGCTTTTCAAGTTAATGATAGAAATATCATGCCTTTTTATGCAAATTCTATAATAGTTTCATGAATGATAGTCGAGATTTATCAGAAATCATTTATTTTCCTGGATATCTTGTTGAAGTATTTCATTTTTCATTATTATGATTAAGTAATTATAGCAAATTGATAGTAAATGTTTTTGGCCTCTAGACGTCTAGGTTTCCTTTTAATTCCCTACCATGATATAGACCTTACCTTGTTGAAATATTTTGTGTGTTTTTTATATATTATTTTAAAACTACTACCTTCTTCTATATTGGTTCCCACTAATTCTTTACTTAATGAAATGACAAATCTTCACAATTAACTTTTAGACCAAAGAATAGTAAGGTTGGGTACTTCAAAATGAATGGATTTATTTATAAGTAATTTAATTTATACATTATTTTTATTTTTGCCTTTTATTATTGAAGTTATCAAAGCTAATAGTTATAAAAGATGATACAAACTAAAATGTAAAATTATATTGTCTCCTTCATTGGACGTTGATAAAACTTTTTTTGGGGGGAGGGGGTTCGTCGTGGGGCTTGAGCGCTGTCCCTGCACTCTTCAGCTCAAAATGAGCCACAGGGCCACTTCTGGTTTTCTAGTGGTTTATTGGAGATAAGAGTCTCACAGACTTTTTTTCTTTTTCTTTTTTTTTGGGGTCCGGTCGTGGGGCCTGAACTCTGGGCCTGGGCGCTGTCCCTCAGGTCTTCAGCTCAAGGCTAGCGCTCTACCACTGGAGCCACAGCACCACTTCTGGCTTTTTTTTTCTGTTTTGCTTATGTGGTGCTGAGGAATCGAACCCAGGGCCTCATACATGCAAGGCAAACGCTCTACCACTGAGCCACCTTCCCAGCCCTCTCACAGACTTTCCTACCCAGGCTGGCTTTGAACTTTGATCCTCAGATCTCAGCCTCTTGAGTGGCTAGGATTACAGGCATGAGCCACCAGCACCCAGCTAAACATTTTTCTTTTTGGGGGGTGGGGGCCTGAACTCTGGGCCTGGGCGCTGTCCCTCAGCTCTTCTAGCTAAACATTCTTGTTAGAATAAACCTTCCATTTGATTAACTTGGATTATAGTTTCTTCTTATTCTCTGCACTCTGGTTTCTTCATTACTGTTGAATATTTGTTTCTGTAAGGGCAAATTAACTTTAGATAAACTAGATAAGAGCCAGGTGCTAGTGCCTCATGCCTGTAATCCTAGCTATTAAGGAGGCCGAAATCTGAGGATCATGGTTCAAAGCTAGCCCCGGTAGTCTAGCCCAGGTAGGAAAGACCATGAGACTCTTATCTCCAGAAAACCGGGAGTGGCACTATGGCTCAAGTGGTAGATTACTAGCCTTGAGCTGAAGAGCTGAGGGACAGCGACCAGGCCTAGAGTTCAAGCCCCACAACTGACCAAACAACAAAACAAAAAAAACCCCTAGATAAAGTAGTGCTTCTAAATCCTTTTTCTCCCTTTTTAAGCTATGATATGAATAACATATGCTGTAAGATGGGCTGGGAAGGTGGCTCAGTGGTAGAGCACTTGCCTTGCATGCATGAGGCCCTAGGTTCGATTCCTCAACACCACATAAGAAAAAAGCAGGAAGTGGCGCTGTTGCTCAAGTGGTAGAGCACTAGCCTTGAGCTGAAGAGCTGAGGGACAGCGCCCAGGCCCAGAGTTCAGGCCCCAGGACCGGACCCAAAAAAAAAAAAAAACATATGCTGTAAGATAGATTATAAACTTCCGTTCATAGTATTTCATCCCTTATATTCTAAAAAGCATAGCATATCATATATTATTTCAAACTACATACAGCTTTACCTTCTTCCATTTCACATTTGGAAGAAAAGATTGATGAAATTATTGTAGCACTTCATAACTTATATCACAGGAGTCTAGTGAACCACAGGGACCAGGTGATATCCTGGTACTAGTCCTCAAATTCATCATTTTATGCTTGGAAAATGGTTAATTAATTCAGGAATTTTTTTTCAGGCTTGTGACTAAGCTCTCCTTTTTCTTACTAAATAAATTAGTGACAGTTATTATTTCATATTTATACATTGAAAATAGGGACTATTAGTGCTGAAGATTCACAGTACTAACTGAATGTTCTCATAAAAATCATGGCCACCATGCACCAAATTGCAAAATTATTTACAAAATTCTGATGAGTAACCAGGAAGAGTTGGAATTCAGACAATTTTTAGGGAAAGTATTTTGTTACCAGTGCATCATCAGTTTACTTATTGGCAATGGTTTTTAATTCCTACTGTTTTTGGTATTATTGCTAATGTAAAGTAATACAAGTTTATTGTAACTATTTTTGGTTTCTGATTTTTCAGTGATTAGATCTTAAGCCCAATGGAGTTGCAGTACAAAAAAAGGGCTCCCAAACAGATAATGTAGCCTTATCTCCAAATTTACCTGTTAATTTGTTCCGCTTAACAGCATGTAGTACAGTATCAAAATAAATGTTAGAGGATAATAGACTTAAATTTTGACCAATGTTTCATTTAAAGTAATGGTATTAAGTTTATGCAGTAATTTATTCTAATTCTCTATTATCATTGTTCTTTCACTCCATATGAAGCATAGTAGGTTATGGAGTTATTTGTCCCACATAGGTGCTATATTATAGACTAGAAGGTTAAAGAAGATCAGCTTTATGCAACTAAAAAATGCATTTTCTCCCTCTCAGGAAAGTGACAAGGCATTGGGCTCTGCAATGAGTTGGAATACAGTTGAAAAGTTATGTATGAAATCCACAGATGCCATCGAGACCAAAAGTTTTCATAAAAAGGAACTTGAATTAGTCCTTTCTCCCATTCATAACAGCAGTGTTAATCCTGCCACTGGAAACTCTTATGTAAAACTTGCTAAAAAATGCTTCTCTGGGGAAGCTTCTTGGGCAGCAAGAGAACTGGACATTAATAGTGTAAACATGACCAGTGACAAAGAAGAGTCTGGCTTCTACCACTCAAATCAGTGGGCTGTGGATTCTAGTGGTATGTCTGAAGAGCCCCTTGGGAAAAGAAATTTAAAAAGAAGTTTTCAGTTGATTGACTCTAGTCCTTGTCAGGAAATCATGCAGAATAAAAAAAATTGTGTAGAATATAAGCATAATAGTGAAATGACAGATTGCTATACAGATCAAAGTACAAGCTTAACAACTGAAGTCCAGAATCTTAAGCTCTCACTGTATAGAAGTCAGCAAAATGATTATGCCAATAAGGAGAACATTGTCGATTTTTTTACTGATAGGCAACAAACACCAGAAAAATTATGTATTCCAATGATAGCAAAAAATCTCATGTGTGAACTAGATGAAGATTGTGAAAAGATGAATCAGAAGGACCACCTAATTTCTACTTCTCTATGTTCTGATGATGATAGAGCTCCTAAAAGTATATGTATGGACTCAGATTCATCTTTTCCTGGGATTTCTATGATGGAAAGTTCATTAGAAAGGCAGTCCTTAGATCCAGATAAAAGCATCAAAGAGTCCTCTTTTGAAGAATCAAATATTGAAGATCTTATTGTATCACCAAACTGTCAAGAAAAGAACTTTCCAAAAGATGTTGAGAACTCTGCTGTCCAAGACAGTAACCAAAAAATGTTAGCTCCTTCTTCAGAGGTGTTGAAAACATTAACTCTCTCTAAGAGAAATGCTGTCGCTTTTCGAAGTTTTAACAGTCATATTAATGCATCGAATAACTCAGAACCATCCAAGATGAGCATTACTTCTTTTGATGCAATGGAAGTTTCAGGTGTTTATAGTGGTTCATATCCCATGGCCGTAACGCCTATTCAAAAACGAAGATCCTGGATGCCATATCAGGTATATTATCATGTCATTCTTTAGAAATGACATTCTATGTTATTCTTTGAAAATTAGGGAAATAAACTATGAAGATAGATGTTTGTGTCTCAGCTAGACCACATGGTATCAATTATATAGTTTTGTTCTTGTTGATAATCTATGGGTTGTTGGAAGTTTTAATGCAGAAAGATAAATCTAGTAGTAATGATTATTTCTTATTCTTTTTAATTTTTTAAATTTATTATTTTTTTTTAATTTAATTTTATTTTATTTGAGAACATACTGTACAGAGGGGTTACAATTACATGGGCAGGATAATGCATACATTTCTTACCAAGCATTGCAGCCTCCTCCTTTGTTTACCCTTCACCTCCCTTCCCAGCCTCTCCCCTCCCTCCCACCCAATCATACCCCCCCACCCCCCACTTTAAATTTATTTTTATGCTGGTCCTGGGACTTGAACTTAGGATCTGGGCATGGTCCCTGAGCTCTTCTGCTGAAGGCTACTACTTGAGCCACAACTCCACTTCTGGCTTTTTTAGTAGTTAATTGGAGATAAAAGTCTTATGGGGGGCTGGGAAGGTGGCTCAGTGGTAGAGCACTTGCCTTGTATGTATGAGGCCCTGGGTTCGATTCCTCAGCACCCCATAAGCAAAAAGAAAAAAGCCGGAAGTGGCACTGTAACTCAAGTGGTAGAGCGCTAGCCTTGAGCTGAAGAGCTGAGGGACAGCGCCCAGGACCAGAGTTCAGACCCCATGACCGGACCCAAAAAAAAAAAAATGTCTTATGGACTCTCCTGCCCGAGTTGGCTTTGAACTGAGAGCCTCAGATATCAGCCTCCTGAGTAGCTAGGATTACAGATGTTAGCCACCAGCTCCCAACAATGATTATTCATTGCTCTTTTGTTTTCTTTTTTACTATTTTTAATGATGCTTTCTTCCATTTGTGTGACCCTGCATGCTTTTTCCTAAAAAAATAGAATCAATACAATCACATATTTTCACTTGATTGCAGCAGTACTGAGGTATGAACTGAAAGTCTACTCTGTCTTCCAATGATATACTTAAATAATCTTTTCTTTAAATAGTTGGAATTGTTATTTCAAATACTACATACTAAAATATGTGTATTTTATTTTTAAGACTTTACCCTTTTATAGCATTACTAGGTTTGAATTCAGATTTTCACAGTTGCTAAGGAAGTGCTCTACCACTTGAGCTACATCTCAGCCCTTTTAGCTTTAGTTTTTGTTTTCCATGTAGGCTCTAATATTTTTGCCCAGAATGCCCTTAAACCTCGATTATCCTAACTCCATTTCCCATGTAGCTGGGACTATAGGTGTATATCAACAATTAGCTTTTTGGGGTTTTTTTTTATGATAGGGTCTTGCTAAGAAATGTTCAGACTATTCTCAAACCATTGTTCCCCTCTTTATTTCCTGAGTAGCTGAGATTACAGACATGCATCATCACACTCAGCCTAAACTTTACTTTCTTTTCTTTTTTTTTTTTTTTTTGTCAGTCATGGGGCTTGAACTTGGCCTGGGTGCTGTCCCTGTGCTCTTCAGCTCAAGGCAAGCGCACTACTACTTGAGCTAAGGCGCCACTTCCAGATTTCTAGTGGTTTATTGGAGATCAGAGTCTCACGGACTTTCCTGCCCAGGCTGGCTTTGAATCTCGATCCTCAGATCTCAGCCTCCTGAGTAGCTAGGATTACAGGCGTGAGCCACCGTTGTCTGACTCTAAACTTTACTTTCACAGACCAAAAATTCACTTTTTTTTTCTTCCATTGGAGGGAAATTAGAAAAGGCATAAACTAATTTTAAATTGTGAGGCTTGGGTTTCCCATTCAGAATTTAGTAAGGTACTTAGGAGTTCCTTAACCTCAGAGCCTGTCTTTACCCTGCCCTGGGCCCCAGGGTGGTGTTTGGCAATAATTATATTAAAATTTTACATATAAGAGCTTTTTCATAACTTGTAACTAATATGAGTTTATTTTCAAATCCCTGATCAAGGAAGTTCTAGGTTTTGGTTGTCATTTCACTATGTCTATCCACTATGAAAATAATAAGATATTGGTTGTCTCTTAAATTCTTTTTGACTTAGCAGACTCCAAGTAATGTCAAATCAGGAACTTCATACCGTACTCCAAAGAGTGTCAGAAGAGGGGCAGCCCCAGTGGATGATGGGAGGATTCTAGGAACCCCAGACTACCTGGCACCTGAGCTCTTATTGGGCACAGCTCATGGTAAGCATGCTTTTGGGTTTTTGGTTATCTAACTGTACATCATCTTTTAAAGTAAAATTGTTTTTTAAAAAAAAGGCTTTGGGTCGGTCATGGGGCTTGCACTCAGTGCCTGGGCACTGTCCCCAAGCTTTTGTACTCAAGGCTAACACTCTGTCATTTTGAGCCATGGCTCCACTTCCAGTTTTCTGGTGGTTAATTGGAGATAAGAGTCTCATGTCATGGACTTGCCTGCCTGGGCTGGCATTGAACCAGGATCCTCAAGTCTCAGCTTCCTCAGTTGCTAGGATTACAGGCATGAACCACCAGTGCCCAGCTAAAATTTCTTTAATACTTAAATAACCTAGTGCAAAAGGAAAAGAACTTATAAAATATTCTTTGTCATATAAATGGCATTTATTATGGGAAAAGGGAATGACTTTTACTCTGTGAATGTAAAAGACTAAACACTCTGGGAAAGAATAAAGGAGCAGAAGACACTGTACAAAAGGAAATGTACTCATTACCTGACTCATGTAATTGTAATCCCTCTGTTATCACTTCTATAATAACAGTAAATCAATAATAATTTTCTAAAAAGACTAACCACTAAAACACATGTCGCCATTTGTCCTTTTCCTTCAATGGTCTTACCTTCTTTGGTTCAGTCTGAGTGATCAAGATAACCCCTACCTTGCACCCCCTCTATTTGGTATTGCCTCACAATTGTGACACTAAAAATCCAGAATCAAGTATTAATGAGGCCATCCTCAATCTGAAAACTATAGGAGAATCCTTCTTTGCTCTTCTAGCTTCTGACGAATTGCTGACCATTGGTTTTCCTTGACTTGCAGATGCATCATTCCAGTTTTACCTCTTCATATGTTGATATTCTCCCTGTGTATCTTAGTGTTGGTGGCTTCTTGCAAAAACATCAAAGAAGCCACTCATATTGCATTATTGGCCCATGCCAGTCCAGTTTAACCTCATCTTAGCCTAATGAATTGTAATCTGCAATGAATATTTCCAATGAAGCCACATTCTGAAGTACTGGGAGAGCATACTGTTTTGGAGGGATACAATCCAACCTAATGTCCATGTGTTCTTCAACATCCTTTTCTGTGGTATTGGGAAGCAGACTGAGCATCTTGCCTAGCCCTTAGGCAAAGGCTGTACCTGTGAGTTATATCCCAGTCCACCCATTTTTTTCTACATCTTCTACTTTTCTGTGGGCTTCTTTTTTTGTTGTTGACAAGGTTTCCAGATGTAGTCCTAGTTGGCCTGGAGTTCCATACATATTGTAGGCTGGCCTTGAGCTCTTCATTCTGCCTCAGCCCCTCAGGTGCTAGGATTATAGATATGTGCCACCATGGCCAACTATAATTATTTCTAGAGTCCTTATTGCCAAATTTAACAGTCTCTTTTGAGTCTCATTCCTCTTACTTGATTGTTATTTTATTGTTCC
Source organism: Dipodomys spectabilis (assembly GCF_019054845.1). Classification (NCBI taxonomy): domain Eukaryota; kingdom Metazoa; phylum Chordata; class Mammalia; order Rodentia; family Heteromyidae; genus Dipodomys; species Dipodomys spectabilis. The sequence goes on from NW_024870773.1 coordinate 7,324,793, forward strand.
TTCCTCATTTCTTTCAAATACAACCATCTCTTTGAAAGATTGGTTCTGTGACCCTCCAAAATCCAAGGTTGCGTAAGACCCTAATCAAAATGGCTCACTGTATGCATATAACCTATGTATGTAGTCCGTATACTTTAGTACATTTCTATATTCCTTATAACATCTACTACAATGTATATGCTATTTGTTTTGCCATATAATTTAAGGAATGTTATCAAGAAAAAATATTCTGTACAAGTTCTAAACAGACAGTTTTTTTTCGCCTTAAATATTTTCTATCCATGGTCAGTTGAATCTGTAGATGTAGAAATCAATGAATACAAATGACTGAATAGATTTTTTTCAAGATTCTTCCCTATACCCTGTAGCCTACACTTAATCTATATTAATCTCATCATATCCATTATTTCAGTTGTCTATAGGGAATATTCCCAAATCCCTATTTGTCCTGACTTTCTCTATGCAGCAGACATATGGCCAAGTGGCCTACTCTATATTATACTTATTATATGTAAAAACTAGACTTACTGTAAGCAAGCATGGTGATGCAGGCTTGAAACCCCAGCACCAGGCAGTCTGAGTCAGGGGAATCATGATTTTGATGGCAGCCTGAGCTATATAACAAATTCCAAGCTAACATGTGCTACAGAGTAAAACACTGGGGCTGGGAAGGTGGCTCAGTGGTAGAGGGCTTGCCTTGCATGCATGAGGCCCTGGGTTCGATTCCTCAGCACCACATAAGCAAAAAGAAAAAAAAAGCCGGAAGTGGTGCCGTGGCTCAAGTGGTAGAGTGTTAGCCTTGAGCTGAAGAGCTGAGGGACAGCGCCCAGGCCCAGAGTTCAGCCCCCCGACCAGACCCAAAAAAAAAAAAAGAGTCAGAGTGAAACACTGTCTCCAAGAGCCAGTGGCTTACATGTGTATTCCTTAGCTACTCAGGTGGCAGAGATCTGAGGATTACAGTTTGAAGCCAGCCTGGGCTGGAAAGTTCATGAGACTCTTTTCTCCAATTAACCAGCAAAAAAACTGGAAGCGGAGCTTTAGCTCAAGTGGAAGAGTGGTAGCCTTGATCATAAAACCTCAAGGACAATACCTAGGCCCTGAGTTCAAGCCCCAGGACTGGCAAAAACAAACAAACAAAAATATCATGGTGACTCCCACTTAGCTGCTCCTTACATTTACCCTTGTGTGTCAAGGAACCTCTATTTGCTTCATATTCTCATTCTAATACATGTTCATTTTTAATACATCATTTTTAATACAATTCATTTTTAATACATATTTAATTTTTCAAGTCTTATTTTACGTATGTGTTTTTATCTAGTTGTGGAAAACCAGTCTCTCAACTTCCAGTCAAATTTTTTCTCCTTATTACTTCAAGTGTCACATCTTTGATACAGCAACCCTTCAACTACTAAGAGATATTTACTTCTACAACACCTTACTATAAATCGAGTAAAGTTATGTTATTCTGGAGCTAAAGATGTAGCTCAATGCTAGAATGCATGCTCAGCATGTGGGAGGCCCTACACTTGAATCCCTACCACCACAAAAGGAAACTTAGGTCATTCTGGTTTGTTGAAATTAATTGTTAAATTCGTCTCCACTATAAAAACTTGAGAAGATTTCGTTAAAGTAGTTTATTTTCTGCCTTTTACCTAGCAGAGAAAAATTCCTTGGAAGCATTCCATAACTGTTGTTAGTAATCTCTTACAATAATAGAAATAGACACATTTAATATTCTCTATTTAGATAGATAGAGAGTGGTATTGACAATCAAACCCAGGGCCTTGTTCATGTAAGTCTTGAACTTATAATTTTAATACATTGTACCTAACTACTGTTTTCTTACATGCAGGATTTTTGACTTCAGGTAAGTAAGATTCTCTATAAAGTCATAATGGCAAACAAAAGCACATTAAAATCAGTAGTCAAAGTATAACTAGATCACATTGCATAATTTTTTCTCTTTCATCTCATTTGTGAATCCAAATGTCTTTTCTATATTATTAATAGGGGGACATGTAGAGTCATGGTTCTCAGAAAATAGACAAATTTGGCATATGTCATTTTTTACATAACTTAAAGATATCATAGAATACAACAGCAGAAATAGTCTTGATTTTAAAAAGTAATATTAGCAGCTGCAAAAAGGGTTTACTTTTCTCAATCTTTAAATTTTATTTTTATTAGAGCATAGAAACGACAGTACAAACAAAACAGCCCTACAAATTACAAGAATAGGTTATAAGTTAGAAAGCCAGCATGAGATTTTTCTTTTTCCCTGGCTAACATGTCATAATTGCTTTGATTTAATCACAATATGTGATCTTATTAGACTTTGACTTATATTTATGGGGATGTGTGGACATATCTGTGGAGAAATCAGGTATGTTTTTAACATCAGTACATTTTGGCTAAGCTGGAAAAAGGGCTTTAATTTCTAACCTAAGTAAAATATAAATATATTTTTTCCTATACTTTCCTGTTACTTGATTAATCCACTGGAATAATTCTTTCCTGTGCTGCTCAAAAGGCTACTAATTGTGGTGGTCTATGCGTTTTTAGTGGTTACTATAGTAACTGACACCTACAGAATATTAGCACCTTGTGGTCCATAAAGGAAGCATGGGCTACATGGTGAAAAGGCTGGTGAAAAGGCACTCCAAATGCATGCAATTGTTTTTCCTATTGGCATATTCCACAATGCTTTTCTACTTCTTTTAAAGTGGATGGTAGGGGTGGACGGTGGGGGAGAGGAAGAAAAATGAGGGACGGGGTAACAAGTTAGACAAGAAATGTACTCACTACCTTACTTATGTAACTGTTACCCCTCTGTACATCACCTTGACAATAAAAATTATTTTTTAAATAAAATAAAATGGATGATGGCTGTTGGTTAACCACAATAATGAATTTTGTGAACTTGTCTTTAAAATATAATTTATAGGCAAATCTAGTACTATACTAGTATTTTTATTCTGTTTTATTGATTTATTTTGTCAGTTGTACAGTTTGAACTCTGGACCTGGGCACTGTCTCTCAGCTCTTCAGCTCAAGGCTAGTGCTCAACCACTTGAGCCACAGCACCACTTCTGGTTTTCTGAGTGGTTTATTGGGGATAAGAGTCTCACTGACAGGGCTGGGAAGGTGGCTTGGTGGTAGAGTTCTTGCCTTGCATGCATGAGGCCCTGGGTTTGATTCCTCAGCACCACATAAGCAGAAAAAGCTGGAAGTGGCACTGTGGAGTGCTAGGCTTGAACTAAAGAGCTGAGGGACAGTGCCCAGGCCCAGAGTTTACCCCCACAACCAACAAAAAAATAAATAAATAAATAAAAGAACAAATGACAAAGTTGCTATTTAAAAAAAAAAAGTCTCACTGACTTTGAACTGTGATCCTCAGAGCTCAGCCTCCTGAGTAGCTAGGATTACAGGCGTGAGCCACTGGCTCCTGGCTTTAGTCTAGAATTTTATTGAAGTTAACTATCTTTCAAGGTGAAATTAACGTTGGCTTAGGAAATACTTATTTCTAAATATAAACCATCAAGGCAGTGTTTAAAATGATGGTAAAAGGGCTGGGGATGTGGCTTAGTGGTAGAGTGATTGCCTAGCTAGTATGCATGAAGCCCTGGGTTTGATTCCTCAGTACCACATACACAGAAAAGGCTGGAAGTGGTGCTGTGGCTCAAGTGGTAGAGTGCTAGCCTTAAGCAAAAGAAGCTCAGGGACAATGCCTAAGCCCTGAGTTCAAGCCCAGGACTGGCAAAAAATAAAATAATAGTTAAAGCTGGACATAATAATACACACCTATAGCAAGGCACCAGTAGCTCACGCCTGTAACCCAGCTACCCAGGAGGCTGAGATCTTAGGGTTGCAGTTCAAAGCCAGCCCAAGCAGGAAAGTCCATGAGACTCTTACCTCCAATAAACCATCAGAAAGCTGTGGTTTGAGTGGTGAATCTTTTTGATAATTTATCCTTGTATGTTTTTAAGTGCAAAGCCACTATGAAATACACAGATCAGAAATAATCATTGAAAAGGATGACTATAATATGTTTTTCTTTTTTTGGCAGTCATGGGGCTTGAACTCTGGACCTGGGCGCTGTCCTTGCACTCTTCAGCTTAAGGCGAGCGGTAGACCGCTTAAGCCACAGCACCACTTCCAGTTTTCTAGTGGTCTATTGGAGATAAGAGTCTCACAGACTTTCCTGCCTGGGCTGGCTTTGAACCAAGATCCTCAGATCTCAGTCTCCTGAGTGGCTAGGATTACAGGTGTGAGCCACTGGCGCCCGGCTTAATGTTCTCTTAAATAGCTGTGGTAGCCAGCTACTGATGTCTCAATATTTGTAACCCTAGCTACTCAGGAGACTGAGATATAAGGATCTTAGTTTAAAGCTAGTCCAGGGAAACAAATCCATGAGACTCTCATCTCCAAATTACCAGCAAAAAGCCAGAACTGGAGGCAGTATGACACAAATGGTAAAATGCTAGCATTTAGCAAAAAAGCTGAACAAGAGCAGGAGGCTCTGAGTTCAAGTCCCAGGAAGAACAAACAACAATAATAAATAACTTGAGTAATTTCTTGGAAAATACAGGAAAGTAATTAATACTTTTAATTGCCCAAATGAACATAACTTGAGATTTTTTATCTTTATGAGGACAGAAGAAAGTCTTAGGCATTGGAGGTCTTGAGTATGTGGAAATATCTATGTGGTAATGTTGCACTTGATCATTTATTTGTAGAAAATGCTTGCAAATTCAGCTTAAAGTTTTACTCTTGAATTCCAGGTCCTGCAGTGGACTGGTGGGCACTCGGAGTATGCTTGTTTGAATTTCTAACAGGAATTCCCCCGTTCAATGATGAAACAGCACAACAAGTATTCCAGAACATTCTGAAAAGAGGTGATTCCTTTTCAAATATTAAAATAGATTCAAGCCCAGAGCCAGTGAATGGCTCATGCCTGTAATCGGTCCTAGCGCTCAGGAGACTAAGATCTTAAGATTGGACTTCAAAACCAACAGGGCAGAAAAGTCCATGAGATTCTTATCTCCAGTTAACCACCAAAAAAGACAAAAGTGTAGCTGTGGCTCAAGTGTTGGAGCACTAGCCTTGAGCACAAAAGCTCAGGAACAGTGGTACCCAGGTCCTGAGTTTGGGCCCCAGGACTGGTACAAGTCTGTACAATGGCATGTGCCCATAATTCCAGCATGGGAAGCCTAAGTAGAATCATGGTCTGAGCCCAGCCTAGACAAAAGCAGGAGACCACATCCAAAAAAAAACTAAAGCAAAATGGACTAGGGTGTTGCTCAAGTGATAGAGCACCTGCCTAGAAGCATAAGGCCTTAAGCTCAAACCTCAGTCCTACCATAACAAACAATTAAGGCCCTGTGTCTGTAGCTCAGTGGTAGACTACGGTAGACTACTTGCCTAGAATGGCCAAAAGTCCTAGGTGTGATTCCCAGGACATTGATTTATCCCTATGTAGTTGAACAGGTTATGTTTGTATTAATAGATATCCCTTGGCCAGAAGATGAAGAAAAGTTATCTGAAAATGCTCAAAATGCAGTGGAAATACTTCTAACCATTGATGATACCAAGAGAGCTGGAATGAAAGGTAAGAGTTTTTGGTCAGTCCACTATTTTATTCTTGGTTTATTCCAGGTGCTGGTTTTTAGTAACATCAAATTTCTATACATTATTGCAGATAAACTGACCACTAAAGGGTAAAAAGATAATTCCATTTCTTTCTGCCTTCGGGGTATACATTAACTGTATTTGTCTTTATTCCACCTTAAAATTCAGTCAAGTTGGGGCTGGAAAGGTGGCTCAGTGGTAGAGCGCTTGCCTTGCATGCCTGAGGCCCTGGGTTCAATTCCTTAGCACTACATAAGAAAAAAGCCGGAGCCGGGCGCTGGTGGCTCACGCCTGTAATCCTAGCTACTCATGAGATCTGAGGATCGCGGTTCAAAGCCAGCCCGGGCAGGAAAGACCGTGAGACTCCTATCTCCAATAAACCACCAGAAAACCAGAAGTGGCGCTGTAGCTCAAGTGGTAGAGCGCTCGCCTTGAGCTGAAGAGCTGAGGGACAGCACCCAGGCCCAGAGTTCAAGCCCTACAACCAACAAAAAAAAAAAAGAAAAAAGCTGGAAGTGGCGCTGTGGCTCAAGTGGTAGAGTGCTAGCCTTGAGCTAAAGAGCTGAGGGACAGCGCCCAGGCCGAGTTCAAGCCCCACGACTGTTACCCCCTCCCCCCAAAAAAATAAAAATAAAAAAAATTCAGTCAAGTTAAATTAAGGTATTCACACTGAAGTTTTTTGACTCTTGTGGTACCTGAAACAATCTTTTTTTTGCCAGTCCTGGGGCTTGAATTCAGAGCCTGGGTCCTGTCCCTGAACTTTCTGCTCAAGGCTAGTACTCTACCACTTGAGCACAGTGCTACTTCTGGCTTTTTCTGAGTATGTGGGGCAGGAGAATCGAACCCAGGGCTTCATGCATGCTAGGCAGGCACTCTACTGCCGAGCCACATTTCCAGCCTCTGAAACAATCTTTTTTTTTTTTTTGCCGGTCATGGGGCCTGAACTCTGGGCCTGGGTGCTGTCTCTCAGCTCTTCAGCTCAAGGCTAGCGCTCTACCACTGGAGCCACAGCGCCACTTCCGGCTTTTTCTGTTTATGTGGTGCTGAGGAATCGAACCCAGGGCCTCATGCTTGCAAGGCATGCATGCACTCTACCGCTGAGCTACCTTCCCAGCCCTCTGAAACAATCTTACACTGTCACTGTCTTTGGTGTTTCTTCAGACTTGATAAATGTCAACCATCAACAAAAGCAGGAAATCTGTATTATGAATACCTCTGTTTGATAATTTCTTACTGTTTAATTTATTTTTGTGGTACTGGGATTTGAACTCGGCCCTAAGCCTACTAAGCAACTGTTCTGTCACTTAACCCACATCCCCAGCCTTTTTGCTGTGTAGTTATTTTTCAGATAGGGTATCACACTTTTTGCCAGGGCTGGCATCAGACTTCAACCCTTCTAACTATGCCTCTCAATATAGCTGGGATTATAGGTGCTTCCATCATGCCTACCCAGTTTGTTGAAATGAGGGTCTCACTAAGTTTTGCCTGGGTTGACCTCAAACCATGATCTTCTTGTCTTTAGCTTCCAAGTAGCTGGGATCACAAAGCGAGCTACCACATATAGCTTATTGCTTAATTTGCAAAACCATTCTGTGTGTAACTTGAATAATTTCTGATACCATTCCATATGTAGCTTATTGTTTAATTTCCAGTACCATTACTCATTCACAGTAAATTTTTGTTCCACTCTTGAGGCTTGAACTCAGGGCCTGAGCACTGTTCCTGAGTTTTTGTGCTCAAGGCTAGCACTCTTATCACTTAAGCCACAGTTCTACTTCTAGCTTTCTTTGGTAGTTAGTTGGAGGTAAGAGTTTCACAGACTTTCCTGCCTGGGCTGGCTTCAAACTGTGATCCTCAGATCTCAGACTCCTGAGTAGCTAGAATTACAGGAGTAAGCCGCTAGTGCCCAACCTAGCTCATTGGTAAAGTATGTGCTTATCATTTATAAAATCCTATTACCGGGGCTGGGAAGGTGGCTCAGTGGTAGAGTTCTTGCCTTGCATGCATGAGGCCCTGGGTTCGATTCCTCAGCACCACATAAGCAGAAAAAGCTGGAAGTGGTGCTGTGGCTCAAGTGGTAGAGCACTAGCCTTGAGCTGAAGAGCTGAGGGACAGTGCCCAGGCCCACAGTTCAGGCACCATGACTGGCAAAAAACAAAACAAATAAAATCCTATTACCTAAAAAAAAAGAATGTCTTTTTTTTTTAATTAATAAGGTATTGTAATATATAGACAAGTAATCGTTATGTCCTAAAATGAATTTCCATGTATATGTTATATTTTTAGAAAAGTGAGGTATACTTAGAAATAGGCTAATGGTTAAAATAGGTATTTCCTGTTATAAACCTCAGTAGTTTGTTTATTGAAGAATTTGAACCTGTTTTGGGTTATTTTCTGGTGTTTGGCAATGTTGCCTGGGTTACCCTAGAAATAGACTAGACTCAAATCCCTTTCCTTATAGAATTTACATTTTAATAGAAAGGAAAACAATGAAGAAATAGCATTAGCTCATGTTGTGGTAAGTACAATGAAGACAACTAAAGCAGAGTAATGATAAAAAGTGATGGCCATGGATTATTTGAACAGAAATGGATGTGAAGTGGGGGGACAGGCATTTAAAAACTCATATTTTTGGGGCTGGCAAGGTGGCTCAGTGGTAGAGTGCTTGCCTTGCATGCATGAGGCTCTGGGTTTGATTCCTCAGCACCACATACACAGAAAAAGCTGGAAGTGGGTGCTATGGCTCAAGTGGTAGAGCGCTAGCCTTGAGCTGAAGAGCTCAGAACAGTGCCCAGGCCCAGAGTTCAAGCTCCACGACCAGCAAAACAAAAAAACCTCATATTTTGCTTTCTCTAGATACCTAAGACTTAAATTAAGTGACTTGGAACATAGCATAAGCATAGATTTGAACTCCAAGTAGAGTGCAGTGGGTTTAGGCATTTTGAGTCCTTGTAATGTTATTTCAGAATAGATATGAGTCGGGGCTGGGAAGGTGGCTCAGTGGTAGAGTGCTTGTCTTGCATGCATGAGGCCCTGGGTTCAATTCCTCTGCACCACATGAGCAGGAAAAAAAAGCCAGAAGTGGCGCTGTGGTTCAAGCGGTAAGAGCACTAGCCTTGAGTTGAAGAGCTAATGGACAGCGCCCAGGCTCAGAGTTCAGACCCCACAACCGACCAAAAAAAAAAAGGAATAGATAATGAGTCTCTGAACAGGACATATTAGTCAGATTGGTATTTTAAAACACTACCATTTATAATGGAGGATTCAGATTTTGTTTTGTTTTTAGGTTAATTTATGTTAAGTTTATTCCATGAATTGCTTATAAAAATACCTTTAACCAGTCCCAAGCTGAGGAATGAATTTATCATGAAAGCTGGGCACTGGTAGCTCTCGCCTGTAATCCTAGCTACTCAAGAGGATGAAAACTGAGGCCCGCAGTTTGAAGTCAGCCCAGGCAGGAAAGTCTAAACTCTTACCTCCAGTTAAATCATAGAAAACTGTGGAAATGGTGCTTGTGCTTAGGTGGTAGACTGCTAGCCTTGATCAAAAGGAGCTCAGGGACACCCCTCAGGCTCAAAGTTCAGGCCTCCAGACCAGGCCGGAAAAAAAGAAGAACTTAACAAATTCTAGACATCAACCTACCTTACCTTACAAAAAGTGAAGTACAGGGCTGGGAATGTGGCTTAGTGGTAGAGTGCTTGCCTAGCATGCACAAAACCCTGGGTTCGATTCCTCAGTACCACATGAACAGAAAAAGCTGGAAGTGGCACTGTGGCTCAAGTGTAGAGTGCTAGCCTTGAGCAAAAAGAAGCTCCTGGCTGGGCGACAGTAGCTCATGTCTATAATCCTAGCTACTCTGGAGGCTGAGATCTGAGGATCATGGTTCAAAGCCAGCCCAGGCAGGGAAAGTCCTGAGACACTTATCTCCAGTAAACCACTAGAAAACTGGAAGTGGCGCTGTGGCTCAAGCAGTAGAGTGCTTGCCTTGAGCTGAAGAGCTGAGGAACAGCACCTAAGCCCAGAGTTCAAGCCCCACGACCGACCAAAAAAAAAAAAAGAAGAAGAAGAAGCTCCGGAATAGTGCCCAGGCCCAGAGTACAAGCCCCAAGACTGGGGGGAAAAAAGAGAAGCACAGTTGAGGTAAAAAATAATTGCCATGTAAAAGGAAAGGAAAGAAAATCAATTATAAACATATTGCTGAACACCAGTGGCTCATACTTGTAATCCTAGCTACTCAGGAGGCTGAGATCTAAGGATCACAGTTCAAAACTAGCCCTGGCAGGAAAGTCTATGAAACTCTTATCTCCAGTAAACTACTCTGAAAAAGCTAGGAGTGGAACTGTGGCTCAAGGGATAGAGTGCTAACCTTGAGAACGAAAGCTCAGGGACAGTGCCCAGGCCCAGAGTTCAAGCCGTAGGATTGGTGGGGGAAATCGAAAATGTAAGGTTCTTTCTGTCCACATTTATGATAAGCAACAGTTTTAAGAAATGGTTAGGCTATAGGGGCAAGGAAGGTGGCTCAGTGGTAGAGCGCTTGCCTTGCATGCCTGAGGCCTCAATTCCTCAGCACCACATAAGCAAAAAGAAAAAAGCCAGAAGCGGCGCTGTGGCTCAAGTGGTAAAGCACTAGCCTTGAGCTGAAGAGCTGAGGGACAGCACCCAGGCCCAGAGTTCAGGCCCCATGACCGTACCCCCACCCCACCCCCCCAAAAAAATGGTTAGGCTATATTCTAATGGGCTAAGGAATTGTGAGTTATAATGCTTTTCTTTTGTTTGTTTGTTTTTTGTTGGTCATGGGGCTTGAACTCTGGACCTGGGCACTGTTCCTCAGCTCTTCAGCTCAAGACTAGTGCTCTACCACTTGAGCCACAGTACCACTTCAGGTTTTCTGGTGGTTTATTGGAGATAAGATTCTCACGGCCTTTTCTTCCTGGGCCGGCTTTGAACCATGATCCTCAGATCTCAGCCCTCTGAGTAGCTAGGATTACAGTATTACAGGCATGAGCCACCTTGCCTGGCTTTGCTTTTCAGATTTTTCTGCTGCTAGAAAGATACAATGTAGCAGAACCATTGTAGCTTATAATTCTTAACATCTGATATCTAGATGTGATGAGAATCTTATGATCATTCTTCTTAATTGCTTGTTTCTATTTAAATGGAATGCTCAAAAGAATACTAATTTAAGAGTTGAAACTACTGACCAGACATTGGTAGCTTATATCTGCAATCCTAGCTACTCAGGAGGCTGAGTTCTAGGATCATGGTTCAAAGCCTGGCTGGGCAGGAAACTTTGTACAGACTGTTATCTCCAATACTAAAAAGCCAGAAGTAGAGCTGTGGCTCAAGAAGTAGAGCACTAGCTTTGAGCAAAAAAAAAAAAAAAAAAAATCTCAGGGACAGTACCCTGAGTTCAAGCCCTAGGGCCAGCAAAAAACAACAGCAACAACAAAAATTGAATTTAAACAACCTTTAAAGAATTGAAACAACTGTTTAAACTGAATGCCCCATCATCTGCGCTCTTAGAAAAAAAAATATGATATTATTCATAAGATTATTTTCCTTCTATCCCTACCTATTTTGAGCAAATTATAGCATATAATCATTTAATGAAAAAGGGTTTCTTAATTTGACCAGCAAATTCTTTGCTGTGGAAAGTGTCTTGGACATTGTTGGACATTTAATAGAATCTCTATAGATGATCTCACAATTGTGGCAACCAAGTGTTTCCAAACAAAAGATGCCAAATATTCTTCAGGGGGCACAGTCACCCTAATGGAGAACTACCATTCTGTTGAGGCTTTGTATTTCCTTTATTTTTTGAGCATTTTTTTAAAGAATAATTTTTTTATTGAGATTAAATGATTACATAAATTTCACAGTATTGTGGGATAGTGATGCTTTGTTAAAGTCACAAATACATTTTAACCTTCACAAGGCAAATTGTCATTATCATGGTCTCTAAAGTTTGTGGATTCTATGAGCTTTGACTATACCACTATTTCTTCCACATTGGGTGATATGTACATTTCTTTCCTTTTGCTTCGTGTCAGCTGTTCCCTCTTTCCTGCTCATTCCCTCCCTCCCATCGCTGCCATTGAGTTGCTTAGTTTGTTTTGATCAATAACCAGTGCAGCTGATGGGTCCCACTGTTGTATATTTTCCCGTTTCCCTCTGTTTCTGTGTCCTGCTCCTACTCTCTGATGTGCACATATATACCATATTATGTGGTCCTCTGATTGGTAGATCCTTCGTTTGGTGAGAGTGTAAGTCTCAGAGTATTTGCTTAATGTATTTTGGTGCTCCAATGTTTGGAGAGTTTAAATTGATAATGGTGATATCCTCTTCTTGGATTGCTCCCTGTATTAATGTGTAGTGTCCTCCTTTGTCTTTTTGTATTGATTTCAATGAAAAGTTTATTTTGTCATATCAGGATGGCAACTCCTGCCTTCTTGCTGTGAGCATTTGCATGGTAGATCTCCATCCCTTCACTCAGTTTGTTTTTATCTTTGACTGTAAGATGGGTCTCTTAAAGACAGCAACTGGTTGGATCTGGTTTTCTGATTCAATCTGCAGTTCTTTTTCTTTTGATTGGTGAATTGAATCCATTAATATTTATTAATTTATGGAGATGTGCATTGTGTTTCCTGTCATTTTCCTGCTTTTCTAAGTTTTTCTTCTTTCCTTTCCTCCTGTGTTTACTTAGTTGGTCTCCTAGTGATACCTGTCTGATGTAGATCCCTGTTCTTGTTTTCTTCAGATTGTATTCCCCCTCTTAATATTCTTTGTAGTGCTGGATTATTGCTTATGAATTTATTTAGTTTTTCTTTACTAGTTTCTCTGTCGAATGTGAATGCTAGCTTCGCTGGATATATCAGTCTGGGTTGGCAGTTATTGGTTCTCAGGGCTTGGATGTTACTTTTCCAAGCTTTCCTTGCACTCAGTGTATTGTGGAGAGATCTGCAGTGATTCTGATTTTTTTTCCATTATAGTATAGCTCCTTCTTTGCTTTTGCCACATGTAAGATTGTTTGTTACTCAAATATAGCATTTTTACTATGATGTGCCTAGAAGTTTTCCTCTTAGGATCCTGTTTGCTAGATGTTATGTAGGTGAGACCAATCTTAAGATTGAGGAAATTTTCAGCGATAATCTTATTCAATAAGTGTTGCATCCCTCTGTTCTGGTATTCCTCACCTTCGTCAGCCCCAATTATATGAAGGTTAAATACCTTGGCATTTTCTGCCTGTTTTGGACATCCCTTTGGTATATTTTGAGTGTTTTATCCACATCTGTGCCTTTTTTCCAGTTGCTACATTCTGTCTTCAGTACCTGATGTTCTATTTTCTATTTCAGTCACTCTATTAACTATGGATTCCATTGTGGTTTTCATGGAGGAAATTGAACCATTTATGATTTCTATGTCGGATCACAAAGTGTTAATTTTATCTTTTAATGAGGTGTGTACGGCATCTATTCTCAAGTGCATCTCTTTTGATATCCTGGATCTCTTGATAATTCATTTCTTTGTTCTTTAAATTTCGGATCCATTTCTCCCTTTAATTCTTGGGTCATTGCCTCTATCAACTCTTGGATGTAACATTATGTTATCCATTTCTTTTTTGCTTTCACTGGAGTTCTTCCCTGGGTGGCTGTTGGCCTTTGGGGATAGTTTGCTGTCGGCCTTTGGAAATGGTTTGCTGTCTTGGCTGTTGATGAATCTTGTAATTTTTCACTGTGACTTTCATATGATGATTTAGGGATTATCAGAGCCGAATCCTGAACTGACTGTTTTGGTTGATAGGTGGCTGCCTTTGCTTGGTTCTGGGTTGGTTCCTGGGTCGGTTGTTGAAGCCTGCTCTCAGCCCTGGGCTGGCTGAGAGGGACTTTGCCCAGTCTCAGTTCTGTTGGGGGGGAGGGGCCAACCTACAGCTGCTAGTCTGACCCACTTAGGGCTTACTTCTTGTAGATTCCTGTGGGCAGACACACTCCACCCTCTGCTGAGGCATGCACTCAGTTTCTAACTTCATTCAGCGACGGTGGCTTAGGCAGCTCAGTCTCCCACCTGGGACACACAGGTGAGGCTTGTTCAGGCACCTGCTGGAACCTCTAGGCAGTTCCGGACTTCAGCCAAGGACCTGCCAGAGGCACTCTTGGCAATATCTGGTTGGCCGGATGTATTCCACCAGTTTCTGGAGCCAGCTGGCAGTTCCCAACTTTGGCCAGGTACCAGTGGCCTGAGCTGCCAACCTCCTGCCTGGTACGCACAGTCGGGGCTCGCTTCACCGGCTGTTGGAGCCCAGGAGCTCAGGTCCCAACTTCAGCCAGGGTCTGGCAGTGTATGCTGCTTCGACTCCTGCCTGGGGGATCCAGGTGAGGCTACTTCCGCTGCTGGCTGTTGTAGCCTACTCACTGTTCCAGCTTCAACCAGGGGCTGGAAACCTGGGTTGCCTGGTTTCTCTCCCAGGGGTACTCTGGGCCAAACATGGTGGGCTGGGTGTACCCAGCCCACACGTAGATCCCAATTTCAGCCAAGGACCTTTGGTTTAATCTGCTCGAGCTCCCTCCTGGCACACACAGGTCGGGCTCCATTCCACTCCCAGCTGCTGAGGCCCATGGACGCAGTTCCCGACTTCACCCAGGGACTGGCCGTGTTGGAGCTCCCTCCCAGGGGCGCCCTTGGTCAAGCCTGGCCAGCTGTGTGTGCTCCGCCGGTAGCTGGGGTGCTTGCACAATTCCAGCTTCAGTAGGACGCTGTAGCCCAGGCAGCAGGGGAAGGAGGGATCCTGGGGGTTACCACCAGCGCTGGTCTTCCGTGGGGGAGGGGGTGTCCCCCGTGGGGTACTCACTTATCCTGGTTAAGGGCTGTCCAGTGGTGCTGTGGCAGATCGCTGTGTCTGTGCGCTGTAGGTCGCTGGTCACCACCGCCCTCTGTTGTGATGAGCTCCGGGTCTGGGTTTCACGGTATGTTGTCTCTGGTCTCTGTCTCCAGGTCCTGCGCCATGGGAGTTTTCTGTACTGGCATTCTGTGGACCACTGTGGCTCTGAGGTCCTGGTTTTGTGGGGGGGTTTTGTGCCAGTTCCTGGTCTTGAACTCAAGGACCTGCACGCCCATTTTTTCTGGTCATTGCCTTATGCTCTGCCACTTAAACCATACTTTCAACTCTTTGGTCTGGTTAACTGGAGATGGAATTTCTTTTGGACTTTCATGCCTCAGTAGCTAAGATTACAGGTGAGAGCCATCAGTGCCTAGCTCTAAAGTAATTTTTAAATTAATCCATGTTCAGTTACTTATTTTGAATACTAAAATATATTCCCAGCAGGCACTGGTGCTCATTCCTGTAATCCTAGTTGCTCAGGAAGCTGAGATTTGAGGTTTGTAGTTCCAGCCAGCCCGGGCAGAAAAGTCTCTGTGAGGGTCTTATCTCCAGTTAACCACTCAAACTAGAAGTGGCACTGTGGCTCCAAGTGGTAGAGCACTAGCCTTGAGCAAAAAAGCTCTGGGACAATGCCCAGGCCAATTCAAGCTCCATGACAAAAAAAAAAAAATGTGTGTGTGTGTGTATGGAATATATATATATATATATATATATTCCCTATCAGTTAATTGTTTTTGTCATTTTATCCCAGTCTTACTATACCATAAAAACAACTACAAACATACAGGTCTCCTTAACTCATCACCTCCAGAACAGACAAATGATAGTGTTAGTTGTTTTCCCATATTCTCCCTAAGTGCTTTTTGTTGTTGCTGTTGTTATTTTCTTATTTACTGCCATGTCACTTTCTTGTTTGCTAATACCTTTACTCTTGCCTCCAACAGTGGAAGACTGGGTCTGGAGAGGTAGCTTGCCTAATTCTGGGCTTCATCTCAAGTACTGCAAAAGGATGGCAGGGAGGGAGAGGCTAGTGAGAAAAGGAGTTTATTTCTAGCGACTGAATACCACAGTATAGTCCAATAAATGAACATACTTTTAGTAAGTAGAAGGCAATAGGAAAGATCACAAATAACAAAAGTGTATTTAAAATGGCCAAAGTTTGCCATCTTGTAAGCAGAGAAGTACTAAGGTGTAAAGATTCCAGCTTGTTGGTCCATGTTGTAGAGATCCAAGTCAGCAAAATCAAGGTAGTCTTAGAGCCATGAAGGGACAATAAATAAAAGGAATAATAAACAAAAGGACAATAAAGAAATAAAGCATTATCAAAGTACATATAGAAAGAGGATGGGGCATAGGGAAGAAAATAAGAGTAAAGGGTCCTCTTCCTGCTAATGGCATCTAGGGGAATTGTGCTAAAGGTTGCAGTATAGTGGAAAGTGAATCAGGGAGCAAGAAGCAGGACAGGCTCTCTTCTCTCAAGTCAGGAATTGTTGAGAAGATTGAAGGCAGTGAGAGAGATTGTTTCTGTTAAGGCTAATCATTCACTTTATTAACAAATACAAACCAGACTCCTATCACATGCCAGGTCACAAAATACACTCTGAGTGTTTTTGTAAAGTAAGTGGCCTAACAGGGAGACAGACATTAAACAAACATCTCTGAAATTGACACATCATTAAGTAGGACAAAATATATGTATGTCACCGGGTGCTGGTAGCTCACAACTGTAATACTAACTACTCAGGGAGCTGAGATCTGAGGATTGCAGTGCAAAGCCAGCCTGCGCATGAAAGTCCTTGAGACTTTTTTTTTTTTTTGTCCAGTCATGGGCCTGAACTCTGGGCCTGAGTACTGTCCCTCAGCTCTTCAGCTCAAGGCTAGCGCTCTACCACTTGAGCCACAGTGCCACTTCCAGCTTTTTTTTTTCTGCTTATGTGGTGCTGAGGAATCGAACCCAGGGCCTCATGCATGCAAGGCAAGCACTCTACCACTGAGCCACCTTCCCAGCCCAGTGAGACTCTTTTATCTCCAATAAACCACTCAGAAAACTGGAAGTGATGCTGTGGCTCAAGTGGTAGAATACTGGCCTTGAGCTGAATAGCAGAGGGACAGCGTCAAGGCCCAGAGTTCAAGCCCCACAACCAACCAAAAAGGTGTGTGTGTGTGTGTGTGTGTGTGTGTGTGTGTGTGTGTGTGTGTGTGTGTGACAGTCTACATCCTATTTTGTCTTACATATTTTTTCCCCTAAGAACTGAAACATCATCCTCTCTTCAATGATGTGGATTGGGAAAATCTCCAGCATCAGACTATGCCTTTCATACCTCAACCGGATGATGAAACCGACACATCCTATTTTGAAGCCAGAAATAATGCTCAGCACCTCACTGTATCTGGATTTAGTCTATAGCACACAAGTATTTCTGCTATCTAACCTTGTGTTGTAGAAGAAGCGTTATAATTTTATGCCCAAGTCACTTAAGCTTTTAATGTATGCAACAGCTTTCACAGAACTTATATGCTGTAAGGAGTATACTTAGTAAGTTAATCTAGAACTGTATATAAATCTTCAAAGCTTATTTATTTTGTTTATTGCACTTTATCAAAAGTAAAGCACCAGTGGAATGACACTACCACTAACAGCCTAAAGTTGGTCTCTATTGACTTCAGTCTACCATTCTGTTTGGTGTTAAAACAATAACTCTCCCACTCCCCCACCCCCAAAAAAGTGTACAGTTTCATTTGAATGTAATTTGTTTGTACACAACTGCCTCTAAAACTATATTCTCAAGGTTAGTCATTTAAGGCCATGTGTATAACCTAAAATGTAGCTAGAAAATTTCTCTACTCAGTAGTTTAATTGCTTTGAGAAATGAGGAATAAACAAAACGACTTAAGTTTTACTTTAGTTAACTAATGATATAGTTCTGCTGCCTTAACTGCTTTTGGTGTTTGTATCTATATTACATATTTGTTTAAAATAATAGGGGAGGTTAGGTGTGATACACTGTAAGCAGTTTTAATACCTTGTTCAACTTTTATAAAAAATGTGATGCTTTTTAATCTTATGGCCATTTGTAACTTAAGATTTATCCTTAAAATAACAGTTTACTTTTCTCAGTAAATATAATTAGAACAAGCAGATTATCTGTCAAAATAATTGTTTTCAAAATGCACATAGCAAGATTTAGCTAATATGTCATATCTGAAATCATTGAGGCTTTCAGCACATATAACTCATAAAAGAGCAAAATTTAAATTTAAAAATACCATAGGTAAGTTTTCTGTTAATAGTCTATTAAATACTGTTGTTCGTTTGCACATTTGTTTTAGTGTCTTTATTTTCCATTACCATTCAACCTTATTAAAATAGTTGATGAGGATAGTGCAGGTTTAAAATGATTACATTGACCATTATAATCAATGCTATGTCATTGAAATCAGGAGTTAATGGTTTTATTGAATTTATTTTTATGGAGCTGGGAAGGTGGCTCAGTGATAGAGTGCTTGCCTTGCATCCCTGAGGCCCTGGGTTCGATTCCTCAGCACCACATAAGCAAAAAGAAAAAAGCCGGAAGTGGCGCTGTGGCTCAAGTGGTAGAGCACTAGCCTTGAACTGAAGAGCTGAGGGACAGCGCCCAGGCCCAGAGTTCAGGCCCCAAGACCAGACCCCAAAAAAATAAAATAAATTTATTTCTATACTAACTGCTATTTAATGTTTCTTATAGTTACTCTTTCTAATAAAATGTTCAAAATAGTGTTATAACTTGAACGAGTTACCTTTTTTTCCTATTTGAGAGCATAGAATTAACAATTATCCTTTTATGCTATTCAAGTAGTAGAAAGAAAAATGCCTTTGGAATGAAAGACGGATGGCTAAAACCATTCCTCTCCCACATTTAAAGGCTTTGGGCAGGTTAATTCAGAGCACTGTGTGTTGGGGATTACTATTGATGGTTATTTTGGAGAAGTTGAATGACCAGAAGCAGATTAAAGAACAAGCCAGTAGCTGCCCAGGATTTCAGTCTTATCAGGGACTAAAAACCTTACTGGAAAAACAGAAGAAATATACAATGAGCTTGTTTTCAGTGGAGAAGACAAAGCTCTTTAGTAGATCCTTACAGTTTGCCATTAGACACCTGGCATGTGCAGCTACAGTCAACTGAAATTCTGCTACCAGGTATGACATGCTGCAATGGCATTTGTAGAGAATAAGTGATTTGTTGTCTAAATTTTACAAAGGTGTAAGTCCAGATTCTTGTTAAAAAAAAATCAATACTAAGAGAACACTGACTACTCAGTGTATGTTTGTTTTTTTAAGAATTTGCCTCCCCAGGGCTGGGAAGGTGGCTCAGTGGTAGAGCGCTTGCCTTGCATGCATGAGGCCCTGGGTTCGATTCCTCAGCACCACATAAGCAAAAGGAAAAAAGCGGAAGTGGTGCTGTGGCTCAAGTGGTAGAGCGCTAGCCTTGAGCTGAAGAGCTGAGGGACAGTTCCCAGGCACAGAGTTCAGGCCCCACGACCGGACTCCCCCCCCCCCCCAAAAAAAAAAAGAATTTGCCTTCCCAAATATGGCTCTTTGATGTAAGCAAGCGTCTTTTAAAGTCAGTGAAGAAGCACCAAACAGGAAAATTTTATCCTTGTCTTCAGGTAGGATATAAATTCTGTTACTGGAGACAACACTAGAGTTGAAATAAGAGTAGAACCAAGCATCAGTACCAGAAAAATATGACTAAACCTTACTGTCTATATTTATCTTCCCAAAGTTCCTCACCCTTAGAATTACTTTTCCTTGTCCTATCCTTTCTCTGCAAATGTTTTGTTCTTTGTTTTGAAGGTACTATGTAAATCAGGGTTTTTTGTTGGTTTTTTTTGTTGTTGTTTTTGTGGAGGGTTGGTTGTGTGTGTCTGTGTCTGTTTCTGTTTCTGTGTCTGTGTACTGGGGCTTGGACCCAGGGCCTTGCACTCTTCACTCAGCTTTTTCTGCTCACTGCTTGTGTTCTACCACTTGAGCCATATCTCCACCTGTTTCTGGTTAATTGGAGATTATGTTTCTCTGACTTTTCTGTTCAGACTGACTTGGAAACTATTTCCTAAATAGCATGAGCTACTGCTGCCCAACCAGCTTAAATGAAGAGTTTTAAGATACTGCTTTAGTTTCATTGTATTTTCCCCAGAAAGATATGCGTGGCACAGTTAATACACTTTTCTATTGTTAATATGCTTTTCTATTGTTAATATGCTTTTCTGTTGTTAATATGCTTTTGTTACAAGGAAGCATCCCAAGTCAGCACTCATGAGGGTTAAGAAAAAAAAGTAAATTTCCTCCCCAGCAGCTACTATGCAATTTTTAATAGAGAATAATTGTCTTTTCACTCCTATTCATGTTAAAAAAAAAAATTTTTTTTTTTTTGGGTCCTGTCGTGGAGCCTGAACTCTGGGCCTAGGCACTGTCCCTCAGCTCTTCAGCTCAAGGCTAGCATTCTACCACTTGAACCACAGTGCCACTTCTGGCTTTTTTCTTATGTGGTGCTGAGGAATCGAACCCAGGGCCTCGAGCATGCAAGGCAAGTGCTCTACCACTGGGCCACCTTCCCAGCCCCAATTATTTGTTTTTTTGTTTTTGTTTTTTGCCAGTCCTGGGGCTTGAACTCGGGGCCTGAGCACTGTCCCTGATCTCCTTTTGCTCAAGGCTGGCACTCTACCATTTGAGCCACAGGGCCACTTCTGGCTTTTTCTGTTTATGTGGTACTGAGGAATCGAACCCAGGGCTTCATGCATGCTAGGCAAGCACTCTACCACTACGCCACATTCCTAGCCCACAGAACTATTTCTTGTGATTCGCCTTTGCTCTGCTCATTCCTACATAAATACAGCTGTATATTGTACCCTTCTCAATATATCCAAAGGGCTTTGACATTTTTGTTGAGTATCTGATTGATACAATAATATTACTGGAAATGGGCCTTAAAATGCACATTTAGGGGCCACATATACACAGTGAATGCTATGATATCCCTGCCACAGTCTTCTATCCACAATCTCCTGTAGGCTCCCAAGATGTTGAGAGCAAGAATTTGATCATCTAAGCAAGAGCCATTGATGGGGCTGGGAAGGTGGCTCAGTGGTAGAGCACTTGCCTTGCATGCCTGAGGTCCTGGGTTCGATTCCTCAGCACCACATAAGAAAAAAGCTGGCAGTGGTGCTGTGGCTCAAGTGGTAGAGCGCTAGCCTTGAGCTGAAGAGCTGAGGGACAGCGCCCAGGCCCAGAGTTCAGGCCTCACGACCGTACCCAAAAAAAAAAAATAGCCATTGAAGTTGGGTGCTGGTAATTCACACCTGTAATCCTAGTTTCTCAGGAGGTCTTCAAACTGATTGCAGTTTGAAGCCAGCTCAGGCAGAAAAGTCCCTGTGAGACTCTTCCAATAAACTTGAGTCAAGCTCTGGTAAAAGAGGAGTGGGGCAGGGGGGGGGGGGGGGGGAGGACCCAAAGATATGATATTGAAGAAGCCTATCAGTGAAGCTTATTTCTAAGCCCCACTCAGCCACTGGTCAGCTTTTTAGTTCAATCATAAACATGAGAAGATCAAGAATTCTTGGAGCCCTGAAGAAAAGTATCTTAAAAGATAGCTCAGTGGTAAAGCATGTGCATGACATAAGCAGCCTTTGGTTTAATCCCTATACAAAAAAAAAGGATGTGGCCCTGTAGCTCAAGCGGTAGAGCACTCTCCTTGAGCTGAAGAGCTGAGGGACAGCACTCAGGCCCAGAGTTCAAGCCCCACGACTGACAAAGAAAAAAAAAAGACTCCCTCCCATCAACCCCCCCAAAAAAGGCCAGAGGAGGGGATCTTGGTTTAAAGCCAGCCCAGACAGGAAAGTCTCTGAGACTCTTTATCTCCAGTAAACTACTCTGAAAAAGCCCAAAGTACTGCTGTGGCTCAAGTGCTACAGCGCTAGCCTTGAGCACATAGAAACTCAGGGACATTGTCCAGGCCCTGAGTTCAAGTCCCAGAACTAGAAAAAAAAAAATGAAAACAAAACAATTTAGAGAAAAAAAAGTAACTTGTAGGATATATGGATATTTGCATAGGATACTTTAAAGTATTATCACTGTTAGCTGCTGGTGACTTATGCCTAGTTTCTCTGGAAGCTGAAATCTGAGGATAGCAATTAGAAACCAGCCCAGGCAGCAAAGTCCATGAGACTCTTACCTCCAATTAACCACCAAAAAGCTGGGAGTGAAGCCGTGGCTCAAAAGTGTTAGCCTTAATTCAAAAAGCTCAAAGATAGCACCCAGACCCTAGACTGGCACACACACACACACACACACAAAATACTACCATTAATATGACTGGACATTGAAAAAGATGTTTCAATCTCAATGACAGCTGATCATTGATAGGGGGCGGGAAGGCAATAGTGAAGGTTATTCTGAGGAAAACCTAAGATTTGCACATCATGAAATACCATAGTGAAACCCATTGATGTCATTGATACATACTTGAAATGACAGGAAAATAAACAGGCTTGGATGTGGGCACCAACAGAAGCATAGAGGGTTAAGAAACAGGCTGAAGGAGAATGGGTATGGTCTATGTAGTTAATCTCCATGTATGAAAATATAACCATGGATGTAGATGTGTAGCAACCAACTTATAGGCATGACAAAAAAAACTACTCACTAAATACGGCAGAAGACAGAAGAACCCTATCTCCTGAACAGCACTGTGAAAGTACCATACCAACTCTAGACTTCCTACCTCTGGATTTCTTGACCAAAAGTATTTGATAAATTCATCAAATTTCTAGTACAAGCAGAAGGCCCTGTTTTGTTTGTGTATTTTTAAGCAATACTGGAATTCAACTCTGGACCTTGAGCTTGCTAGGTAAGTACTCTAGCAGTTGAACTTTGCTCCTGTCCTCTAAAAAACAATTGTGGGGAATGCTGACTAGGGTTTGAACTCAGGGCCTCATGTTCAGTGTGTTTGCTTAGCTGATGCTATTCTACCTAAGTCATATCTCCAACCTTGCCTTTTGCTGGTTATTTTGGAGATAGGGTCTCCAGACTTTTCTACCTGTGCTGGCTTTACACTTTGATCCCTCGGAGTAGTTAGAATTATAGACATGAACTACAGATGTCCAGCTTTTTTTAAGTTTTTCACATAGAACCTTACTCTGGTCTCAATGGAGATCCTACGGCCATTACCTCCAGAAACACAGGTGTGAGCCACCAAGACTGGCTTTGAGCACTTACATTTTAAATTGGGTGTGCGCGCGCACACACGTATGCTCTCTGGTTCTGGGATTTGAACTGGCTGGTGATCTACCACTTCCAGCTTTTTGGTGGTTAATTGGAGATAAGAGTTCAAGGACTACCCTGCCTGGGCTGGCTTCAAACCCTGATCCTCAGGTCTCAGCCTCCAAAGTAAGTAGGATTATAGGCAGCCACCAGTGCTCGGTTGAGCACTTACATCTTGTACAAAAGTGGGGCTGGGAAGGTAGCTCGGTAGTAGAGCACTTGCCTTGCAATGCCCAAGACCCTAGGTTCCATTCTCCAGCACCACATAAGCAGAAAAAGCCAGAAGTGGAGCTGTGGCTGAAGTGGTAGAGGGCTAGCCTTGAGCTGAAGAGCTGAGGAACAGCACCCAGGCCCAGAGTTCAGGCCCTATAACTGACATAAATACATACATACATACATACATACATACAAGAAGGGGGACTGGGAATGTGGCTTAGTGGTAGAGTACTTGCCTAGCATGCAGGAAGCTCAGGGTTTGATTTCTCAGTACCACATAAATAGAAAAAGCCAGAAGTGGGGGTGTGCTTAAGTGGTAGAGTGCTAGCCTTGAGCACAGAGTGGCTCATGGACTGAGCCCAAGCCCTGAGTTCAAGTTCCACGACTGGCAAACACCCCGTCCCCCACCTCCGAAAAGAGGTTAACAACATTTTTACCACTACATGTAGAGTTATATGTATTAAAAACACAAAATTTTTTCACTAAGTTATAAGACCAATTGCATATATTCAAAGTGTCTGTTTAAGAGTTTATTCAAGGGTTGTGGGAAGTTATTTATTTGGTATAAGAAAACAAATATATTTGAATAGTCTCAGCCTGATGAAAGAAATTAGGTAAATCTCATCCCAGTTTCTGATTTTTATGAAATTAACAGCATGACTGTTTTTAGTCATGATTACTTTATATGAATTCCTATTTGTTCTGATTTAATCCGGATCAATGCATCTGATCAAGGCATTAAGAGTAACAAGTAACAAAAACGGTATCATTTCTCATTAACCTTTTATTTTTAACTTAGTTTTACAATAAGGAAACAGAAAAGAAGTTGATCATTAAAAAAATACCATAGCTGTCAATTTAAGATTCAAAATGAGGTTCTTGTTAAACAAAACATTAATACTATACCCTATAATTACATCGTTTATATACAAGAACTGTGTGCAAAGTGCTTTTCAAACTATAAAATAAAACTTTGGAATAAGATGAAAGTTATCCCTAGGAGTTAGTTAACCTTGACTTTTTGTAATGAATCATAACTGCTTTCAGTTTTGTTTTGTTTTTTTTTTGGTCAGTCGTGGGGCTTGAACTCTGACTCTGGGCTTGGGCGCTGTCCCTCAGCTCTTCAGCTCAAGGTGAGCACTCTACCACTTGAGCCACAGCGCCACTTCCAGTTTTCTAGTGGTTTATTGGAGATAAGAGTCTCATGGCCTTTCCTGCCTGGGCTAGCTTTGAACTGCGATCCTCAGATGTCAGCCTCCTGAGTAGCTAGGATTATAGGTGTGAGCCACCAGCGCCTGGTCTGCTTTCAGTCTTAATTTGCATTTTATTCATTTATAGACTAAGAAAAAGCCACCATTTTCTGATCCCAAGTTGATATCTAATTTTTAAAAAGTCCTGATCCACAGATCCAAACTTTATTTTTACACATAATTCAGTTTCTTGCTTCATTTTTTTTCTAAATAAGTAGAGGATAGTTGGTATTTGTGAGGGTTTTTTGTTGTTGTTTTGTTTTATCAGTCATGGGGCTTGAACTCTGGGCCTGGGTGCTGTCCCTGAGCTCTTCAGCTCAAAGCTAGCACTCTACCACTTGAGCCACAGCACCACTTCCGGTTTTCTAGTGGTTAATTGGAGAGGAGTCTCACGGTCTTTCCTGGCCAGCCTGGCTTTGATCCTCAGATCCTCAGATCTCAGTCTCCTTAGTAGCTAGGTTACAGGCATGAGCCACCGGTGCCCAGCAGTTGTTATTTTTTAAGCAAAGATTAGTAGATCCTTTTAGACAGACATATTTTAATCAAGGTGGGATTTAAATTTTTCTTTAAATCACCAAGTTACCATGAAAGAAAAAGAATTTAGGTAAAGAAAATTGTATTTTTGGGCTGGGAAGGTAGCTCAGTGGTAGAGTGCTTGCCTTGCATGCATGAGGCCCTGGGTTCGATTCCTCAGCACCACATAAATAGAAAAAAAAAGCCAGAAGTGGTGCTATGGCTCAAGTGGTAGAGCGTTAGCCCTTGAGCTGAAGAGCTGAGGGATAGCACCCAGGCCCAGAGTTCAGGCCCCACGACCGACAAAAAAAAAAAAAAAAGAAAGAAAGAAAATTGTATTTTTATACTCTTTCTTCAAAGCTCTACCCTGTATACAAAAAATGGATTCTTTCTCTTTTAATACTCTGAACACAATGCTAACAACATCATATATACTGAGAATGCTCAAACCATTTGCTAGAAAAACTTTAAATCAAAGAAATCAGTAAAGTACAAAGAAGTGCTAAGTAAGCAGGGAATTTGGGAAAGTATAGAAGAAAGATGATTTTCCAAATATAGTCTTCAAGGATCTTCCTTTTGGTCTAAAGATGAAAGGTGGGATAAAGAGACTTAAATATCCAGTAGTTAGACATGCCTTACATATATGGAAGCATATAGTCTCTTCTCTTGCCAATCTTTCCAATACTCTTATGAAGTAGGTACAGACACATATTATACCCCGAAGGAAAAACTGAGGCACTAAGAGGTTAAGAGTCCAGTCTGTGTGGTTTCACCAGATGCAGAAAGGTGATTTTCATGTTTCCTTTATAACCTTTGTAAAAACAGTATAAATAAGTTTTCATTTTATATTTCAAAGCACCCTATGAAGCAGAAACTAGATATCCTCACTTAAAAGAAAAATGATTACAAAGGAAGAAATGTGTATGATTAAATTAAAATCTGATTAATCATCTGCAGGCCCAGAATATACTTCTAAACCCACACTAGAATTTAAAAAACTTTTTTTCATTCTCCATCATTTCCATCAGCAGATTATATATGTTTGGTGAATTATTTGCAAAAATTAAGTCTAGTACAAAGGACTCTGATTTTTAGTTATGATGTCTGAACATTAGCTCTGAGTTTTGAGTGTCTAAGAAGATTACACACAGCTCAGAAAGGAGCCTAGCGAAGTTTTGTCTTCTGGCAGTTTCCTACTACTTGGCATGGCCATTCGGTCACTAATATAAATCAATCTAACCTTATTTGAAATTAACCGCTTGGTTTGCATTCTTTCTCATATTTAGTTCAGAAAATTAAAAATATTGACTGATATATCTGATCTCATAATCACAATTATACGTTGGGAAAGCAGCTTACATTTCTCTATGGGACATAGGTAAACATTATCAATAATAATTTAATGTCTTTCAAGTTCAAGAATAGGGTAAATCTTTTATGCTACTTATAACCTAGTTGAGACTGATTATTCAAGTATCAGCAATATGAGTCCTCAAAATGTTATCACTGTGTAGTGCAAAAAATATGTATGTATATATGTACACAAACCAAACTACTGGACAACAACAACAAAAAAAAAGAAATGTAATCATCACAAACTAAGATTTTCTTGTGAATTCCACATCCATTTCATTCTTAAGTCATCCAGGCCCAGCAGTCTTCTTGGGTAAAATTTTTTCTTCAGTTCAGTTTTCTTTAAAAAAGAAAGTAAAAACCAATCTCCTGTGAGTATAAATGTAAGATGAATATGAAGCACATCTCTACCAAAGAATGTACTGGATGCTAACAGGGTAACATTCTAATTTAAGATAAAACCACAAAATTATAAATGGTGATATAACTTAGCCCAATAGAGAGGAGAACAATCTGTGCCAATTTTATTGGTTTTATTTCTTCTTTTTTTGGGGGGGAGGGTCATGAGGCTTGAACTCTGGGCCTGGGCGCTGTCCCTCAGCTCTTCAGCTCAAGTCTAGCGCTCTACCACTTGAGCCACAGCGTCACTTCCGGCTTTATTCTTATGTGGTGCTGAGGAATCAAACCCGGGGCCTCATGCATGCAGGGCAAGTGCTCTACCAATGAGCCACCTTCCTAGCCTCCTCGTTTTTAAAAATTTATGATGCTGGGACTGAACCCAGGACATCTTGCATACTAAGTACACACTCTTGCACATGCTAAACCATTACCAAACAGTTTTGTCCTTGTGTTTTATTGGGGTTTTTTGGTTTGGTTTTGTTTTGAATATTTTGGTGCCAGGGCTTAACCTCCCGGCTGGGGTGCAATCCCTTAACTTCTTTTGCTCAAGGGTAACAGTCTATCTAGAGTGATGATTTTGATAATAACAGAATGAAAGAGCTATCAGAAAAAAGATAACCTTGTTAGCAAAGAAAACAACAATCTCTGTGAAGGTCCAACTACTGTAAAAATCTCCATACTCTCCCTAGCACCCAAGATGCCAAAAAGCCTGAAACTCTCGATTACAAACTCATGCCTCTCTGTAGAAATACTCTTATGCAACTCCCTTGGTGGCAGGAGTGTGGCACAAAGAATATATATACCACTTGGGCATGGTATAATCAGATCATTATAATTAATCAGATCATTTTTCACCTCACAAAAGGCGATCCCTGCAGCAGGAAGAAAATAGGCCTGGGAGGAAGAGACTTGAAATGGTTGATACAGGCAAGACAGATGTGGGTGGTTTTATAGGCACTCTGTGAGAGCAGTTCTAGATATACTGGCTGTGGGGTGCCTGACCATTGTGTAACACCTATTAAAAACACATGTGATGCAGATTGCTACACAGAGTCACTTGCAGATTTACAACAGGGCACACAATTTGGTTTCAGAGTCCCTAGCCTTCTAATAGAATAGAATAAACATAAATCATTACCTTCAAAACCTCAGAACTGGGGCTGGGAATGTGGCTCAGTGGTTGAGTGCTTACCTAGCAAGCATGAAGCCCCGAGTTCAATTCCACAATATCACATAAACAGAAAAAGCTGAAAATGGTGCTGTGGCTCAAGTGGTAGAGTGCTAGCCTTAGGGACAGTGCCCAGGCACCGAGTTTAAGCCCTAGGGCTTACAAAAACAAAAAACAAAAACAAAAAACATGAGAACTTTTTTCAAGCTTCAGTTTCTTAAGACCAGTGTGTGTGTGTGTGTACAAAAAAAAAACAAAAAACGTGAGAACTTTTTTCAAGCTTCAGGTTCTTAAGACCAGTGTGTGTGTGTGTATGTACAAAAGAAAACAAAAAACATGAGAACTTTTTTCAAGCTTCAGGTTCTTAAGACCAGTGTGTGTGTGTGTGTGTGTGTGTGTGTGTGTAGAAGAAAAAAAAAAAAACGTGAGAACTTTTTTCAAGCTTCAGGTTCTTAAGACCTGTGTGTGTGTGTGTGTGTGTGTGTGTGTGTGTGTGTGTGTGTGTGTGTGTGTGTGTGTGTGTGTGTGTGTGTGTGTGTGTGTGTGTGTGTGTGTGTGTGTGTGTGTGTGTGTGTGTGTGTGTGTGTGTGTGTGTGTGTGTGTGTGTGTAGAAGAAGAAAAAAAAAACTCCAGGCCTAAAAGGGATCTGAGGGTTAATACTTAACACTGAAGTAAACAAAACCCTAACCCTAAATACTGATTTTAAACTGCTTTCTTTTTTTAAAAATAATTGTTATTGATATTAAGTGATTACATAAATTTCACAAATTTCACAGTATTATGAGATAGTGATACTTAGTTAAAGTCATAAACTGCTTTCTTTTGAAGGCAGGATTTTATTATGCACCCATGGCTGGCTTGAACTCCCAAGTGATAGGACAAAAGGCAACTCTTAAAACTACGATTTGAAGGAAAAGTTTCTAATCACTTTTCTTTCTCATTCTCTTCAGATTCATAAATTTGCTATAATGTAATTTCATTAGAGACACTGAGACTTTAGTCAAGAGGTAATAAAGAAAAACTGAGAGGGGAGGGGCTGGGGCTGGGAATGTGCTTAGTGGTAGAGTGCTTGCCTTCTATGAATGAAGCCCTGGGTTCCATTCCTCAGTATTACATAAACAGAAAAAGCTAGAAGTGGTGCTGTGGCTCAAGTGATAGAGTGCTAGCCTTGAGCAAAAGAAGCTCAGGGAGAGTGCCCAGGCCCTGAACTCAAGCCTCAGGACTGGTTTAAAAAATTAATAATAATAATAAAATTAATAAGTAAAAAATAAAGAATAAATAAAAACTGGTTGGGCATGGGAAGGATATCAGGAGGAATGTTCTTTAAACTGGGAAAATAGTTGGGGAAGGGCAGGTGGTAGGTACTAACAAAAAGTCAAACCCATAGGGAGGGAAAAGAGGCTTCATGTGCAGCCAGTATGGAGGGTGTTGCTGGGTAGGGACAAAGACTGAATTAATTCCTATCTTTTCTGTTATTCCCTATGACTTTCCCCCCTCAATATCCACACTATATTCTCCATTTTACAAGTCAAACACACACATACACACACACACAGAGACAAAAACAATACTGAATATGTGAATAGTGTTATTCACAGAGACATCTGAATAATTGAAAGAGCTCTTAGGTGAAATAATAAACAACCTTTTACTATACTTATGCCAGCAACAAACAATAGCAACTTGTATGTGTGTGTGTGTGTGTGTGTGTGTGTGTGTGTGTGTGTGTGTGTGTGTGTGAACTATGAATTGAACTCCAGGCTTCAGCCTTGTCTCTTGCATTTTTGGTTAGGGTTGGTGCTCTACCACTTCCAGCTTTTTGATGGTTAATAGTAGTTAACAGTCTCACAGATTTATCTGCCCAGGTTGGTTTTGAACCATGATCATCAGATCTCAGCCTCCAGAGTAGCTAGGATTATAGGCATGAACCACCAGCACTTGGCTCTATTAAAGTTTTTTTTTTTTTCCAAGTGGGGAGAGTCCACTCAGATGGAGTCTGAGAAAACATACCAGAAACTTAATTGGGTCACTCAAACATAAAGCAATAATAGTAAACAAGGAGTCGGGCGCTGGTGGTTCACACCTGTAATACTAGCTAGGATCATGGTTCGAAGCCAACCTGGGCAGAAAAGTCCCCATGAGACTCATCTCTACTCAAAAACTAGAAGTAGAACTGTGGCTCAAAGTGGTAGCCTTGAGCAAAAGAGCTGAGGGACAAAACGCAGGCCCTGAATTCAAGCCCCACAGCAAAAAAAGAAAGGAAGGAAGGAAGGAAGGAAGAAGGAAGGAAGGAAGGAGGAAGAAAGGAAGAGGAATAGTGAACTAAAATAGCTCACTTAAGGTGATGAGAATTTCATTGTGTCACATATTGTAACTGAAGCATTAAGAGTACTGCTTACCCCTTTTACATAATAGGATACCATCCTGTAATCCCAGAACTTGGGAGACTAAAGCAGAAATAATTAGAAACTTATAAATATTAAGACTGATTTTTTTTTTTTTTTTTTTGCCATCCTGGGGCTTGAACTCAGGGTCTGGGCACTGTCCCTGAGCTTTTGCTCAAGGCTAACACTCTACTGCTTAAGCCACAGGGCCACTTCCAGATTTTTCTGTGTATGTGGTACTGAGGTATCAGACCCAGGGCTTCATGCATGCTAGGCAAGCACTCTACCACTAAGCCACATTCCCAGCCCCTAGACTGATAAGATTTTTTTTTTTTTTTTTTGGGTCCGGTCATGGGGCCTGAACTCTGGGCCTGAGCGCTGTCCCTCAGCTCTTCAGCTCAAGGCTAGTGCTCTACCACTTGAGCCACAGCGCCACTTCCGGCTTTTTTCTTTTTGCTTATGTGGTGCTGAGGAATCGAACCCAGGGCCTCAGGCATGCAAGGCAAGCGCTCTACCACTGAGCCACCTTCCCAGCCCCGACTGATAAGATTTTTGAGAATGTGTGTCTACTGCACATTCTGTTCCATTGCTTATCCCATGTGTTGTGACTTCCGGTGTCATGGTGATGAAACACTGAACACATAACCAGTGAGGCCACTCAGGAAGTACTTGTCTATCCACCCAACCAATGGACAGTAATTCAGTTTATACGGCTTTCAGCTGACAATACTTTTTAGATTCGTGGCCTCGAGTTTATTTCTAACTAGATAAACTCAAGGCTCTTTTAGAGATTTTATTTAAGTTACTCCTGTCAAACCAAACTGGCATTTTGGCCTCATAGTAATCCCTAAATCTAGACATAGTCAAACACCAGGTAGAGAAATTTTCAACTGTTAATGTCTGTATTTCAAAGGTATATAGCAAGCAAGCAGCAGTTATTACTTGTTTTCCCCTCCCTTCTTATTTAGCATCAAAGGACCCAAAATAAACATGAGATTTTAAGAGCATTATTCCCTCAAAACTTGAAAAACTTAAGCATAATGTCTTCACCTTGTGTAAATTAAAGATGTAAAACTCAGATTCTCACAAGTGAAAAAATTTCAAGTCTAACAAGTACTCAGAAATCCAGAAGATATTTCCTAAGTTCTGTAATCTCAAAATCAATATGAATGTTTTGGTCCATGAAACAGATCTACTGCCTTAATTGCTGCTTAAATACTGTCTACTATAAATTGTAAGAGTTTATATACCATTTCAAATTATAAGACCTTATATATTACCTTCTCCGTCTTTGATAATATAAATGCACCAACCACTGGGCAATGAAAGGCCATATAATAGCAAAAGTTAATGCACCAGGAGACATCTCAAAGGGCCACCAAGATGGTCGCTGAGGGGGGAAAAAAAAGCCGTCATTAATCTACTAATTATTGCATCTACAAATTTAGAAACGTAACAGAATTTTATAAATAAAACTGTTGACAACCTTACTCCTGATAGAGAAGGGTAATTTTCATTCCAGAGCATAATTCAACACACCATAAAGAATACTCCAAACTTAGATAAACATTTCCCAAAAGGCTTTTGTAACTTTAATGCTCTACATGGCAGATTTTATTTGAAATGATTTAAATAGCTCATATAATCTAAATCTTTTGTAATGTATATAAAACCCTGACAATTTTTACAAAACAATTTCTTACCTCTGAGGAGGACTGGTTGCTAGTCTGCAATGCTGCTGATTTTGCCTGTGAATACAGATCAAAATGACTTAGCTTCGATAAAATGGAAAAAAAAATACCAAAAAACAGTAATTTTTTTTCAAATCATGAGGCTTGAACTCAGAGCCTCGGTACTGTCTTTGAGCTCTTTTCACTTAAGGCTAGCACTCTACCACTTTCAGCCACAGTGCCATTTCTGGTTTTCTGGTGATTAATTGGAGATGAGTCTCATGGACTTTTCTGCATGGACTGGCTTTGAACTATAATACTCAGCTTTTTGCCTTCTGATTAGCTAGGATTTCAGGCATGAGCCACCAGTGCCTAGCTTCATAGTAATGTTTTAAATTTCCTACCTTTTCTTAAACTAAAGGGCTAAAATACGACTATTTTTCTGCTATATTGATTGTCCTGAAACCCATACTGCCCAAAAAACAAGGTCCTTAAAACTGTAAGCTGAAAGCCAGGTGCTGGTGGCTCACGCCTGTAATCCCAGCCACTCAGGAGGCTAAGATCTGGCCAGTAAAGTCTATGAAACTCTTATTTCCAATTAACCACCAGAAAACCAGAAGTGGTGCTGTGGCTCAAATGGTAGAGCTGTTGCCTTGACTGTAGAGCTAGGGACAGAACTCAGGCCCAGAGTTCAAGCCCCATGACTGATCAAAACAAAAAATAAAAAACAAACAAACAAAAAACCTGTAAGCTGAACAAAAACTTTTCTTTATATTTTACAATTCATTGGTATATAAAGATATAAAAATAAAACCTCAAATCTAAACCCTTGCTTTCTTCTGAGTCAAAGTCTGGTTTTGAAGCCCATGCTACATTAATACCAGATGAAATAAAGAACCACTGGCTTCTTAGTTTTTGTTTCTTTGCTTATTTGTCAGTGCTGAGGATATCCCAGGGCTTTGCACATGTTCATCAGACAATCTACCAGGAAGTTATATCCTCAACTCTTTTCTGTTTGAGACAGAGTCTTGAGGTATAGATTGGTCTTCAAATTACTATAAAGCCCAGGCAGGACTTGAACTGGCAATCCCTCGTCTTCAGCCTCCCAAGTAACTAGGATTACAGATGTGTACCACTATGTAAAGGTTTATTAGTTCATCAAACTGCAGTGTTTAGCAATTATTTTCCTGAGACCAAGTATCTGATCATTTCCCACAATGTAGTACTGCTGCTTTATGCTCTGAAAACTTCTTGTTAGTTTAAGTAGTATTTAGCTTTAGGGGCAATATTTCAAAAGAAGGTCCTTTGTACTATTCATGAAAGTCTTCAAATTTTGTGATTTCTGTGAATCTCAGCAGCACAGATTACACACTCCTTTATAAGTGCCAACAAGTGAAGAGACCAATTCAGAAGCCTTACCTGCGAAGCAGTTAGAGTTTCCAGTTTATGAAGTCTCTGAAGGACGTTCTGCATATCCTCCTGCAATCTCATGAGCACAAGAGCAATCTGTTCATTGAGGCTGCCTCTTGACCCTCTGTCTGAGCCCCAGCGTTCTCCATCACCTCCACTTCCCATTTGCCGACCCTTGGATCCTTCACTCAAGTGTGGCATTCTATGTCCTATTTTAAGGCAATAAAACAAATTAGCCTTAAATGAAACTTACAAAAGTAGACATTATACTCTATTCATGGCCCTGTTATTTAAGATCTAATTGTCCAATATAGAATAGAAGCAATCATAACTTTTAGGATTCAAGAAATATATTGCCAGGCTCTGGTGGCTCATGCCTATAATTCTAGCTACTCAAGAGGCTGATATCTGAGGATCATGGTTCAAAGCCAGCCAGGGCAGGAAAGTTCATGAGACTCTTTTTTTTTTTTTGGGGTGGGGGGTCAGGTCCTGGGCCTGAACTCTGGGCCTGGGCTCTGTCCCTCAGCTCTTCAGCTCAAGGCTAGCACTCTACCACTTGAGCCACAGCGCCACTTCCGGCTTTTTTCTTTTTGCTTATGTGGTGCTGAGGAATTGAACCCAGGGCCTCATGCATGCAAGACAAGCGCTCTACCACTGAACCACCTTCCCAGCCCCAGTTCATGAGACTCTTACCTCCAATTAACTACCAAAAAGTTGGAAATGGAATTGTAGCACAAGTGGTAGCGAGGCTCAGATAGCACCCAAGCCCTGAGTTTAAGCCCCAAGGCTGATTTTAAAAAAAAAAAAAAGAAGAAAAGAGAAAAAGAAATATATAAACTATATTCATGGGGACTGGGAATGTGGCTTAGTGGTAGAGTGCTTGTCTAGCATACATGAAGCCCTGGGTTCAATTCCTAAGTACCACATAAATAGGAAAAGCTGGAAATGGTGCTGTCACTCAAGTGGTAGAGTGCTAGCCTTGAGCAAAAGCAGTTCAGGGACAGTGCCCAGGCCTCAAGTTCAAACCCCAGGACTGGAAAAATAAAAAAACCTATATTACTATATTCTTAAATTATTTACAAAAGGCCTATGTGTAACATACTATTACATGACTACATGGATATAATTTACAAATAATACACGTGTTCAGAGGACATGCTAAAAATTTTTCCCTAAAAATTTAACAAGATTCAAAGTCCTCTCAATGGCTACCTAATTTACCCCTGAAAATTCTACCATATATTGCTATACGAAAGGGTTCTAGCAAGGCTCAATCATACATATCTATACTTTCAGTGATGGGAGGCAGAGATCAGAAGGATCCTAGTTTGAAGTTGGCCTTGCTAAAAAGTTAGCAAGACCCCTTTCTCAACAAGGGAGGTATGGTGGTGTGTGCCTGTGACCACAGTGACATGACAGGTATAGGTAGGTAGAAGGATTATAGCCTGAGATGGCCTGGGAAAAAAGAAAAATCCTTTCAAAAAAAAAAAAAGTCAAAAAGATCTGGGAGAGTGGTTTAAATTGTAGAGTGCTTGCCTACTGTGAGGTCCTGAGTTCAACCCCAGTACCACACACACACACATACACACACACACACACACACACACACACACACACACACACACGATTCTAATAGGACACTATGAATTCTTGAACTCAAGGCACTATTTCATCCAGTCTGCTCTATTTTAATTTTTTTAATTTCATAAACTCAACTTACTCTTCATTACTTTGTATAGAAGATGAGAAAGCATTTCCTATGTATCCCCAAAAAGATCTTGTAGCTTTCTTCTAATTCTCTATTCTTCCACTGAGACTGGAAAATGCCATAGCAGAAAGCCAAATTCTTTACCTAGTTTCAGGATCTGACATCTTAAAGTTTTGTTTTTTCTTTCAGTCATGGGGCTTGAACTCTGGGCCTGGGCGCTGTCTCTCAGCTCTTCAGCTCAAGGCTAGTGTTCTACCACTTGAGCCACAGTGCCATTTGTGGCTTTTTCTGCTTATCTTGTGCTGAGGAATCAAACTCAGGGCCTCATGCATGCAAGGCAAGCACTCTACCACTGAGCCACCTTCCCAACCCTTAAGTTATTTTTATTAATTGAGACCATGCATACATTTTACTCTCCTGAAAAATCTCCAAAGCTGGGCTGGGAAGGTTACTCAGTGGTAGAGCACATGCCTTGCATGCCAGAGGCCCTGGGTTCAATTCCTCAGCACCATATAAGCAAAAAGAAAAAAGCCGGAAGTGGCGCTGTGGCTCAAGTGGTAGAGTGCTAGCCTTGAGCTGAAGAGCTGAGGGACAGCACCCAGGCCCAGAGTTCAGACCCCATGACCAGACCCAAAAAAAAATTAAAAAAAAAAAATCTCCAAAGCTTTTCACTTACTGCTTTATAGTATGCTGTCAACATTCACCAATCATACTCTATATTCAGAACCCCTAAAAGTTCTAACAGACAAAAGCAGTGAGTAAAACAACACAAGGATATTAAATTCCTGTGATTAAAGTTAAATGTGGCTGAGCTGGTGACACATACCTATAATCTCAGCACTTGGGAGACTGAAACAGATTGATCACTTGAGCCTATGAATTTGAGGTCAGCCTTGGCAATATAGACTCTGTCTCAAAAAAAAAAAAGAATGTCTCGAAAGGAGTGAAAAATGGAAAACATAGTCCAGCTATTAAAATGGTAAGGAAAACAATATGGCACAAACATTACAGGTTTATATATTGGACTAAATGCAAAAAAGATGTTGATAATAAATGTTGATAATAAATTAGGTTTCTTGTCTCTGTGGCATAAAAGTAACAAACAAGGAAGAGGAGGAAGAGGAAGAGGAGGAGGGGGAGGAAGAGGAGGAGGAAAAAAAAACAAACAGGCTCCAGTTTACACGTGTAATCTCAGTTCAAAGCAGCCTGGGCAGATATATCCAAGAGACTTTTATCTCCAGTTAACCGGCTAAAAACCAGAAGTGGCAGTGTGGCTCCAGTGGTAGATTGCCAGCTTTGAGTGAAAAGGCCAGGCAAAAATTCAAGATCCCTGGGCTGGGAATGTGGCTTAGTGGTAAGAGTGCTTGCCTAGCATGCATGAAGCCCTGGGTTTGATTCCTTAGTACCAATAAACAGAAAAAGCCAGAAAAGGCCTTGTGGCTCAAGTGGTACAGCACTAGCCTTGAGGTGCCCAAGCCCTGAGTTCAAGCCCCAGGACTGACAAAAAGCAAAAACAAAAAGCAAGATCCTGAGCTCAAGCACCAACATTGGTGCGTGTGCACATGCATGTGCATGCATGCACACACACATACACACACAAACATACAAGTTTAAGAATAGAATAATTTTCTCTAATATCGTAAGAGAATAAGCTACCATTTCTGAGGAGAGAATTGGCCTAAAGAAAAGTAAGCAGAGGGGCTGGGAAGGTGGCTCAGTGGTAGAGCGCTAGCCTTGAGCTGAAGAGCTGAGGGACAGTGCCCAAGCCCAGAGTTCAGGCCCCACGACCAGACCAAAAAAAAAAAAAAAACAAAAGAATGAAAAGTAAGCAGATATTATGCAGTTAACCATTGCACATCAAATATATTAGTGCCCTTCTGACCTGAATTTCTCCATTTCATTCCTTGGTTAGTTTTTGTTTGTTGTTGTTTTGTTGGGGTTTTTTGTGGGGCTTGAACTCTGGGCCTGGGTGCTGTCCCTGAGTTCTTCAGATCAAGGCGAGAGCTCTACCACTTGAGCCACAGTGCCACTTCCAGTTTTCTGGGTAACTGGAGATAAGAGTCTTACAGACTTTTCTGCCAAGGGGCTGGCTCTAAACCATGATCCTCATATCTCAGCCTCCTGAGTAGCTAGGATTATAGGCATGAGCCACCAGCACTCAGCACCATTGGTTTGTTTATAAAGAAAGGGCAAGGCCATACACACCTCTTCCTCTTCTGACAGAGAACTCCTCACTTTCACCACCTCGCTTCTCGCGGTGTGGTGTTCCACTATTATTTCTGCCATCTTCTCCTCCATGCTTTACTTCGCCTTTTCCTTCCACTGCTACCATCTGGACATTTCCCATGTTGCCATTTCCAGGAAGACCTTGAACATCTTCAGAAAAACCACAATTTTCCAAGTGCTGATTGGGATGACCAGCCAAGTAATATTGAAAGGGTCCATTATTTGATGTAAAGCTGTCAAAAGACTACAAATTTAAAATGAGGCTTTATTAAAAGTAAATATAAATTGTTTGGGGTTTTTTCCTTTTTTTTTCTTCCCCCAGTCCTGAAGATCCAACTCAGGGACCTGGGTGCTATCTCTGAACTTCTTTGTGCTCAAGGCTAGCAATCTACCACTTGAGCCACAGCACCAATTCTGGCTTTTTCTGACTAGTTTATTGGCGGTAAGAGTCTCACAGACTTTTCTGCCCCAGCTGGCTTCATACTGTGATCCTCAGATCTCAGCCTCCCGAGTAGCTAGGATTATTAGGCATGAGCCAGTGCCCAGCTAAAGTAAACATAAATTGTATAGCACCAAGTTTTCATGGTAAAATATTGTTTTTCTAAAATGGCAGTTGTGTGTTATTGTTGCAAATATTCTTTTCCTAAAAGAAAATATGAATTGACTTCCTAGATACAAAAAAAAATTGGTAGGAATGATGTTGTCTATAAGTATACAAAACAAAAAACAAAATGAGGAAAAAAGTGGAATCTAATATTTTTATCATTTATTGCTTTCAGTTTTCACTAATTTCAGTTTGGCTTATTTATTTATTTATTTATGCTGGTCCTGGGCCTTGAACTCTAGTCCTAGATGATGTCCCTAAGTTCCTTTTGCTCAAGGCTAGCACTCTACCACTTGAGCCACAGCACCACTTCCAGCTTTTTTCTTTTTGCTTATGTGGTGCTGAGGAATCGAACCCAGGGCCTCAGGCATGCAAGGCAAGCGCTCTACCACTGAGCCACCTTCCCAGCCCTCACTCCATTTTCTTGATGAAAGCTAGTGTTCTACTTGAGTCACATCTCCAGTCCAGCATTTTGCTGGTTAATTGGAGATACAGTCTCTTGGACTTTGTCTTTGAACCTTGATCCTCCAGATCTCAGCTTCCTGAGTGTCAAGAATTATAGGCATGAGCTACTGGCATCGGGTTTATCATTATTTTGCCTATCTGTGCTACTCCTTTGTTTGACCTTAGGTTAAAAGTTCTGTATGTGCTTTAAAAATTTGAGAAAATTAAAACATAGATTCAACTGTATTTGTGAAATAAAAAGAGGGAAACACAAAGTTAAAAATCATCCTTTCATGAAAGCAAAAGATAAATGATAGGATACCCTGAACTTTTTTACAACAGGGGTAGAGGAAAAAAGTGGATAAATATAAAAATGCCAAAATCAGATGTCATTTTCCAAAAACATTTTCATAATTACCAGAAACAGCTCTAGCAGAAAGAAAAATCATACTTTTTATAATTTTTTAAAACTTTTTCTCTGATTGCTGAATCTCACCTAAAAATTGAAGATTATTTCCACTAATTTTTTTGTGGCAGGACTGGGACTAGAACTCAGGGCCTAGGCGCTGCCCCTTATCTTTTTCACATAAGGAACATGCTATCCCACTTGAACCACAGCTCTACTTTTGGTCCTGTGGCAGTTAATTGGAGGTAAGATTCTCATGGACTTTCCTGTTCAAGCTGGCTTCAAACCATGATCCTCAGATCTCAGCCTCCTAAGTAACCAGGTTATAGCATGAGCCACTGGGCACCTGTTTTCTACTGAAAACTTGAATGCAGTGGACTGTAGTCAATGTAAGAAACAGGTTTATTTGTTTGCAAAATATTCCATTTCCTTCATCAAAGTTTTCACCAAGGGCCCTTGCTTAAAATGTTTATCCTCTGTATTTTTGCCCCACATCTCCCAAGAGATTTATACATATATTATAATTATAATAGAAAGATAACTAATATTAATTCGTTTCTTTGAATACTTTAGAATTATATATACTTTAAGCCACAAAATATAAATATTCAAACATTTTAAAAGTTTTTCAAAGTGATAAACAGAAAGTACATCTGCTATTAACAGAAGTTCTGACGTACATTCTGATATACCATTTTGAAACCTTACCAATCAAAAAATGTCATTTTTACCTCTTCTTGTCCAAACTGTTCCATAGAATCACAGTAAACTTCACTGTCTGAATCACTTGTCAAATGCTGAATTCCTGAAATATCTTCAACATGATCATCATTTATATCTAAATATGAACAAATGTCCAGGTAGGATAATTATACTCTAATAGAAGACAAATACATTTTTATATTCCATTTTCTAAATTAATCAGCCCTATATTATGTTCATACTGAGAGACAAATTTGATATTTCAAGTCTGTCTGTCTATCTATCTATCTATCTATCTACCCCATATTAGCCTCAAACTCATAATCCTCCTGACTCAGCCTCCTAAGTGCTAGAATTTCAGGTACACAAGTACTTTTAAGTCATATTATTGTTAACTTACCAAAAGTTTAAATTTAGTCAATAATTCTTATTTAAATTATTACAAAGCTTTTATTATTGAATTCTATGAAACCACTGTCTAGATAAAACCTTAGAAAAATTAATAACCATATAAGACAAAACAGCTGCCACACAGGAAGTCTAATTTGAAATGTAATTATTCAAATTTGTTACACATTGATTTTTGGATACAGTTACAGCAACATTAATGATTCTGTGCAGACATACTATAGACTCCCTCTAGACCTCTAGAATATAAAAGACTAGCCAAGCGCCTGTGGCTCACGTCTGTAATTCTAGGTACACAGGAGGCTGAGATCTGAGGATTATGGTTCAAAGCCAGCCCAGGCAAGAAAGTCTGTGAGACTCTTATCTCCAATTAACCACCAGAAAACCAGAAGTAGAACTGTGGCTAAAAGTGGCAGGTTCCTAGCCTTGGCAAAAAAGCTCAGGGACCATGGAAGAAACGAGGGAGTGAGGATTGGAGGGAAAAAAAATCAGGAAAACTGGAGGTTTAGTTGAAGTGGTAGAGCACTTGACCTGCAAGCTCAGGGTTATGAGTTCAGTCCCCAATGCTGTCAATAACAACATCATAAATAACACCAATAACAACAACATAAATAAATAAATCAGGAACAAAAATGTCAAAGATTTTAAGGTATTATATCTAAGAACAAAGTAAGAGCCAGGCGCTGGTGGCTCACACCTGTAATCCCAGCTACTCAGGGGGCTGAAATCTGAGGATTGCTGTTCAAAGCCAGCCCAGGCAGGAAAGTCTGTGAGACTCTTATCTTCAATAAACCACCAGAAAACTGGAAGTAGCACTGTGGCTCAAGTGGTAGAGCACTAGCCTTGAGCTGAAGAGCTGAGAGACAGCACCCAGGCCCAGAGTTCAAATTCCATGACCAAAAAAAAAAAGAACACAATAAGAATATGTCATGATAAAAGTTCTGAACACAGAGGCATGATGCAATATGCCTATAATCCCAGCACTTGAGAGGCTGAAGCCAGAGAATCACAAATTCACAGCTGCATAGGAAGACTATATCTTAAAGGAAAAAAAAAAAGGTCCTCGTCCTAATTCTCTGCCTCTCAAAGCTAAACATTCTTCATTAAAAAAATATGTATATATATATATATATGTAATAATTGTATTGTTGTTATTAACGTATTGTACAGAGGGGTTACTATTTCATAAGTCAGTAAAGAACTTGGATAATGTCACCTCTTCTTTTGCTTTCCCCCAGTTTTCCCCTCCTGTCCCCGTCCACAAATTGCACAGTTCATTTTCCAGTGTCTACTGAATACCATGAATGCATTTGTTCACCATTCTTCCCTCCCTTTCTGTACCACCTCTCTGCCCTCTAAAAAGACAAAAAAAAAAAAAAGGAAAAAGAAAGAAAGCAAAAACAAACAAAAATACAATAATAACAAAACCCATGGTTTCCATTTTCTGGAATTCATTTGGATAATTCATTTGGATAAATATTTTAAATGTTCAGAAGAGTTATGCCTTTGGGTTCCTCCCTTAAGAGCATTCTCCTTTAGTAGAACAACTGTTTGTATGTGAATGCCTAGAGTCCTGTATACATTATCATGTCCAGTTGTATTTTAGATCTTCAAAGCTAAACACTCATACTATTAATAAACTCTTAAGATACTATTCAGTAAGTTTTTTCAAACTATTTCTAAATATCCCAAAATTACTAAAAGAATATTTGAGCCATAGGGAAATGGCTAAACAAAGTATTTGAAGATAATACCTTCATGAACACAGACAACAGTGTTTCCAGTTGGCTCTAAGTTCTGCTCTATACACTTTCCTTCTTCAGCATTTCCACCTTTCAGTGAAGAATCAGGATGAACTTCATGCTGCATGTCCTGAACAAAGCTGTCTTTATCATAGCCATTAGTGACAATAAGTTCCAGATTATCTGTTAATTTCTTCATTTTCTTATCTTTTATGAGAAGAGAGATTCAGAAAAGATCGTAGTAAGTCAACTTCTGCATAAAATAGTCTAATAGCTATTAGTCTTTTTTTTTTTTTTTGTGGTCATGGGGCTTGAACTCTGGGCCTGTGGCACTGACCCTTAGCTCTACAGCTCAAGGCTAGGGCTCTACCACTTGAGCCACAGTTCCAGTTAAGGCTTTCTGGTGGTTAACTGGAGATAAGACTCTCATGGACTTTCCTGCTCAGGCTGGCTTTGAACTGTGATCCTCAGATCTTGGCCTCCTGAGTAGCTAGCATTACAGGCATGAGCCACCAACGCCCGGCTTATTAGTCATTTCTCTCTGAAGGTTTTCCTACCTGAATTAGAAAGATGAAGCACTCTTTGAGAAGAGTGCACAGCTCCCCAAAAATGATGTTGACTTTAAAACTGCTTCCATTCCCTGTGATTATTCTAAAGTATCGTTCAAAAATAATTTATCAGGCCAAGTATCAGTGGCTCATGCCTGTTATTACTGCCTGCTCAGGAAAATGAGATCCTGAGGGTTGCATTTAAAGCCTGCCTTAGTAAAAAAAAAAAAGTCTACACAAATCTATCTCCAAAATAATCAACAAAAAGCAGAGCTGGAGGCATGACTCAACTGATAGGGCACCAGCCAAGCAAGCTAAACCAATCAAGTTTGAGACCTCAAATTTAAGCCTTGGTACCAGCAAAAGGAAAAGCAAAAGAACGTTAAAGGCTGGAAAGTATAGACAAAGCTAAGTGGTAACAGTGTGTTTTAAGTCTGTTTTAGTGGGGTTTTTTTTCTTTCTAAAATAACCTTCTCATAAGTTACAGGAACTCCTACTAACAAAGTTACATTTAGGAATGTAGTACCCCATAATTCCAGTGTTCCCTCTCCATCAAAACTTAGGCCTAAAGATTAAGGATAGAGCACTTGCCTAGCACACATGAGGCCCTGAGTTTGATTCTCAGGGCTGCAAAAAGCAAAAACAAGCTGGGAAAAGGTGGCTAACACCTGTAATCCTAGCTATCTAGGAAGCTGAAATTGGAGAATCACAGTTCTAAGCCAGCCCAGGCAGGAAAATCTATGTGACTTTTGTATTCAATTAACCAGCAAAAAGTCAGAAGTAGAGGTATGGCTTAAGTAGTATAATACCAAGCAAGAGCCTGTGGCCCTGAGTTCAAACCCCAACACACATGCACGCACACGTGCACATGTACACACGTGTACACGTGTGTACACACACACAAATATGCATACCTATATTCTATTCTCTGGAGTGCACTTTAATCTTGATAAGATACTGAGAATTTAAATTGTTTCTGGTTCTTAGTAACATGTATATCCACATCAGAAACATTGCCTTTTAAATAACTTGGCAGGTACTACATTTGGTCTATTCTTGGTCAGCCTTCAATTAACACTGTCATTTATGCTTAAGTCTGGATGTAGCAGAGCCATTTGGTCAACAGGCCATAACCCACGATGTGCACTGATCTCACACAGTATCTAATCATGCCAATGTCTGAATGCCTTTTTTTTTTTTTGCCAGTCCTGGGAATTGAACTCAAGTCCTGGAAATTCATTTTTAGCTCAAGGCCAGTGCTTTTGAGCCACAGTGCCACTTCCAGCTTTTTTTGAGTAGTTTATGATAGTAAAAGTCTCATAGATTTTCCTGCCCAGTCTGGCTTCAAACCATGATCCTCAGATCTCAGCCAGGATTAGAGGCATGGCTCACCAGCACCTGGACTGAATGACCTTTTATTTAGTATAAAATTATTAACCTGATACCTAAAACTTACCATTATCACTTTGCTTTGTTCCCTTTACTTCTTCTTGGGCCTCATCTTCCTCGGACTCAGCTCCACTGTCACTGCTTTCTGCTTTGCCGTTAACAGTTTTGGCATTTGGAGTAGAAGTTAGAACATTACCAAGATCTAAAACATAAATTGACCATTTATATCACTCATTCGGTAATAGATAATCATGGCTTGATTTTTAATGAATAAAGCAATTCTGAATTAATATCCTAGAATTTTATATATGATAGTATTCTTACACTCAAAATATACCTACATTAGTAGACACATTCTTTCAATTATCAGTTTACAACAAAAATGATAAAGCTAAGCTATCAAATATTATTTGAACAAAGCACAGAATAATTGTTTTTAAGTTAACATCATTTGAAATCGTAAAGATAAGCATAAATGAGCTTCAGAAATGATGAGATATACTAGCCTGCTAAAAAACATAAAAATGTTGTTTTGGGCCATTCCAACAATCTCATCAACATTACACTTGGAC
Organism: Dipodomys spectabilis; assembly: GCF_019054845.1. Lineage (NCBI taxonomy): Eukaryota > Metazoa > Chordata > Mammalia > Rodentia > Heteromyidae > Dipodomys > Dipodomys spectabilis. The sequence goes on from NW_024870773.1 coordinate 7,368,707, forward strand.
TCCATTTTAAAACTTTTTGCAGGGGAAGGGGTCAGATACTAGGGCCTCATACTTTCCCCTAGATTTTTTTTTTTTTTTTTTGCCAGTCATGGTGCCTGAACTTTGGGCCTGGGCACTGTCCCTCAGCTCTTCAGCTCAAGGCTAATGCTCTACCACTTGAGCCAAGCACCACTTCCAACTTTTTCTGCTTATGTGGTGCTGAGGAATTGAACCCAGGGTCTCATACATGCAAGGCAAGTACTCTACCACTGAGCCACCTTCCCAGCCCCTCCCTTAGATTTTTTTGATCAAAGCAAGTGTTCTATCATTTGAGCCATATCTCAGCTTCTCGTTAACTGAAGATAGAGTCTCTCAGACTTTTTCTACTCTGGCTGGCTTCAAATCTTCATCCTCTGATCTCAGCCTCCTGAGCAGCAACGATTACAGTCATCAGGCAGTAGCAACTTGGCCTTTCAGAACAGTTTTCATAACTGTTTGTTTGTAGAGTACCAGAGATCAAACTTAACACCTCATACATGCTAGGCAGATACTGCCCCACTGAGGTATACCTCAGTTTATATTATAAACTGAATCAGTATTGGGTGGATCAAATCTAAAGTCTTATGTATGCTAGGCACAAGAGAATCATGGTTTTTTCATCTCTCTCACTCTCCCTGACAGTCTAGAAGAAAATAATAATTAAATAAAAGCAAAGCCATGCTAGTGGCTCATGCCTGTAATCCTGGCTACTAAGCAGGCTGAGATCTGAGGATCATGGTTTGAAGCTAGCCTGGGAGGAAAGTCCATGAGACTCCTATCTCTAATTTAAAAAAAAAAAGTGAAAAACTCTGATTTCAAAACTTACTACTTAAGGGTATGCGAAGGAGGACAATGTAAAGGGCTCAACAGCTATGTGCGTATGATCACATAAAATGATGCTTATTGAGATCAATTCCAAGAAATGGAAACAGCAACAAACTTTTTACATTTTGGGTTTTTACATTTTGGGGTTTTTTTTTCCCCCCTTTTGTCACTGTTTTTGATTGCTGTTCCTTTTTTTTTTTTTTTTTGGGGGGTCTGGTCGTGGGGCCTGAACTCTGGGCCTGGGCACTGTCCCTCAGCTCTTCAGCTCAAGGCTAGTGCTCTACCACTTGAGCCACAGCGCCACTTCCGGCTTTTTTCTTTTTGCTTATGTGGTGCTGAGGCATTGAACCCAGGGCCTCATGCATGCAAGGCAAGCGCTCTACCACTGAGCCACCTTCCCAGCCCTGCTGTTCCTTTTGTTCTGTTTATTAGTTTATCTGATTTGGGGAGAGGAAGGGGAAGCACAGAAACAGTGGGACAAAGGGTGAACCAATTCAGAAGTGATACTTACTAGACACTGTATTGAAAATGAATCATACAACTTGGGGGAAAGGGGATCGGGAGGGAAGAAACTGGGAGAAAATGACACTATTCAAAAAGAAATGTACTCCATACCTGATTTATATAACTGTGACCCCTCTGTATATCATTTTAACAAAAATTTGTTTTTTAAGATTATGTAAGGGGGCTGGGAAGGTGGCTCAGTGGTAGAGCGCTTGCCTTGCATGCCTGAGGCCCTGGGTTCAATTCCTCAGCACCACATAAGCAAAAAGAAAAAAGCCGGAAGTGGTGCTGTGGCTCAAGTGGTAGAGCACTCGCCTTGAGCTGAAGAGCTGAGGGACAGCGCCCAGACCCAGAGTTCAGGCCCCACAACCGGACCCAAAAAAAAAAAAAAAAAAAAGATTATGTAAGGGCTAGGAAGATGGCTTAGTGGTAGAGTGTACGGAGTTGGAGGCATGGCTCAACTGGTAGAGCACTAGTCAATGAGCAAAAACATTAAATACCAAGTTCAAGTCCTGATCTTCGACCTAAGAAAAGAAAGTGATTTATGGGGCTGGGAATGTGGCTTAGTGGTAGAGTGTTTGCTTAACATGCATGAAGCTTAACAGGCATGAAGCCCTGGTTTGATTCCTCAGTACCACATTAACAGAAAAGGCCCCACGTGAAGCTGTGGTTCAAGTGGTAGAGCTCTAGCCTTGAGCAAAAGAAGCTCAGGGATAGTGCCCAGGCCTTGAGCTCAGGCCATAGGACTGGCAAAAAAAAAAGGGTTAAAAAAAATTGGATTGGTTGAGTTTGAGGATTTTTTTTTTTTTGAACAGTACTAAGTAGGTTTGTTTTTTGTTTTTTAATTTTAATTTTTTGTCAGTTGTGGGGCTTGAACTCTGGGCCTGCGCGCTGTCTCTGTGCTCTTCAGCAGGGTGCCACAGTGCCATGTCTGGTTTTCTGCTGGTTAACTGGAGATAAGAGTCTCACTGACTTTCCTGCCTAATCTGGCTTTGAACCACAATCCTCCTATCTCAGCCTCCTGAGTAGCTAGGATTACAGCGTGAGCCACCGGTGTCCAGCTAGTACTAAGGTTTTAATTCCTGACTTTGAACTTACCAGGCAGAACTATACCACTTGAGCCATGCCTCTAACCATTTTTGCTTTAGTTATTTTTCAAATAGTGTCTCGCATTTGTGCCTAAGCCAGCCTGGATCACAATTCTATTTACATTTCCATTATAACTGAGGATTACAGGGCACACCACTCTGCCCAGCTGCTTATTGGTGGAGATAGATGGAGTTTTGCTTTTTCCTGGAATTGAATGGCCTTTAAGCATGACTGGATCCCTGCCACCACTCCTAGCACAAGAGACTAAAAAAAAAAAAAAAGAGAGAGAGAGAGAGAGACAGACAGACAGACCACAAACTAGCTTGTAGTTTGGCAAGTCAGATATAACAATTTAAAATCTATTTCTCATATTATTTCTTACAGATAAACTTCCACATATCTAAAGTGACATATGTACAGAAACTTTCAGCAGGATTTTTTCAGGATTCAAAAAGAATGAAAGCTGGGGCTGGGAAGGTAGCTTAGTGGTACAGTGCTTGCCTAGCATGCATGAAGCCCTGGGCTGGATTCCTAGTACCACATAAACAGAAAAAGCCAGAAATGGTGCTGTGGCTCAAGTGGTAGAGTACTAGCATTGAGGAAAAGAAGCTTGGGGACAGTGCCCAGGCCCTGAGTTCAAGCCCAGGAATGGCAATTAAAAAAAAAAGTGTGAAAGCTTTTATAACACTCCCTCCCTGCCACCCCCCAAAAAACAATGAGTGAAAAATGCAATGTCCATTATAAGGGTTCAGGTTAAATAAATTATCGTTTAAGTCTATTGGCCTTTGCTTACAACCCATGAATCCAAATATATTTTGAAATCCCAAGATTACTAATGTTGCACTATGTGTTATGAATATCATATATATGAATATCTAACATGAGTATCAGAATCCACTAAAAACAAACCAAAACTAACAAAAAGACTTTCACAAAAAATAATATTTTGGGGCTGGGAAGGTAGCACAGTGGTAGAGTGCTTGCCTTGCATGTATGAGGCCCTGGGTTCGATTCCTCAGAATCACATGAGCAGAAAAAGTCGGAAGTGGCACTGTGGCTTAAGTGGTAGAGCATTATTAGCCTTGAGCTGAAGAGCTGAGGGACAGCACCCAGGCCCAGAGTCTAGGCCCCACAACCAACCAAAATAACAACAACAACAACAATAATAATAATAATATTTTTACAGCAAAGCATATAAATATTCGAAATCATTAGTATAAAGAATAGAAATAGATAAGCACCAGTGGCTCATGCCAGCTGGGGCAGGAAGTCCATGAGACTCTTATCTCCAATAAACTACCAAAAAAGCCAGAAGTGAAGCTATGGCTCAAGTGGTAGAGTGCTAGCCTTAAGCATAAAAGCTCAAGGACAGTACTCAGGCCCTGAGTTCAAGCCCCAGGACCAGCACTAAACCAAAAATAAACAAAAGAATAGAAATAGTTATATATGATGACACATGCCTGTAATTGTAGCACTTGAAAGGCTGAGGTAGAAGGACTGTAATTTCAAAGCCAGTTTGAGCTACACATAAAATTCTAGGCCATTATGAACTTATACGGACATCATGTTTCAAAAAGAAAAAAACAAATAGATGAACACCAACGTCTCACACTTATAATCCTTGCTGAGATCTGAAAGATGGCAGTTCAAAGCCAGCCCAGGCAGAAAACAATTGCAAGACTCCATCTCCAAAATAACAACAAAAAGCTAGGCTGGAGTCATGACTCTGGGCACCAGCCCAGAAAGCACTAAACCCCAGTATGCCCAAGCAAACAAAAAAGAATCAGGGGCTGGGAAGGTGGCTCAGTGGTAGAGTGCTTGCCTTGCATGCATGAGGCCCTGGGTTCGATTCCTCAGCACCACATAAACAAAAAGAAAAAAGCCAGAAGTGGTGCTGTGGCTCAAGTGGTAGAGTGCTAGCCTTGAGCTGAAGAGCTGAGGGACAGTGCCCAGGCCCAGAGTTCAGACCCCACGACTGGACCCAAAAAAAAAAAAAAAAGAAAAAAAGAATCAGAATAGCGTTACATGGTTCAGATTAGGTTTTGTTCCTTAATAAGTTCATGAGAGGACAAGTTTTAAAAAAAAATGCTGGGTACTGGTGGCTCATGTCTGTAATGCTAGCAACTCAGGAGGCTGAGATCTAAGGATTGCAGTTCAAAGCCAGACCAGGCAGCAAAGTCCATAAGACTCTTTATCTCCAATAAACCACCAGAAGACCGGAAGTTGTTCTGTGGCTCAAGCGGTAGAACGCTAGCCTTGAGCTGAAGAGCTGAAGGACAGTGCCTAGGACCCCATGACCACCACCACCACCAACAACAACAACAACAACAAAAACAAAAATTGATTTTCCAAAGCTTTGGAGATTAAATTGCAACCAGCAGTGGGCTAGTGCTTTTACTCTTCCTTCTTTCATACTTAGTTACCCAAATATCTGTCTCTACCAGCCAACTAGACCCAGCCAAACAGACCCAAGTTTATCCCCACCCTTCAACTTAATAACTTGGTTGACTAAAAGGAAAAAAAACTTAACTTCTTTTTTTTTTTAGACCATATTTAACAGATCAGTTGCCTGGAATGTGTGAATATATTCTTAATTTACACTGGCATACACAGTAAATGGAAATGGGTAATGGTAATCCATATAACTTTTTTTTCTTAACTGAATAATCATGAAGTATAAGGGGAAAAAAAATGGCTGGACCCCTGTGCCTCACACCTGTAATCCTAACTACTCAGGAGGCTGAGAACTAAGGACTGCAGTTGGAAGCCAGCCTAAGCAGGAAAGCATGTGAGATTCTTATTTCCAATTAACTACAAAAAAAAAAAAAAAGCCAGAAGTGGAGCTGTGGCTCAAATGATAAAGTCCTAATCTTGAGCAAAAAAATCTCAGGGACAATACCAAGACCAGTATGCACGCGCACGCACACACGCACACACACACACACACAAAGACTAATAACATTTGTGTTCTCTAAGAATAGTGTGATACAGGGTTATTGCTCAGTTAGCTGTCACTTTCAATTGTATGTGACTTATTAACATGAAAGTAAACTACAATGCTTGATTACCTATACAAAGATTACTATTCTGAAATGCTGAAATCTCTGTCAATAACTAAAAGATACTTTATAAAGAAGAACACAGGCCTATTTTTATTTTTTATTTTTTTATTTTTTTTTAATTTTTTTTTTTGGGGTCCGGTCGTGGGGCCTGAACTCTGGGCCTGAGCTCTGTCCCTCAGCTCTTCAGCTCAAGGCTAGCGCTCTACCACTTGAGCCACAGCCCCACTTCCGGCTTTTCTTTTCTGCTTATGTGGTGCTGAGGAATCGAACCCAGGGCCTCAGGCATGCAAGGCAAGCGCTCTACCACTGAGCCACCTTCCCAGCCCCAGGCCTATTTTTAAAGCATAAAGTTTTCATTTAAATTTATTCACAAGGTCTCACTTCACTCTGCTTTCTAAAAGACATGTAAAGAGTAAATGTTTACCGTTAGTATTAGCAAACCTTACATTTTATTTCCTGTCAGTTTGCAAACATAAGCCTTTATATTCTTCAACAAGCTAGGCACTGGTGGCTCACACCTGTAACCCTAGCTACTCAGGAGGCTGAGATCTGAGGATCACAGTTCAAAGGCAGCCAAGGCAGAAAAGTCCCTGTGAGACTGTTATCTCTAATCAACCACTCAAAAACCAGAAGTGGAGCTGTGACTCAAAGAAGTAGAGCACTAGCCTTGAGCAAAAGAGCTCAGGGACAGTGCCCAGGTCCTGAGTTCAAGCCCCACAACCAACCAAAATAAATAAATAAACACTTCAACAAAAACATGGAAACAAAATTTTTAAAAAGTCACACACATAACTGCCCAGCACTCGTGGCTCATGCCTGGAATCCTAGCTATTTGGGAAGTTGAGATTTGAGGATCATGGTTAAATTCTACACAGGCAAAAAAGTTGGTGAGACTTACCTCCAATTATCCAGCAAAAAACCAGAAGTAAAGCTGTGACTTAAGTGGTAGAGCACAGGTATTTAGCAAAAAAGCTCAAGGACAATATCCAGGCCCCAAGTTCAAGTCCTAGTACCAGCACTCAAACACACCAAGTTACTTGATATCTTAGATTCACTTGCTATGTTACACTTAAACCATACTATAAACACCCATGTTTAAAATTAACTTCAAAATCATTTAATCCATGGTATTGTAACATAATTTATAAAGAAATATAGAAAATAATTAAGCAAAAGACAACTATTTTTTTTTTGGGGGGGGGGGGCTAGTCCTGGTGTTTGAACTCAGGGCCTGGGCTCTGTCCCAGAGCTTCTTTTTGCTCAAGGTTAGTGCTCTGCCACTTGAGCCATAGTGCCACTTACGGTTTTTTCTGTTTCTGTGGTACTGAGGAATCGAACCTAGGGCTTCATACATGTTAGGCAAGCACTCTACCACTAAGCCATATTCCCAATCCTAAGCAAAAAACAACTATAAATTGCTATAATTTTGTTTATACTAAATGAACCACATAGGATGGTTTCATAACTTATCATATAAGTATTCAAACCTTAAAAGTTTATTTAGAACTTCCTATAATGTGTTTTCTTAGAATGAAAATTCCTGAGTGACAAATTTATATACTATATAAATTCATACAGAATTATCTTATCTGGAAATATTAAAAATTTTATGTGGATTTCATTATTCCTACCTTCTAAGTATTTAGAGATTTTCTCCAATCGGACTAGCATGAAAAAAGTAAAAGAAAAAATTAGACATGTAGGCATCAGTTCATACATAAGAGGTTAGTTGCTAAATTTAAAAGGTTAACAAAAATAGTCAAGCATAACGGCGCACACCTATAATCCCAGTACTCTGAAGGGTAAAGGCAGGAAGACTGTGAATTTGAGGCTAGTATAGGATAGCAAGGCCAGGCTGAACTACAGAATAAGTCCCTATCTCAAAAAAATAAAGAAGGTTAAAAAAGTCCAACCTGAGGTTAAATCAGAACTCCTGCCACATTTTTTATCTTCCACAATTTCATAAAATGGACCTATGACTTGTAGCAGTTCTTCAACTTTCTCAGTCATGGGCATAGTTTCAATAATCTGTAATCAAAAAGAGACAAATACTGTGAAATCATATCTATTCATTTAATCTATATGCCTATCAAGTAATTTATGCTTTCCAATTTATTAATAATTTTGACATTTGAAGTTTATTAACAGACTTCCAAAAGGAACTATAAATTACATACTTAATGCACATATACTCCTAGAAAAATCTCAAACATAATAATGATGGAAAAGCACTCTTATGTTGAAGACTATTTGACTTATGTAAAACTTTAAAACAAACACTCAAAAAGAAACTGTGTTAGAGTAAAATTATAATGTTTGTTCTTTAATACTAAGATAGTGTTTCAAGAAGGCATAAAAGTAAAGCAGGAGAGGGGCTGGGAAGATGGCTCAGTGGTAGAGCGCTCGTCTTACATGCCTCTGAGGCCCTGGGTTCGATTCCTCAGCACCACATAAGCAAAAAGAAAAAAGCTGGAAGTGACGCTGTGGCTTGAGCTCTAGCCTTGAGCTGCAGAACTGAGGGACAACACCCAGGCCCAGAGTTCAGGCCCTACAACTGGCCCCCCCCCCAAAAAAAAAAAAAGAAGAAGAAGAAGAAGAATTAGCTGGACACCAGTGGCTCACACCTGTAATCCTAGCTACTCAGGAGGCTGAGATCTGAAGATTGTGGTTTGAAGCCAGCCTGTGCAGAAAGTCCCCCTGGGGCTCTTATCTCTAATTAATCACTCAAAAATAGGAAGTGGCACTGGGGCTCAAGTGGTAGAGCCTTGATCACAGAGAGGCTCAGGGACAGCACCCAGACTCTGAGTTCAAACTCTACAACCAACAAAAAATGAAGAAGAATTATTGGCCAGCTACCAGTGGCTCACACTTATAAATCTTGCTACTCAGGATGCTGAGATCTGAGGTTTACAGTTCAAAGTTAGCCCAGGCAGGAAAGACCATAAGACTCTTATCTGCAATAAATTACAAAAAAGCTAAAAATGGCTGGGCACTGTGGCTCACACCTGTAATCCTAGCTACTCAGGAGGCTGACATCTGAGGATCATGGTTCTAAGCCAACCCAGGCAGGAAACTCCATGAAAATCTTATCTCTAATTAACTACCAGCGTGGCACTGTGGCTCAGGTGGTAGAGCGCTAGCCTCGAGCTAAAGAGCTCAGGGACAGTGCCCAAGCCCAGAGTTCAAGCTCCACGAATGACAAAAAAAAAAAAAAGCCAGAAATGGTGTTGTGGCTCCAAGTGGTAGAGCACAAAAGTTCAGAGACAGCACCAAGGCTCTATGTTAAAACTCTAGGACTGACACTAAAAAAAAAAAAAAAAAAAATCGTTTTAATTTTATGATATTGACTCACTATAATAGAAACTATCCAAATGCAGAAGGTTTTAACAAAAATATTTGGCAAGTTGTATCAACTAGAAAAGCAGCATTCAGGGGCTGGGAAGGTGGCTCAGTGGTAGAGCGCTTGCCTTACATGCATGAGGCCCTGGGTTCCATTCCTCAGCACCACATAAGCAAAAAGAAAAAAGCAGGAAGTGGTACTGTGGCTCAAGTGGTAGAGCACTAGCCTTGAGCTGAAGAGCTGAGGGACAGTGCCCAGGCCCAGAGTACAGGCCCCACAACCAGACGCAAAAAAAAAAAAAGAAAAGAAAAGCAGCATTCAGAATGTTGAAAGTGGTGACACTGACCAAGCCACGTTGTACTCATAAAACTGCTTTGTTAAATGACAACTCCTTTGTACAACTACTTAACAATAACAAAAAAAAAAAAGCAAAGAAAGGGGTTGGGAAAGTGGCTCAGTGGTAGAGTGCTTTGCCTTGCATGCATGAGGCCCTGGGTTTGATTCCTCAGCACCACATAAACAGAAAAAGCTGGAAGTGGCACTGTGGCTCAAGTGGTAGAGTCCTAGCCTTGAGCTGAAGAACTGAGGGACAGTGCCCAGGCCCAGAATTCAGGCCCACGACTGCCAAAAAAAAAAAAAAGGAAAGAAAAGCAGCATTCAAACCAAAGTAATTTTTCTAGCTTTATTCTTTATTACTGGGTTTTTTAGTTGTGGGCTTTTTTTGTTTGTTTTTTGCCAGTATTGGAGTCTGAATTCTTGCTCAGCTTTTTCACGCAAGGTTGCTGATGTTCTACCACTTGAGCTAAGCCTCTAGTTCTGGCTTTTTCCTGGTAAACTGAAGATAAACCTGCCAGAAGAAAGTCTACAAGGATGTTTCTGGCATAAGGCATAAGGCACTGAGTTCTGAACCACAGTACTTATTAAAAAAAAAAAAAAAAGAAAGACAGAAAGGAAGGAAAGAAGAAAGAAAGAGAGAGAAAAGAGTTACAGAAACCTACAGGTAATATTAGCATTTTAAGAGAGCTGAAAGACAGCGTAATAGTTTAACTTTAAAGTAGAATACACATTATTTCATCACCTCACTTGAAACTATGACTATACCATTAAACTGTGATGATGTCATTAATTAATAGAACTTGTATGAAAACAGGTAAACTTTAATGTGGGGATTCAAGTTTGTAATATAGAAATATACACTAAAGTTTCTGTTTGGGTATGTGTGTTCTAGTATGAGGGCTTGAACTCAGCCCCTGGGTACTGTCCCTTACAATTTTCACTCAGGGCTGGCACTCTACTACTTCAGCCACAGCTCCACTTCTGGTTTTCTGCTGGGTAATTGAAGATAAGACTTTTCTGCCTGGCCTGGCTTTGTATCACGTGATCCTCAGACCTCAGCCTCCTCAGTAGCTTAGCTATGATTACAGGCATGAGCCACCGTGCCCAGCTTCTATACTAAATTTAATGTAACAGGAATAGTTACCAAATCCAAAAGGCTTCAGGTACTCTTTCTCTTTCTCTCTCCCTCTCTCTCTTCCTCTCCCCCACTCTCTCTATCTCTGTCTCTGTCTATCTCTCTCTCTCTTTCCCTCTTCCTCCCCCAAAGATTCTTTTGTTTGTATGCTCCTGCTTAGTTGACAGGCAAGAGAGTTAATCTCTGCCCTCTGTATTAAAGTCCACTAAATAAAGATTTCGAAAATGTAACAAAGGGCAAAACTTTGAACAGTGTATAAAGAGATTAGAAAACAGCAATGGGGTAGAGGGCAAGGAAACAGGGGAGAGGGGAGAATGGGAGGACGGGGGAATGGGAGGAGAGAAGAGGAGCCAAGCCAAGCCTGGCTGGACAACACACTCCAGACTGTCCTGCGTCAAATGATGCCAGCTGAGCATTAAAATCATCAAATAAAAGAAGAAGAAAAGACCACAGTGAAAGGCAGCCAGTAAGCAGCAAGGAGATAGATACGATTTGGAAATTCTCTTTCTAGTTCTAAGACTTATTAGACCAAAAAGCTATGACTAAGGCAGACCAGTAGATCATGCCTGTAATAACATTATGACACAATGTAAAACATCTTTAAGAAAAAACACTCACCTTAAGGTGAACTTCAATAATGTAGAAAATTCCCTAATAAATGTAATAATCTGTGACTGATAGTAACATACTACACTATTGTTGTTCCTTAAAACACTGTCTAATAGGGCTGGGAAGTTGGCTCAGTAGTAGAGTGCTTGCCTCCCATGCATGAGGCCCTGGGTTTGATTCCTCAGCACCACATAAGCAGAAAAAAGCCAGAAGTGGCACTGTAGCTCAAGTGGTAGGACGCTAGCCTTAAGCAAAAAAGCTCAAGGACAGTACTCAGGCCCTGAGTTCAGGCCCCATGACTGACGAAAAACAAACAAAAAACATTGTCAAATAAAAATAAATTATAAGCCAAGTACCAGTGGTTCACGACTGTAATCCTAGCTACTTCGAAGGCTGATCTGAGGATCATGGTTCGAAGTCAGCCCAGGCAGGAAAGGCTGTAAGAGTCTTATCTCCAGTTAATCATCAAAAGGTCAAAAGTAGAGTGGCTCAACTGGTAGAGCCAATTGAGTGAAAAAGCTAAGAGACAGATTCCAGGCTCTGAGTTCAAGCTCCAGTATTGGCTAAACAAACAATTAAGAGCTTAGTGTGCAACATCGCGTGCCCAGGGCTCAATCCCCAACAACCCCCCCCCCAAAAAAAATATAAACTAGATCTGCTTTACATACTTTTATTCTCTATTATGAATTATTTTCCCTACCTTTTTCATTTCTTCAACATATGCAATCATTGCTTCTTCTTTGGTCATATCACCCAATGAATTCCAAGCATCCCTAGAAATAAAATATTTTTAAAAAGACATAAAGGTGCTTAATTTTCACTTGAAGAAAATATAATTGATAGTTGATGCTATAGTCATTAATTATTTAAAACAGGTTTTACGTTAAGTCATGATATATTTCCAACACATCTTTTATTTTGTTTTATTTTTGGTCGGTCATGGGGCTTGAACTCCGAGCCTAGGCACTGACCCTGAGTTCTTCAGTTCAAGGCTAGAGCTCCACCACTTGAGCTACAGTGCAACTTCTGGTTTTCTGGTGGTTTATTGGAGATAAAGAGTCTCACGGACTTTCCTGACCTGACTGGCTTTGAACTCTGAACTGTGATCCTCAGATCTCAGCCTCCTGAGTAGCCAAGATTGCAGGCGTGAGCCACCAGTGCCCAGCTCCAACACATCTTTTTAATAAATGTGTCACCTTAAAGGAAACTAGAAAAGTTACTAGACTGGCAAATTAAACAGCATTTTTAAACAATTAGGTATTTAACGCATCCATATATTAAGAAACCACAGGGACTATAAGCTGTTCATAAGTATTTCCTAAGAACTCTTTACAAGCTTTTACATCAGTATAAAGAACAGTAATAGATGGGTTGGAAGAATGATTCAGATGGCAGCATGTCAGCCAGTGACTGAAAGCAACTGTCAGAGTTCAAGTCCCAGTCTAGCTGGAGCTAGCAGTAGCTTATACTTGTAGTCCTAGCTATTTGACACTGAGATGAGAAGAACTGCAGTTCATAGCTCAGGCCAAAGGTTGAAAGACCCCTTTTCAACCAATTCCTGTGTGTGGTAGTATAGGCATGTCAGCCCAGGTAAAGTTAAAAGCTAAAAGCAGGAGGACTGAAGTCCAGGAATAAAAATGAGCAAAAACCACTACAACAGCCAGGCACTGGTGGCTCATACCTGTAATCCAAGCTACTAAGGAGGCTGAGATCTTAGGATCGTGGTTTGAAGCCAGCCCAGGCAAGAGCACTTGCCTTGAGCTAGTGCTCAAGGGAGACTCAGGGACAGTGCCCAGGCCCTGCTTCAAGGTCTCAGGATTGGCAAAAAAAAAAAAAAAAAAAAGGAAAGGCTGGTTTGGAGGTGAAGCACAAGTGGTAGAGTGCTTGGGTAGCAAGTGAAAGGTCTGAGTTCAATTATAAAGGAGAAGATAAATCTTTGTTAAACAAATGAAAATATAAGTATAAGAATGCATTAAAAAACAAAAGCCAGGCACAGTGGCATATGCCTATAATCACACCTATGATGGAAATTTAAGTAGGAAGATCATGCACCAGATACCCTGAACAAAAAAATGGGAGACCTTATCCAAAAAGAAAACTAAAACAAAAAGGGACAGGGGTTAGGACTTGGCTCAAGTCATAAAACATTTGCCTAGCAAGCTCAAAGCTTGAAGTTCAAACTCGTGTCTCCCCCACTTGTGTCTCCCCCTCAAAAAAAGTTTCCATTTTTTAAATAAGTCTGATGTATATATTTGAACTAAAAATGAAGATGGTTTTCTTTTTTTTTCTTCAATCAAGATGTAAAGAGTAGAAAATGTACAGATCCCTTGATAAAAATAGTCTTCTTTATACTTACAAATTTGGCCTAACAAAAAAACTTCTCTTTATACATTTTTCCTATAAGTGTATTCTAGAGGTCAAGTGTAGGGGGGGAAAAGTTAGCTTTTTATTTTTCTGTAGACAGGTAAATTTTTTTCCTTTTTTTTCTTTCTTCCTTTCTTTCTTTTTTTTTTTTTTTTGTCGGTCGTGGGGTCCTGAACTCTGGGTCTGGGCACTGTCCCTCAGCTCTTCAGCTCAAGGCTATTGCTCTACCACTTGAGCCACAGCACCACTTCCAGCTTTTTCTGCTTATGTGGTGCCGAGGAATCAAACCCAGGGCCTCATGCATGCAAGGCAAGCGCTCTACCTCTGAGCCACCTTCCCAGCCCTAGACAGGTAAATTTGCTTAAGACACAGTGTGTACATATTAACATTTCACTTAACATATTATTTTATGACTATAAAGATCCTACAGAGAACTAATTCAAGGTGAAGAAAGTTAGCATTTAGTGGCTCCTAAGGCATTCTGCACTAACTAGCATATTCTTGATAAAGAATAGCTTAAACAGTGCTGGTAGCTCAGGCCTGTAACTCTAGCTACACAGAGGCTGAGATCAGAGGTTCCCTGTTTGAAGCCAGCTCAGGCAGGAAAGGCCTTGAGACTCTTATCTCCAACAAACTACTCAGAAAAAGCTGGAAGTGGCACAGTAGCTCAAGTGGTAGAGTGGTAGCCTTGAGTAATAGCTCAAGGATAGTGCCTAGGCTTGAGTTCAAGCCCCAGGACCGGCACCAAAAATAGAATAGCCTAAAGTAAAATTTTGTCAGACATACATAACGTTTACCATAGTATTTAAAAATACCAGATGATAGTCAACTGAGAGAATGGTAGAAATGTTTGAAGTTTTATGACTCAATTATACCTAAAATAAATAAACTTCTATTCAAGCACAGTGGTTCTTAAGTGACAGCTTAGATAAAAATCCATGTGGCAATACCTGAGCATATTCCTAGTTACATATTCTTTTAAAGGGTCAAAGCAAACAATGTCCCTAGATAAGCACAAAAGTCATTATTTTTTTTGGCAGGATTTTGTTTCATTCAATTTGTTTAGGAGTTGTTTGGAGGGGGGAAAAAAACTTCACAAATGAAAAGATTAAGAAACAAAATATGGAGAAGCAAAGCACCAGTGGCTCACAGTGTAATCCTAGCCACTCAGGAGGCTGAGATCTGAGGACTGCAGTTCAAAGTCACCCCAGGCAGGAAAGTCTGTGAAACTCTTATCTCTAAATAACCACCAAAAAGCAGGAAGTGGAGATGTGGCTCAAATGTCAGAGCATCAGGATTCAGCAAAAAAGTTAAGGGACAGTGCCTAAACCCTGAGTTCATGCCCTAGGATCAGCACAAAAGAGAGACGAAAAGAGAGAGAAATTAATTAAACATGCTTTCCATCATTGATTTACCTACACTAACCCCTCTTGGATTTACTGCCTTCTTCAAGTCTTTCCTTATTTATGTAAAATTGTACTAAGCGTCCTTAAAGGATAAAATATCTGTGTAGTACCTACAACAGTTATTCATAGAGTAATATATAAGACTGTAACTAACAGCTGTATAATTATGGCATTAAAATGTCTCTCTTAGTTCTCTAAGTTAAATTACCATTTATATCTTCCAATAGGATCCCAGAATCCAGGCCTTGAAAGTTTACAGGGTCCTTCAGTCGCTTGTTTGTAGAAGCTATAAAACTTGAGCATCATTTCATTTGTTGGCTGGAATGATCCTGTTGGAAACATTAACAGATAACCTGAAGTTACATATTAGCTTAGCCATATTGTATTAATAGTTATTTTACACTTAATTAGGAGTTCAGATAATTTATTTTTACCTGAAGAACTAAAGTTAATTTCTCTACTTCTCTGCTCTGAAAAAACTCTGAAATTTGAAACTTCAGTAACAATACTAAACAAAGTTCATAGCTAAAATAAATGATTACACTATAGGTATAGCCAAAATATCCAGCAAAGTTATATTAAAATATGTTAAAATGTAGAATAACATTATGCAAAGCAGTTGACAAATATGACAAATCAAACTTGATTATCATTAATAAAAATTTACATGTATACTCTGGTTAATAAAAGTGCAACAGTAAAAAATGAAAATTGAAATTTTCTTGGCCAAATTTCCACTCATCACTGGATAGAGAACTTTGTTGGCAATAACCTTTAGTTTCTTTCAGAAGGCAATTTTGCTGTCTTTTCTTTCTTTTTTTGGTTCGTGGAGGGCTTGAACTCTGGGCATGGATGCTATCCCTGCGCGCTTCAGCTCAAGGCAAGTGCTCTACCATTTAAGCCACAGCACCACTTCCTGGATAGGGAACTTTAAAGTCAACTCGTGTATTCTTTGATAGAAAAATAAGCTAACAAATTTCTATCCCTGTAATTTTGGACACATCAATTTATTTGAAGATAAGCTTTTATACATGTTTCTAGTATATCTATAACTGATTTTATGTCTAAATTTTTCAAATTGTATAAACAAGTACTATAAGGTGTTCTAACCCTAATCAAGGTGAAAATAAGGAATGTTTAATGTTTATAATTGGCTAAATAATTATGATATGCACATAACTGTAACTTGTAACTATGGCCCTAAAAGTTGCATTGTAGGAAAATTTTAAGAATGGCATAAAGAACTTTAATATTCTACTAAAATGAGGTTTAAAAAAGCAGTTTAGAAACAAGATACACAAAACAATATATTTTCCAAAACAAGTATCAATGCACATAATAAAGGATTATAGAATATATACCAAAATTAAAAGGGATGCTGGGTGCAGCTCTCGTTGGTAAATCCCTGTTACTCAGAAGCAAGAGATTGAGAGCTAGAGACAGGGTGGGGTAAAATAGCATGGCATGATCCTATGTCAACAAATAGCTAAATATCCCAGCTATGCACAAAGAATAAATAGGAGGATTATGGTCCAGGTAGCCACCAGCACAAATGCAAAACCCTATCCCAAAAAGCAAGTAAGGCAGAAAAGGCTGGAGGCATGAATCAAGTAGTAAAAAATCTACCCAGAAAGAAAAAAGAAAGAAAGCTAAAAAGGGATATTCTTTGGATTTTATTTTTCCTTTTCACTTACCTGTGTTTTAATTTTTAATATTAAGTGTATATATTTTTAAGACAAAACATAACTGTAAAAAATTAGAAATGTAGGGCTATGAGGTATAGCTCAGTGGTAGAACGCCTGCCTTCTCAGCACAAGATCCTAGGTTGAAACCACAATACTATTAAAAAAAAAATTAGAAGTGTAAAAACATTTTAAAAACTTGGTAGATGTGGTTGTACACACAGAAGATGGGAGGCTGATGCGGTAAGATCGTAAGTTTATGGTCAGCCTGGAAAAATTAGTAAGATCTTTCCTTAAAAAAAAAAAAAAGGCTGGGATGGTGGCTCAGAGGTAGAGTGCTTGCCTTGCATGCATGAGGCCCTGGGTTTGATTCCTCAGCACCACATAAGCAGAAAAAGCCGGAAGTAGCACTGTGGCTCAAGAGGTAGAACACTAGCCTTGAGCTGGAGAGGTGAGAGACAGCACTCAGGCCCAGAGTTCAAGCCCCAGACTAAAAAACAACACACACACACGAAGAAAAAAAAAACTGGGGGTTTGAGGCATGGCTAAGGTGGTAGATAGAAAGCAGCAAATGAGCAAATGAGCAAAAGTACCTAGTTTAAGTCTGGATCTCAGAAATTTGAAAAACAAAACAAAAAAATCCTGTATACTAAACCTCATATACTAAAAAGACAGATAACATGTAGTAATCAAAAGCTAGTACTTTATAAAAGCCATGGATATTACAACATAGACAAGTTCAGAGCTGGTGTTTCAGGTTTGGTGAAGAGTGCATAATTAATTCTAAAATCACAGTAATAATTATTTACAGAATAGATACACAATTAAAGAGTATCTATTAGTAACAGGGTTTCCATGATAAAGTTGCTCTTCATAAGGTAGAGAGGAAAAATACAGAAACCACAATGAAGAATGGTAATCAATATATAACACAAATCAATGTAACAGCTCAAAAACCTTCTATAATGACTTCAGTAGGCCAACTTGAGTTAATTGGCTCAGATGATATGTACGGCCTTAAAGAGAAGGCAATAAAGGGGGAAAAAATCTTACATTTTACAAAATAATTCAGGATGGACCAAACTATTTTAAAATACCATTATAAAAATGATTAACAATTCATTATAGCAAACTTGTGGTTCAGCTATATCAGCTTGGTTTGGGGAGAATAACAGTACCTTGAATGCTGTTCAAAAGTGCCTTTTTTGGTGCAGGGATGGGACCCAGCAACTCATGTATGCTAAACACCTACTTTGCCACTGAGATACAATTCCTAGCCTCCTAACTCCCATTTTTGCAGTGCCAGGGATCACAGTTAGGGTCTCAGGCAATCACTCTACCACTAACCTAACATTCTCTCCCACAGAAGTGCCATCTGACAAGTTATCTGTAATTCCTTTCTGTGTGTGTATGTGTGTCTGACTTGGAAGTTGTCATCTGCCTCCTTCAGCTTCCCAAATTCTGGGATTATAGGCTTGTGGTATCTTTTCAGAAAAAATAAATGCAAACTTTGCCAGGAGTGTGTTGCTCACACCTGTAATCCTCGCTACTCAGGAGGCTGAGATCTGAGGATCACAATTCAAGACCAGACTGGGCAGGAAAGTCTACTAGATTTTTAAAGCTAATTAACTACCAAAAAAAAAAAAAAAAAGGCTCGGAAGGTGGCTCAGTGGTAGAGCGCTTGCCTTGCATGCATGAGGCCCTGGGTTCGATTCCTCAGCACCACATAAGCAGAAAAAAAAAAAGGTGGAAGTGGCTGTGGCTCAGGTGGTAGAGTGCTAGCCTTGAGCTGAAGAGCTGAGGGACAGCGCCCAGGCCCAGGCCCAGGCCCAAGTTCAGGCCCCACGACCGAAGGCCCCCCCCCAAAAAAAAAAAAAGCCAGAAAGAAAGCTGTGGCTCAAGTGGTAGAGTTCTAGCCTTAAGCAAAAATCTGAGTTCATGCCACAGAACCCACATCAAAAAAAAAAAAAAAAAAAGCAAACTACTTTTCACAGGTTTCTTAATAAGCAGCAGATAATTTTTTGAAGTGGACTAATCTAGCTAGCTAGCGTTATCAAATTTTTTTTTTTTTTTTTTGGTCAATCATGGGGCCTGAACTCTGGGCCTGAGCACTGTCCTTCAGCTCTTCAGCCCAAGGCTAATGCTCTACCATTTGAGCCACAGTGCCACTTCCAGCTTTTTCTGCTTATGTGGTGCTGAGGAATCGAACCCAGGGCCTCATGCATGCAAGGCAAACACTCTACCACTGAGCCACCTTCCCAGCCTAGCTTTATTAATTTTTTTTTTGGGGGTCCGGTCGTGGGGCCTGAACTCTGGGCCTGGGCGCTGTCCCTCAGCTCTTCAGCTCAAGGCTAGCGCTCTACCACTTGTGCCACAGTGCCACTTCCGGCTTTTTTCTTTTTGCTTATGTGGTGCTGAGGAATTGAACCCAGGGCCTCAGGCATGCAAGGCAAGCACTCTACCACTGAGCCACCTTCCCAGCCCGCTTTATCAATTTTTACAGTACTACAAAGCCAAGTACCAGTGTCTGAAATCTGTAATCATAGCTATATAGGAAGCTGAGATCTCAGGATCTCCTTTCAAAACCAGGTGGGACTCAATAAAGTCCATGAAACTTATCTTTTTGTTGGTTATAGCAAAAAGCCAGAAATGGAGGCGTGACTCAAATGATAGAGTGCCAGCTTTGAGTGAAAACGCTAATCCTCAGTATCAGAAAACACCCCACTCCCAAATGCATGGTTTATTTTTTGTGTATTTTTTTTTGGGGGGGTCCGGTAGAGGGCCTGAACTCTGGGCCTGGGCACTGTCCCTCAGCTCTTCAGCTCAAGGATAATGCTCTACCACTTGAGCCACAGTGCCACTTCCGGCTTTTTTTTTTCGGCTTATGTGGTGCTGAGGAATCGAACCCAGGGCCTCATGCATGCAAGGCAAGCGCTCTACCACTGAGCCACCTTCCCAGCCCCAAATGCATGGTTTAGAAAAGTGAATATACTATTTACATAAAACTCTTAGAACCATATCTTTCTATAAACATTAAAAAAAACAAACCTAAATTAGGCCCCGTATTACTTTTTACATTTTATTTTTATTTCTCTTTTAATCCACGATATATCCTCCAATGGAATGTTTGAAATTACAAAGGACAGTATTTTGGGCATGTATGTTTTCAAAACATGGAAGCTACATTTAATGAACTTTTAATTGAGTGAACTGTGTTGAATATTAGTTACTTAGCCAAATGATGACTAATGAAACCCTAGAACATATTAACTAATATAGTAGTATGCTAATGTTATATTCTGTTAGGTTTACAACTCTGACATGGTAATAATGCTTAAAAGCATTAAAAAAAATAGTTTATTATGGCCAGGTATTGGTGGCTCTTGCCAGTAATACTAGCTAATCAGGAGGATGAGATGTGAGGATCATCATTCAAATTCAAAGCCAGCCCAAGCAGTAAAGTCTGTGAGACTCTTATCTCCAGTTAACCACAAAAAAGCTGGAAGTGAAGCTGTGGCTCAAGTGGTACAGTGCTCAAAAAAGCTCAGGAACAGTACCTAGGCCTTAAGTTCAAGCCCCAGGACTGGCACAAAAAACAAAAACAAAATAGTTTATGAAAAAATTAATCCTATAATTCAAAAGGACCTGACTTGAAAAGTGTCTCCCTTTTCCAGCTTCTCCACTTAGAACAGAAAAATAGATAAATAAGTGGAAAAGGTAGAGGCTGAACACTTCTAAGAACTGGTCAGACAAAAACAAAAACAAAAACAAACTCATGCAAAGAGTTCTCAGCAAACTGTAAAAAAGATAAATGTGAAGAAAATCACATGTAGACACATCACCGTCAAATTACTGAAAACCAACGATAAGGATTTTTTTTTTACTGTTGAAAAACCAGAGAAAAGGCACATTAAATATAAGACAAGGGCTGGGAAGGTAGCTCAGTGGTAGAGTGCTTGCCTTGCATGCATGAGGCCCTGGGTTCGATTCCTCAGCACCACATAAGCAAAAAGAAAAAAGCCGGAAGTGGCGCCGTGGCTTAAGTGGTAGAGCACTAGCCTTGAGCTGAAGAGCTGAGGGACAGCATCCAGACCCAGAGTTCAGGCCCCACGACTGGACCCCCCCCCCCAAAAAAAAATATATATATATATGACAACAACTCTGTCTCTTATCCCAAGGGTGTAAAGATCATCCAGAATTAAAAATTTGTAAAGTGAACACTAGCACAATGGAATTAACTGCACAAAAGTAGCACACAGAGACTTAGGAGGGTAAAAATAAATCCTTGTACAAATGAATAGCTGTTCTTTGCTTTCCTATCAGAAGTGTTCAAAGGTTTAAATTGTAGTTATTGAGAAGGCAGCTCGGGGCAAGTCTATCCTATTTAAAAAAAAAAAAAATCACCCATTCAAATCCTCTCATTCAGTGAGAAGATTTGTTTACTTCCATACAAACTGCTTAAGATTTGGATGATCTCATTCGTTGGACTCAGGCTGGAAAGATGGGGCATCTGCTCTCGATTTAAAACTTCCCCTCCCGTGACAGTCCTTTTCAACCCAGGAGAAAGAAGAAGGAGAAGAAGGGGGAAAAAAGTAGGCTAGACCAGAACCTGAGAGACCAACAGGAGCGGGGGAGGTTTAGAAACTGGGGCCTCCGCAGAACGCGTCTCCAGCGGGGGCCCGGGGCACGTACCATTTTTCGGCAAACTCTGGATCACCTTCACCGCTGCCTCGAACCTGGTTTCGTGCACAGATCGTGTGTCGGCCATCGCCAGCTGCCAGCGCCGGCCCCGATCCCAAGGTCTGACGGCGGGAATCAGACAGCAGCAGCAGCAGCACCAGCTTCCCCAGGAGCCTGCATGAAACTGGAACATGGAGCGCAGCCGCGGATCAACAAGCCCCAAGGGGTGGAGGCCCCGGGGCGCAGCTGGTCAGCTCTCCTTTGCCCTGCCCTATCCCCGCCGCTCGGCCCGCGGTGACCTGGCTCCTTCCTCCTCCCCCCCCCTCGAGGGCGTGGCTAAGGCCGAGGACCCGGCCCGCGAGGATGGAAAGACTCACTGCGAGGAAGAGCATCTCTAGGAGCCCAGGGTGGTCGCCGGGCCGCTCTCCCCTCCCGAGGATGCTGGCCGAGCGGCCTCACCGCCCATCCCGCGGCGTCCGAGGGTCCGGGCCGCCCGCCCCGGCGTCACCTGAGGACCCACCCGCGCCCGCGGTCGCCACGGTGCCGCAGACCCCACCCACCCGCCCCGCCGTGACGCACGGCCGCGGAAGAGAGCCCGGGAGAGGGAGCTGGAGCAGATGGCGGTCCTTAGAGGCCCGGGACCGAGGTCCGTCCGCGAAAGGACCCGGTGGCTCAGTTTTGCTCGGGTGGAGGAAAGCGTGCAAGGCTGGGTCGAAGAGATGTCCCCCGACAAGAAGGGGCGCGCGTTTAGGGATGCGGTGGGGTTCTGCGTCTGGACCTAAAGCACCGTGCCCGGGTACCGCTGGGAAAGTAGGACAAAAACAAACGGAAAGGCCCCGGTCCCCGCGGTGTCCTGCGCCCGCCCCGAGGGAGGGCTGAGAGGTTTAGAGCTCGGGGAAGGCGATGGATTAATCCCGCGCAAAGGGTTTTAGGTCCCCGCCACTCCGTGCGAGCCTGTTCTACCACTTAAGTTGTGTAACCTGGGACAGGACCCTGAAACCTTTCCAGCAACCTCATTCTGCCGCTCTGAAGAGGAAAGGATCAAGGAGGTGCTTAGTAGGGGTTGGTCCGCACACCCGGGACGGCTTCGGCTAACCCGAGACGGGGGACGTCGGAGCTGCGAGCGACCCGAGAGGAAAGGTCGCCAGCCGCAGGACCCGGAGGGAGGACTGCAGTACTCATCCCTTCCACCGCCCGATTCTTCAAGCCCCGGGAAGCCGGGACGCAGCCGGACTCCAGCCCTGCTTAGTAGGACAGGAGGCTCTGAGACACAGGAATGAGAAATCCGTAGAGCTAGTCGGCCCCAGAAAGGGGTACCCCAGGCCTACGCCCCCCAGCCCAAACCGCGCGCCCCCAGGCTGGCGGGCGAAGCGGAAGGGGTACGAAAGGGGGGTGGGACTGGAGTCCCGCCGCCCGGAATCTCAGAGTCGCCCGGTTAGAAACGTCGTTTTTAGCAACTCAAGACAGATCAAAAGAGTGACTAATACAAATCTAGATGTGGATCGTAAGTGACTCCTGGCCTTGGAGCCGCAATGCCGGCATTTACCTTGGTACTTGCCGGGCAAGGCCCGTCCGGTAATGTCCCCGACGCCCGCCCCTCGCCCGGCCCCGCGGGCTTATGGGAAGTGTAGTCCTCGCT
Source organism: Dipodomys spectabilis (assembly GCF_019054845.1). Taxonomy (NCBI): domain Eukaryota; kingdom Metazoa; phylum Chordata; class Mammalia; order Rodentia; family Heteromyidae; genus Dipodomys; species Dipodomys spectabilis. The sequence continues at coordinate 7,391,396 of NW_024870773.1, forward strand.
CCTCGGTACTTCCGCACTCTTCCTCCCTCCCCCCCCCCGTGGGCGTTCATCCCGCCTCTTCCGGTCTTGCCCGAACTCCTTTTTTTTTCGTTTTTCTTTTTTCTTTTTTTAAACTGTTGGTGTCAGTGGAAATCCGTCTCCATCCCCTTGGGTCGCGTTTTGTGATCCTTCCCAGGGCTACATCCGCTTCCAGCCGAAGGGACTCTCCGTGGCTCCTCCGAGGAGTCTTCTGGTGTATCTCCACTGGAATTGGAGCGCTAGGGACTTAATTTCTTGCCCCCAGGTGCTGATTAAGTTTGGGATCATATGTAGGAATGCAGGGTGCCCGTTAGGAAATCAGGACTGCCATTACTGAGTATGTGATGTGTGGCAAGCTTAGGATATGTTCCCAAAATGCCGAAGGGTGCCTCGAGTGAAGAAATCGAGATTGCCATAAACGGACTTGCCCAAGGTCCCACAATTTAGGAAGTAGTAAAGCCAGGAGTAAGTCAACACTACAAAGAGAGATGAACTTTTCCAATGTATTCAAACTAGGAAGGCTTTCATATACATTGCTTCCTCTTTTTAGTTTTTTGTTCTTGTATATTTCTCCATCATGCATACTTATTTTTAAAAAATCAAGTTGTGGGCTGGGCATGTGGCTCAGTGGTAGAGTGCTTGCCTAGCATGCATGAAGACCTGGGTTTGATTCCTCAGTACCAAAGAAACAGAAAAAGCCAGAAGTGGTGCTGTGGCTCAAGTGGTAGAGTGCTAGCCTTGAGTAGAAGAAGCTCCAGGGACAGTGCCCAGGCCCTAAATTCAAGCTCCAGGACTGGAAAAAACAAACAAGCCAACAACAACAAAAAAGTTAACTTGTTAAATATGTCAGCTAAAGAAAAAAAAATTTTTAACTAGCAAGTTGAATGTGTGATTTGCACCTGTAGTCCCAGCTACTCTTTCAGTATTTTTTCACTGTAATAATTCCTAAGGTGATGCTTTTTTTTTTTTTTTTTGGTCGATCGTGGGACTTGAACTCTGGGCCTGGTGCTGTTAGGTTTTTAAAAAGAGGTAGCCGAGTAAGAACAGCACCACGCACATGGTATTCAGGTAGGGGGTAGGTTTATTCATCATTCTGGCTGGCACCAGGCCATCTTGGTGGGAAAGGCCTGAGAGCTGGGAAAGAGAGAGCTGGGAAAGAGATAGCTAGAAAGAGCAGCATCTGGGCCTGGACAAGGCCTTATATAGGGTATGGGCGGAGAAAGGTATAGCCATATCAAATTCAGATGTGACCTCAGTGGATGCAGGTGTGACTTCTTCCAGGTGTGCCAGTTGCCTAGGGTGGGGTCTGCTCGCCAGCCAGGAGCAGACCTTACAGGTGCTGTCCATCTTTTCATCTCAAGGCTAACGCTCTACCACTTGAGCCACAGCACCGCTTCCAGTTTTCTGGTTTTCTGCTAAGATATAGAACCAAACAGTAGCTGGGAAGATGGCTCAGTGGTAGACTGCTTGCCTTGCATGCCTGAGGCCCTGGGTTCGATTCCTCAGCACCACATAACCAAAAAGAAAAAAAATTTCTAGAACCAAACAGATGCCCCTCAGTAGATGAATGAATCAAGAAAATGTGATACACACACACACACACACACACAATGGAATTCTATGCCTCCATCAGAAAGAACGACATCACCCCATTTGTTAAGAAATGGAAAAACTTGGAAAAAATTATGCTAAGTGAAGTAAGCCAGGCCCAAAGAAACATAGGTCCCATGGTTTCCCTTATTTGCAATAACTAGTACATGTCTAGGACAAGCAGAAAAGGTCAAAAGCTGTGTACATATGACCATATAAGATGATGTTAAGTGAAAGGAACCCCACAACAGGAACACAAGTGTTTTTTTTTTTCTTGCTTGCTATTGTTTTTAATGTACTTATAATGTACAAAAAAAAAGGGTCTCATAAGCTTTTCTGCCTGGGCTGGCTTTGAACCTTGATCCTCAGATCTCAGTCTCCTGAGTAGCTAGCATTACAGGTATGAGCCACCAGCGCCCAGCTAGGTAATGCATTCTTGATCATGTATTTCTAGAGTTTTGTTTTTGTTTTTGTTTTTTGCCTTTCATGGGGCTTGAATTCAGGGCCTGGACTCTGTCCCTGAGCCTCTCTGTGCTCAAGGCTAGTGCTCTACCACTTGGGTCACAACACAACTTCTGGCTTTTTCTGAGTCATTTATTAGAGATAGTCTCATGGACTTTCCTGCCCAGTCTGGCTTTAAACCATGACCCTCAGATCTCAACCTCCTGAGCAGCTAGGATTATAGTGTGAGCCACTAGCGCTCAGCCTCTAGAGATGTTGCAATTAAAAAATAGACCTTGGAAGCCGGGCGCTGGTGGCTCACGCCTGTAATCCTAGCTACTCAGGAGGCTGAGATCTGAGGATCGTGGTTCAAAGCCAGCCTGGGCAGGAAAGACCATGAGACTCCTATCTCCAATAAACCACCAAAAAACCGGAAGTGGCGCTGTAGCTCAAGTGGTAGAGCGCTCGCCTTGAGCTGAAGAGCTGAGGGACAGCGCCCAGGTTCAGAGTTCAAGCCCCACGACCGACAAGAAAAAAAAAAAAATAGACCTTGGTCTAAGAATGTGGCTTAGTGGTAGAGTACTTGCCTAGCATTCATGAAGCCCTGGGTTCAATTCCTCAGTACCACATACACAGAAAAAGCTGGAAGTTGGCACTGTGGCTCAAGTGATAGCGTGTTAGCCTTGAGGAAAAGAGGCTTAGGGACAGAGCCCAGGCTCTGAGTTCAATCCACACGACTGTCAATAAAAATAAATAAATAAATAAATAGACCTACTTACAGGGGAGGAAAAGTGGAAGAAAAATGAGGGAGTGGGTAAAAAGTTTGACAAGAAATGTACTTACTACCTTACTTATGTAACTGTGTCCCCTCTGTACATCACCTTGACAATAAAATTAAAATAATTAAAAAATATATATCTACTTACATATGGCCATTAAAAGATAAAATAATATATTTTTGTTGTTTTTTTTTGGATTTGAAGTCAGGGTTTTCACTTGCTAAGCTACACCCTGAACACTTTTTTGCTTTTGTTTTGTTTCGTTATTTTGCTCTGTGTGTGTATGTGAGGGGGAGGGGTGCACGTGTGTATGCACTTGCACACTACTCCTGGGGCTTCAACTAAGAGCGTGGGTAATATCCCTGAGCTTTTGTGCTCAAGGCTAGCGCTTTACCACTATAGCCACAGCTCCACATCCTTTTCTTTTTTATGCTCCATTGGAAATAAGAGTCTCACAGATTTTCCTGTCTGGGCTGGCTTCACACTGTGATCCTCAGATCTTAGCCTACTGAGTACCTAGGATTACAGGCATGAGCCCCCCATACCCAGGAGTGGATGTGTGGCTCAAGTGATAGAGCACTAGCTCTGAAGAAAAAGCCATCTGAGAGTGCAGGGACCTGAGTTAAAGCCTTGGTATCAGCACACAAAAAAAATATTTAATTTTGGGTTGAGCATTGTGGTGCAGGCCTTTAATTCTTGCATGTAGGAGACGGAGACAAGAGAATGAACAATTCAAATCTCCAATAAATGACTGAAAAGCCAGACGTAGAGGCAGGGCTCAAGTGGTAAAACTCCAGCCTTGACTGAAAAAAAGAAAAGAAAAGAAAAAAGAAAAGCACAAGCCCTGAGTTCAAGTCCCAGTACTGGGACGCGCGTGTGCGCACGTGTGCTCAGACACAAACACACAAAGGGGGTGGGGGGGGGTTATAGCAAAAGAGTTTAAGACTAGTTTGGGCTACATAGTGAAATTCATCCTATCAAAGACAGAAAGGGAGGGAGGGAAGGAGAAAGGAAGGAAGGAGGGAGGGAGAGAGGAAGGAAGGAGGGAGGGAAGGAAGGAAAGAAGGAAAGAAGGAAGGAAAGAAGGAAGGAAACAGGTGATCTTGTAATTCTTGCTGCTTGGGAGGCAGCGATGGGGGGGAGAGGGGGAGGGTGGTGACAACTCAGTTTGAGGCCAAACCCAGCAAAAAAGAAGTTTGTGAGACCTCATCTCTATCAATGATTGGGCCCAGAAGTAGGTGCTTGTCACCTGCAGGGACACAGAGAAGCCCAAGGAGGAAAATCAGAGCCTAGGCCAGCCCAGGCATAAGTTGAGACCCTCCCAGGAAAACACCCACTGTAAAAAGGTATTGGAGGTGTGGCTGAGTGAATGAGTGCCTGCCTAGCAAATGCCAAGACACTAAGTTCAATGCTCAGTACTGAAAAAAATTGTAATTCAAGTCATATTGTTGTGGATAATTCAAGTCTTTGTACTTATTTCAGGGAAGCCAAATCCAGTGAACTATTTTCAGCCAAGATTAGTCAGAACTAAAAGGCTGCACTGTTTCTCCTCAGAGACTAAAGACTTTCCTTCCTGCAGTAAACCAGTGTGTTTAATAGCAAAGTAAATGGAATAACCACCACCACCACCCCCAAAAAAGCACCAAAATCCTAGTTCTCAGCCTGGTGTCTATTCAGAAAGCCAAGGTCTAAAGACTGTGGTTCAAACCGAGCCCAGATATACAAGTCACCCTGGACCAGAAAAGTCCATGAGGCTCTTACCTCCTTTATACTAGAAAATGCTCAAACCAGTATTCTGTGTGCGTGCATGCATGTGTGTGTGTGTGTGTGTGTGTATGTGTGTGTGTGTGTGTGTGTGCCTGCACGCGCGCATTGATCCTGAGGCTTGAACTGTGTCCATGAGCTTTTCTGTTCAAAGCTTGTATTCAACCTGTTAAGCCACAATTCCACTTCTGGATTTTTGCTGATTGATTGGAGATAAGAGTCTCACAGACTTTTCTAGCTGGGCTGTCTTTGAACCACGTCTTCAGATTTCATCCTCTTGAGTTGCTAAGATTACAGGTATGAGTCATCGACTCTTGACTTTCCTATATATTTCTGTATCTTTTGTATTTGAAGTATAGGGATGTATTACATATTTAATGAGATAAACAAAACCTGGATAAAAGGTCAAATCAGAGAACCAAACAGATATTTCTGTTAGCTCAAAAAATATATAAGCTATTACAGGGACTATGCACTGGTTTTTATGGTGTTACAAGAAAAAAAACAAACCTCAGCACTATGTTGCATAGCTGTTCTGAACTTTGATATCACTCCTGGAAGACATAGATAGGAAGCTTCTTTGCTCAACTGTTTAGGCAGTGTTAAAATTTTACTTCCAGTCTTGCCTAATACGTTTCCTTTAAAACACAACTTTTTTCACTGTTTGGGGTTGTTTTTTGTTGGTTTATTTTTTGGTTTTGGTTGTTTTCTTTTTTTAGATGGGGTCTTGTTGTGTAGAAATAGATTGGTCTCTGAACAAGCAATTCTCCTGCCTCAGCCTCACAAGAGCTGGGATTATAGGTATGTATTACCATACCCTGGTATAACATTTAGTGTTTATAGTCTGACCAGGTCTTCTTTCAGTCTTTCATTTCTTTAGCGTTTCCACACCACCCACTCAAATTTGTATTAGCTTTGATGTTTTTTTCTTGTTTCCATTTGTGTTAGCTTTTATTACCAGTACAATAATTTGAAGTCAGCTTGGATTTACCTAGAAACCTCAAATGTTTCTATATTAGCACATGCTCTGCCTGTTGCTGAATGGAATGGGCAGAGGGGTGTGTTTTTCTATGTGTTTGTTTTGTTTTTATGTGCCAGTCCTAGCCCATGAACTCAGGGCCTGGGTGCTGTCTCTGAACATTTTTGCTCAAGGTTAGTACTCTGCTATGTGAGCCACAGATCCACTTCCAGCTTTTTGGTGGTTAATTGTAAGGCAAGAGTCTCATGGATTTTACTGCCTGGGCAAAGCAGAAAAAGCCAGAAGTAATACTGTGGCTCAAGCTGTAGAGTGCTCACTTTGAGCAAAAGAAGCTCAGGAACAGTGCCCAGGCCCTGAGTTGAAGCCCCAGAACTGGAAAAAAAATCAGAAAATGGATTTTCATTCTTGACATAATAATTTACCTTCTCCCCAGAGAAAATCAATACCTCAAAATAAAGGTGGAAAAATTAGCTTAGATCACTTCCTATGTAGTAGGAAAAAGGAAAGCACATTATATATTTTACTTTTGTGGGGTTTTTTGTTTTTTATTTTTTTGTTTTTTGTTTTGTCAGTCGTGGGCCTGAACTCTGGGCCTGGGCACTGTCCCTCAGCTCTTCAGCTCAAGATTAGCGCTCTACCACATGAGCCACAGTGCCACTTCCAGCTTTTTCTGCTTATGTGGTGCTGAGGAATCGAACCCAGGGCCTCATGCATGCAAGGACAAGCACTCTACCACTGAGCCACCTTCCCAGCCCCTTTTGTGGGTTTTTTTATGCCTTGGAAGCACAAGGCATAATTTATTCTGAGCTATCAAAGAAGATGACAAGATCTGCTTCCTGAAAGTCCATAAAGCACTTTCATGTTTATTTATTTATTAACTTACCACCCAGACTACATTCTTTCACACCTACTCTCCCCAAGGAAGACAAAACAATCATCAGTGTACGAAAGCAACAACACCAAGATACACTTTTTTGTAGGGGGGAGGGTAGAGAGAGTCAGTTGTGGGACTTGAATTTAGGGCCTGGGCTCTGTCTCTGAGCTCAAGTCTAGTGCTCTACCATGTGAGTTACAGCTCCATTTCCAGGTTTTTTGGTAGTTTGGTAGAGATAACAGTCTCATTGCCTTTCTTGCCAGGGCTGTATTCGAACCAAGATCTTCTTCATATCTCAGCCTCCTGAGTAGCTTGGATTACAGGCATGGGCTACTGGCACCCAGCTTGAGACACTTTTCTAATACTAAATAATAGAAATAGTCTAGGGCTGGGAAGGTGGCTCAGTGGTAGAACGCTTGCCTTGCATGCGCGAGGCCCTGGGTTCGATTCCTCAGCACCACATAAGCAAAAAGAAAAAAGCCGGAAGTGGTGCTGTGGCTCAAGTGGTAGACTGCTAGCCTTGAGCTGAAGAGCTGAGGGACAGCGCCCAGGCCCAGAGTTCAGGCCCCACGACCGGACCAAAAAAAAAGAAATAGTCTCTGAAAGAACAGCTTTGGTGCTTTTTTATTTTTGTTTTGGTTTGGTTTGGTTTGGTGGTAGAGCTTGAACTCTGGGCCTGGGCACTGTCCCTCAGCTCTTCAGGTCAAGGCAAGTGCTCTGCCACTGGAGCCACAGTGCCACTTTTGTTTTTCTGGTGTTTTATTGGAGATAAGAGTTTCAAGGACTTTCCTGTCCCAGCTGGTTTTGAACTGCGACCCTCAGATCTCAGCCTCCTGAGTAGCTAGGATTACAGGTATGAGCAACTGGTATCTGGCTTTGTGCTCTTTATTTTTTATTACTTTATTTATTTATTGTGTTTTTATGTGCTGGTCCTAGGGGTTGAACTTAGAGCCTAGGTGCTGTCCTTGAGATTTTTTTTTTTGCTCAAAGCTATCACCCTACTACTTGAGCCAACACTTCTGGGTTTCGCTCCCCCCCCCCCACACAACCCTCCCCCTCAGCCCCTGCTCTCTCTCTGCCTTTGAACCAATACCCTTAGATCTCAGCCTCCTGAGTAGCTAGGATTACTGGCATGAGCCACAGGCACCGGCTTCATTTTATTTATTGTTTTTACTGGTACTGATGCTTGATCTCAGGAGCTCACAGTCTCTTCATTTTTTTTGTTTTTGTTTTTGTTTTTCTGATCAAGGCTGGCACCCTACCACTTGAGATAAACCCTCACTTTTGGCATTTTGCTGGTTAATTGGAGATGATAGTCTCTCCAATTTGGCTTTGAACCTCAATCCTCAGACCTCAGCCTCCTGAGTAGCAAGGACTACAGATATGTGCCACCAGCACCTAGCTGTGTTAATTTTATTTTAAAACGTTTTTTTCTTGGTGAGTCCAGAAATTAAACCCAGAGCCTCACACATACTGAACAAAAGTCATTATACTGCAGTACACCCTCAACCTGTGTTAATTTTAAAAAGGTACATTTTTCTTTCAGCGAATGCAACCCAAGGGATGGCTTTCAGCTTGGGCACCTAGCTTAGACCCTGCAGCCAGGCATGTAATATAGTATACAATGGTCTTGGGTAGTGCCAAAATAGTGCATGTATTTATTGCAAAATCTTGGCAGCTTATGTTGTGTTCTTTGATTATCTTTTCTGACATTGGGAACTTCTTCACTAATGTTAGAGTAATGAATCACTTTTCTGCCACTGCTGTTTGAACATACTTCTCTATTGTGGAAAGCCAAGAAGAAAAAGCAAATGAAACTCAAGCTGGACAAGTCAGGCTTTCTTTTTGAGGAAAATGGATTTCAAACTCAGAAGTTTAAAAATTATTGAAAATAATCTAATCTCAAATTCTTTTCTTTCTCTTTTTCCTTTTTTTTTTTTTTTTTTTGGTCATGGTGCTTGAAATCTGGGCCTGGGCACTGTCCCTTAGCTCTTCAGCTCAAGGCTAGCACTCTACCACTTGAGCCACAGTGGCACTTCCAGCTTTTTCTGCTTATGTGGTGCTGAGGAATTGAACCCAGGGCCTCATGCATGCAAGGTAAGCACTCTACAACTGAGCCACCTTCTCAGCCCTTCATATTATTTAAAATTTAAAATTTGGAATCCGGGGCTGGGGAAGTGGCTCAGTGGTAGAGCGCTTGCCTTGCATGCTCGAGGCCCTGGGTTCGATTCCTCAGCACCACATAAGCAAAAAGAAAAAAGCCATAAGTGGCGCTGTGACTCAAGTGGTAGAGCGCTAGCCTTGAGCTGAAGAGCTGAGGGACAGCGCTCAGGCCCAGAGTTCAGGCCCCACTACTGGACTCAAAAAAAAAAAAAAAAGAGATCTATTAACCACAAAAAAAATAAATAAATAAAATAAAATTTGGGATCCAAATTTGCCATGCACTGAACTATTTAAAATGGCTGACTAGCATAGAATTTTTGTGTATGTGTACCAGTACTGGAGCTAGAACTCAGGACCTGAGTATTGTCCCTTACCTTTTTCACTGAAGACTGACACTACCACTTGAACCACATAGCTCTAATTCTGGCTTTTTAGTGGTTAAGGTAGGATAAGAGTCTCTTATATTTGTCTGCCTGGGCTGGGTTAGAACTGTGATCCTCATATTTCAGGCTCCTAATTAGCTAGGATTACAGGACTGAGCCACCAGTGCCCAGCTAAGAACCTCTTTAGACAAGAAAACAAGGCGTTAATTGGGAGCACTGGCTAAATTCCTACTGGCCTACCTTATGATTTGCTTTATTTATTTATTTATTTATCTATCTCAGTCATGGAACTTGAACTCTGAGCCTAAGCGCTGTCCCTCTGCTCTTCTGCTAAAGGCTAGCATTCTACCATTTGAGCCACAGCGCCACTTCTGGTTTTCTGGTGGTTTATTGGAGATAAGAGTTTCACATCTTTTCCTGCCTGGGCTGGCTTTGAACTGCAATCCTAAGATCCTAGCCTCCTGAGTAGCTAGGATTTCAGGCATGAGCCAGCAGCGCCTGGCTTCATGATTTGCTTTAGTACTTGCTGTTTGAGTTTTGTGCTTAAGATAGAATATTCCTAATATTCTATGCTAGCTTGAATTTTTTAAAAATAATTTTTATGGTGATTAAGTGATTATATAAATTTCACAGTATTGTGAGATAGTGAAACTTCATTAAAGTTGCAAACACATTCTAATCTTCATAAGGTAAATTGTGATTATCATGGTCTGTAAAGTTTGTGAATTCTATGAGGTTTGGCAATACAACTTTCGCCCACATCGGGTGATATATACATTTCTTTCCTTTTGCTTAATGTAAGCTGTTCCCTCTTTGCCTCTCATCCCCTCCCTCCCATAGCTGCCCTTGAGTTGCTTAGTTCGTTTTCTGTCAGTGTCCAGTGCAGCTGATGGATCCCACTGTTGAATGTTTTTCTCTGTTTCCCTCTGTTCTGTGCCCTCCTCCTAGTCTCCCATATGCACATATGTACCATATACGTTGTCAAGAATATGGGGTCATTTAGTAATGATATGAGTGGAGGTCAAATGAGTGGAGGTCCTTTGTTTCTCTAGTCCTTTTTACTTTGTTGTTATCTCCTTGCATTTTGGATTTAACATCCACATATCAGGGAGACCAGGTGCTGTTTGTCTCTTTGTTCTTGCTCAATATGAGTTTTTCTACTTCCATTCCCTTCCCTGCAAATGCCATTACTTTGTTCTTTCTAATGGCTGCATAATATTCCGTTGTATATAGGTACCACGACTTTTTGATCCATTCATCTGTAGTGGGGCATCTGGGTTGTTTCCATATCTTGGCTATTGTGAAGAGTGTTGCAATGAACATGGAGGTATATGTGTCCTTGTATCCTGGTTCCTGTTGCTCAGAGTAGATGCCTAGGAGTAGTATGGCTGGGTTATAGGGGAGGTCTATATTTAGCTGCTTGAATTGTTTTCTATAGTGTCTCACTAAAAAAAAAAACACTAACTTTACATGAATTATCATTTGTCCTGAGAACTTTTTTATTGTTTGGTTGTAGGATTTAGCCAATGCTCCCACTGATCTATACATCTAATCTCTAGCTTTGGAACTTTTGTGTGTGTGTGTGTGCTGGTACTACTTAACTTGCTTTTTTTTTTTTTTTTTAAGTAGGTCATGGGCCTTGAACAAGGGACCTGGGCACTGTCCCTAAACTCTTTTGCTCAAGGCTAGTGCTCTATCACTTTGAGCCACAGCACCACCTCTGGTTTTCTGGTGGTTAATTGGAGATAAGAGTCTCACAGACTTTCCTGCCCAGGGTAGGTTTACACTGAGATCCTCAGATCTCAGCCTCCTGAATAGCTAGGATTACAGATGTGAGCCACTGGCTCCCCTTTTTAGAACTTGCCATTTTTTATTCACAGCTACCACTCGAGCCACACCTCTACTTTTGACTTTTTTGCTGGTTAATTGCACAAACTGGCTTTGAACCAAGATCCTCAAATATTAGCCTGCTGAGTAACTAGAATTACAGGCATGAGCCATCACTGCCCAGCTATCTTTAGAACTTTTTTTTTTTTTGTCAGTTGTGGGTCTTGAACTCTAGGCCTAGGTGCTATCCATCAGCTCTTCAGCTCAAGGAAAGCACTCTACCACTTGAGCCACCATGCCACTGCTGGTTTTCTGGTGGTTTATTGGAGATAAGTTTTACAAACTTTACTGCCCAGACTGGCTTTGAACTGTGATCCTCATACCTCAGCCTCCTGAGTAGCTAGGATTACAGGTGTGAGCCACCAGTGCCTGGCCTTTTTTTTTTTTTTGGTCTTGGTCCTGGAGTTTGAACTCAGGGCTTGGTTGCTGACTCTGAGCTTTTTGGCTTAACACAAAAGCGCTTTACCAATTAAACCACAGCTCCACTTCCAGCTTTTTGATAATTAATTGGCGATAAGGTCTCATGGCCTTTCTTTGAACTGCAATCCTGAAATCTCAGCCTCTTGAGTAGCTAGTATTATAGGACTGAGCCACCAACCTCAGCTTCCATTACTAATTTTTAAATAATTCTTGATAATTGCTTTCTCCACACTAAAATAACATATATTCTGCATTGATTTGGCTTAAGATATAAAGAGCTCTTATCTTTAATTAAGAATAAAATCTGGGCACCAGAGGCTCATGCCTGTAATCCTAGCTACTCAGGAGGTTGAGATCTGGGGATCATAGTTCAAAGCCAGCTTGGGCAGAAAAGTCTGTGAGACTCTAATCTCCAATAAACTACTCAGAAAAAGCTGTAAGTATGGCTCAAGTTGTAGAGCACTAACCTTGAGCACAAAGAGGCTCAGAGATAGCCCCCAGACCCAGAGTTCAAGCCCCAGGACCACCAAAAAAATCAATTTTTTCTGAAAACCAGCCTATGGAACCTTTAAAATATTGTGACTTCGGAAGTGGTGCTGTGGCTCAAGTAGTAGAGTGCTCGCTTTGAGCTGAAGAGCTGAGGGACAGTGCCCAGGCCAACAGCTGAAGCTCTATGACCAAAAAACAAACCAACCAAAAAATAATAAATAAAATAAAATATTGTGACATTTTTTTATATCATCTACCATCAGTTAAAGTAAAAATTGGAGGAAGGTTTGTGACTCAGTTTTGTATGGGCTTTGCTAAACTGGACTAAGTGTTCCATTAATCTTTCTTCTCTTCCCTTCCTTCCTTCCTTGTCGCAACCATCTCGACCAGCAAGGAAGACACGACCCGGGATTCTTCTCAAAGCAGTTTATTCAGGAACCTTGTTTGCTAGCTTCTCTCTCGCCCCGCACCCGCGCTCCGGTTATAAGCCTCCTGGATGGCCAATCCCGAGGTGCCACGTGGCATATACCAATAGGGTTGCAAACACGGAAGCAAGCCAGTAGCCAAGCCATAGCCATATAAGGAGTTGTTTTTCACAGAGAGCACTCGCCATCGGGAAGGCGGAAGGCGGAAGCCAGCGCCATCTTTGGTCGTGGCCACACCATGCGGCCGCGCCATCTTTGGTCGGCTCTCGCAGCTCTCCACACTTCCTTCCTTCCTTCCTTTCTCTCTTTCTCTCTCTCTCTCTCTCTTCCTTCCTTCCTTCCTTCCTTCCTTCCTTCCTTCCTTCCTTCCTTCCTTCCTTCCTTCCTTCCTTCCTTCCTTCCTTCCTTCCTTCCTTCCTTTCTTTCTTTCTTTCTTTCTGATGGTCCTGGGGCTTGAACTCAGCACCAGGCCTCCGTCCCTGAGTCTCTCTGTGCTCTGCAACTTGAGTCACAGCACCACTTCTGACTCTCTGTTTATGTGGTACTAAGGAATTGAACCCAGGGCTTCAAGCACTCTACCACTAAGCCACATTCCCTGCCCTTTCTTCTATTTCTGTGGAGTCCCATATGGTAATGTCAATTCTTGCCCATGCTAGGTAAATGTTTACTATTGAGCTAAAGTTCCCTGCCCCATTTCTCTCCTCCTCCCCCCTTCCCTGCCACCCCCATAATATTTATTTATTTATTTTTATGCCAGCACTGAGGCTTGAACTTTACTACTGAGGGTGTCCCTTAGCTTTTTTGCCCAAGTGATCTGCCGCTTGAGCCACAGCTCTACTTCTGGCTCTCTGGTTAGAGATGAGTCTTTTTCCTGCCTGGTCTGGCTTCAAACTGTGATCTCAGATCTCAGCTTCCTGAGTAGCTAGGATTACAGCCACCAGAACCAGTTTAGTATGTTATTTTGATAAGAAGGAAGGAAAAGAAATAATTGAAGACTGGGGTTGGTGGCTCACACCTCTAATACTTCGTTTCTCAGGAGCCTGAGATCTGAGAATTATGGTTCAAAGCTAGCCAGATCAGACAACTCTTGAGACTCTCATCTCCCTATTTTAAACAACAAAAAGTAGAAAATGGAGTAGTGGCTTAGTGGTAGAGATCCATCCTTGAATGGAAGAAGCCAAAAAAGAGTAGAAGGCTTTGCTGGGTGTTTGATAGTTCATACCTGTAATCTTAGCTACTTAGAAGGCTGAGATCTGAGGATTGCAGTCCAAAGCCAGCCTGGGTGGGAAAGTCTATGAGACTCTTATCTCCAATTAAGCACCACAAAAGCAGTAAATAGGACTGGGAAGGTGGCTCAGTGGTAGAGCGCTTGCCTTGCATGCATGAGGCCCTGGGTTCAATTCCTCAGCACCACATAAGCAAAAAGAAAAAAGCCGAAAGTGGCGCTGTGGCTCAAGTGGTAGAGCTCTAGCCTTGAGCTGAAGAGCTGAGAGACAGCGCCTTGGCCCAGAGTCCAGGCCCCAGGACTGGACCCCCCCCAAAAAAACAAAAACAAAGCAGTAAATAGAGCTGTGGCTCAAGTGGTGGAGCACTAGTCTTGAGCAAAAAAGCTCAAGGACAGAACTCAGACCTTGAGTTCAAGCCTCAGGACCAGCATACACACACACACACACACACACACACACACACACACACACACACACACACACACACACACACACACGAGTCCATGGCCCTGAGTTCAAGTCCTAGAACCAGCACAAAAAAAGAGGAAGTGGGAGAGAGGAAGAGAGAAGAGAGACAGAGGGACAGAGACAGAGAGGAAAGAAAGAAAAGAAGGAAGAAGAATGAAAAGTTGTAGAATTTTGTAGACATTTTGTAAGATGGCTTATATCATCAGGAGGCTGAGATCTGAGGATTGTGGTGCAAAGCCAGCCTAAGCAGGAAAGTCTGTGAGATTTACCTCCAATTAACAACCAAAAAGCAAGAAGTGAGGCTGTGGCTAAAGTGGTAGAGTGTTATCCTTGATAAAAGTGAAGCTCAGAGTCAGTACCCAGGCCCTACATTCAAGCCTCAGTACTGGTATATGTACATGGGTGCCTGTGCACGCGCGCGCATACACACACACACACACACACACACACACACAAAGTTATAGAATTTCGGAATGTCAGTTAACTCCCATTATAATTTGGATATGAAATGTCCCCCTATAGTGCTCATGTGTTGAAAGTTTGGTCTCCAGCTGTTGGTATTATGGAGAGGTGAGAAAACTACAAGGGTGATAGGTTCATTAATGGATCAGCCTACCAAGTTCTTGCTAAGTGGGGCCAGTGGAAAGAGGTAGGTCACTGGAAACGTGCATTTGGAAGGTATGTCTTGTTGCCTGACCAGTTTTTTTCTTTCTCTGCTTCCTGGCACCTGGCACCAGCACACACTCCCTGACAAGATGTTCTGATTCAATGCATGCCCACAGCAAGTGACCGTGGACTGAGCCAAAATAAATATGTCCTCCTCTAAGTTGTTTTCCTCAGGGATTTTTGTCACATGATAGATGACTAATGCTCCTCCTAAATCAAATGTGAAGGCTTAACTCCTACTATATTAAATGTACTTGATTAGGTGTACTTGAAACTATGTATTTAATAAAGTAATAATGTAACTAGATGTTAGTGGTTCATGCCTGTAATTCATAGCTTCTCAGAGGCTGATATCCAGAGGAAGGTGGTTCAAAGGCTGCCTGAGAAGAAAAGTCATGAGAATTTATGTAAAAGAAAACAGCAAAAAGCCATGCTGAAGGCATGGCTTGAGTTGTAGAATACCAGCTAAACAAACAAACCAAACAAGCACAGGGACTTAAGTGGATAAAAAGAAGACAGAAAAAAGGAAGCTGGGCACCAGTGGCTTATACCTATAATCCGAGCTATTCAGGAGACTGAGATCTGAGGATCACAATTTGCACAGCCAGAAAAGTCCCTGTGAGACTCTTATCTCCAATTAACCACTCAAAAACTGGAAGTGGAGCTGTGGCTCAAAGTGGTAAAGTGCTACCCTTGAGCAAAAGAGCTCAGGGACAGCATCTACACCCCCCTCTCGGCTCCCCTTTACCCCCAAAAAAGAAGAGGAGCCAGGCATAATATCTCATACCTATAATCCTAGCTACTTAGGAAGTAGAGGGCGGAGATCAGAAGGATCCTGGAGAAACTTAGCAAAACCCCATTGCAACCAGTAAAAAGCTGGGTGTGATTTATCATTTTTCTTTTTTTTTTCTTTCCTTTTCTTTTTTGGTACTGGGGATCGAACCCAGGACGTTGCACTTGTTAGGCAAGCACTTTGCCACTGAGCTACATCCCAGCCCTCATTTATCATTTTTCAACTCAGCTATTTAGGGGCACACGTTGGAGGACTTTGGATCAGGCTGGCCCAGGCAAAACCAGGATACTCTGAAAAATAATGAAAAGGAAAAGAGCCTGGAGTGGAGTGGGAGATCTGAACTGAGATCTGAGGATCTCGGTTCAAAGCCAGCCCAGGCAGGAAAGTCTGTGAGACTCTTATTTCCAATTAACTACCAGAAAACTGGAAGTAGCACTGTGGCTCAAAGTTGTAGAATGCTAGCCTTGAGCAAAAGAGCCCATGGAAAGTACCCAGGCCCTGAGTTCAAGCCCCAAACCACCACCACCATCAACAACAAAAAGATTCTAGAAGTATGAGAAACAAAAGTTCTGGTGTTTCTTTTATTGTTGTTGTTGTAGGTTGTGGGACTTGAACTCAGGACCTAGGTAATGGTCCTGAGTCTCTTTGTGCTCAAGGCTAGTGCCTTACCACTTGAGCCATTTCTGTTTTTTTTTTTGTTTTTTTTTTTGAGTGGTTAATTGGAGATAAGAAGCTCATGGGGATTTTTTTCTTTTCTTTCTTTCTTTTTTTTTTTTGGGTTCAGTCGTGGGGTCTGAACTCTGGGCCTGGGCACTGTCCCTCAGCTCTTCAGCTCAAGGCTAGCGCTCTACCACTTGAGCCACAGCACCACTTCCGGCTTTTTTCTTTTTGCTTATGTGGTGCTGAGGAATTGAACCCAGGGCCTCAGGCATGCAAGGCAAGCGCTGTACCACTGAGCCACCTTCCCAGCCCCTCATGGGGATTTTTCTACCCAGGCTAGCTTTGAACTATGATCCTAAGATCTCAACAACCTGAGTAGTTAGGGTTATAGGCATGAGTCACTGGTACCCAGCTTCAAATTTCTGCTATTTTAAGCTACAGAGTCAATGGCATTTTTTTTTTTTTTATTGTAAAGATACTATACAGAGGGTTACAGTTACATGAGTGAGGTAATGAGTACACTTCCTCTTGAACATTGTTACCCCCTCCATTGTTTTCCCCCTACCATCCCCTCCCTCCCTACCTTCCCCGAGGTTCTTTTTTTTTTTTTTTTTTTTTTTTTTGATTGTGATTAAGTGATTACATAATTCCCGGAATTTCACAGTATTGTGGAATAATGATGCTCATTTAAAGTCACAAGTTCATTCTAACTTTCCTGGAGCAAATTGTCTATCACAGTCTGTAACATATAACGGTGTTCACATATTATACACCATACATGTGATCAGCAGCATGGGGATATTTAGTAGTGGTTCAACCAGATGAGTGGGAGTTCTTTGTTTCTTAAGTCCTGTTAGTTTTGTCGTATCACCTAACATTTTGGATTTAGCATCCACTTATCAGGGAGACCATGTACCGTTTGTCTCTTCGTTCTTGGCTTACCTCGCTCAACATGATTCCTTCTAGCTCCATCCATTTCCCTGCAATTGAATGGCATTTATTTTTATGGCAACTGTAGCAGATCAATGTTCTCCCTCTTCCCTTTAGGTTTTTTTGTTTGTTTGTTTTTTGTTGGTCATGGGGCTTGAACTCTGGGCCTGGATGCTGTCCCTCAGCTCTTCAGCTCAAGGCTAGCACTCTACCACTTGAGCTACAGCACCACTTCCAGTTTTCTGGTGGTTTATTGGAGATCAGAGTCTCACGGACTTTCCTGCCCGGGCTGGCTTTGAACCGCGATCCTCAGATCTCAGCCTCCTGAGTAGGTAGGATTACAAGCGTGAGCCACCAGTGCCCGGCTCTCTTCCCTTTATGTAAAAGGGAAAAAGGTGGCTGTGGCATGGAGTGGGGCCAGGGGTGGTGTTGAGCATGGCAGTGATGGGAGAACAGGAGAGAGTGAATTGCTAGTGGTCTGATTTCTGGTTTCTTTCATTGTATTATATTGCTACTTGTTGTTGTTGTTGTTGTTGTTGCCAGTTCTGGGGCTTGAAGTCAGGATCTGAGTGCTGTTGTTGATCTTCCTTTTGCTCAAGGCTAACGCTCTGCCACTTGAGCCACAACTCTACTTCTGGTTTTTTTGGGGGGGAGGGTAGTTTATTGGAGATAAGAATCTCATATAGGGTTGGGAAGGTGGCTCAGTGGTAGAGCGCTTGCCTTGCATGCATGAGGCCCTGGGTTCGATTCCTCAGCACCACATAAGCAGAAAAAGCTGGAAGTGGCATTGTGGCTCAAGTGGTAGAGTGCTAGCCTTGAGCTGAAGAGCTGAGGAACAGCGCCCAGGCCCAGAGTTCAGGACCTATGACAGCCAAAAAAAAAAAAAAAAGAGAAAGAATCTCATAGATTGTTCCACCCAGGCTGGCTTTGCACTTCAATCTTAACTTAGATCTCAGCATCCTGAGTAGCAAGGATTACAGGTGTGAGCCACTGGTGCCCACCATATCGCCACCTTGTATTGTTTTGTTATTCTCTGTTGGAAACTTTTTGGAAGACATTTAATTGGGTCCGAGGCATGGATTCAACTCTATCATACTTGTGAACTAAGCATGGTGGCATACACCTGAAATCTCAACATTTCAAAGGCTCAAACAAGAACCATGGGTTCAACTCTGACCTGGAGACCCTGTTACCAACTCTCTATACCAACAAGTTAAAAAAAAAAAATCTGTTGTACAATTATGTTGTTGGTTTAGTCTGTGGTTTAACTTCTCACTTCTCCTCCTTCTTGTTCGCCTCTTCCTCTTGCTCTTCAACTATCACTAAAATTTATTAGAGTACAGGTCTATGTGTTTTTTGTTTGTTTGTGTACCTCTCCTGGGGCTGGGGGTTGTTTCTGAGTGTTGCTTTTCCCCCCACCCCCAAAGACTAGCACTCTACCACTTGAGCCATAGCTCCACTTCTGGCTTTTTTTTTTGGGGGGGGGAGTAGTTAATTGGAGATAAGAATCACATAAACTGTACTTCTACTTTGTGTGCTGCCTTGAACTGCAATCTTCAGATCTGAGCATCTTGAGTAGTTAAGATTACAGGCTTTGAGCCAACAGTGCTGGGCAGGTATTATACTTTTGATGTATGGAGCATGTATATGTTGTCAATCTTGAGTGGTTACAACAAGTAGTTGACAGAGTCATCCTGGAATGGCCTTCATCTTAATTGTGGATTTCATCTAATTGATTTTGGGTTATCATATTCCATTGTGAGTCAGCAGGGAAGGAACTTAGCTTTCTAAATCCTAGGTTAGGGTTTATGAAATGTACTTAATCAGACTCTTCCCCAAAAATATACCAGGTTTTCAGTTTCTTGACCAGCTTCTTATTCTTGTTGAGTTTATTCAATCTCTCCATCTCTCCCCTCCTTTGTTTGTCAGTGGTAGGGCTTGAACCCAAGGCTTGAGCACTGTCCCTGAGCTTTTACATTCAAGGCTAGTGCTCTACTACTTTGAGCCACAGTGCTACATCTAGTTTCCTGGGGGTTAATTGGAGATAATAGTCTCACAGACTTTTTCTGTCCAGGCTGGCTTTGAACCATAATCCTTAAATCTCAGCCTCCTGAGTAGCTAAGATTACAGGTGTGAGCCACCAAGGCCCAGCTTCTCCATCTCTTACGTCATGTGGGGACAGACATGCCTTTGGCCTTGTCATAGTAGTGTTGCGCTCTCCAAACCCACATAAACTTGGGACAGGGAGAGTAAACTAAATCTTGCTGGTGCTGGAGAAACATTTGTCTTTAGGGAGAGAGATCATGGTTCTTCAAGGAGTTTAGGCCTCACTGCTAAAATATCTGGCACTGTTGGCACATCTGGTTCTGTTGTAGCTCTTCCTGTATCATCCTGTAGACTGTTGCTGCAGATTGCTGCTCTGGTGCCTCTTAGTAGCCTGAAAAGAGACCTGTCACTTTGTTTTTGGTGTTTTTCCCCCTCTCCTTTTTTTTTTTTTTAGTATGTAATCATCATAGAAGGAGGGTTTCATCAAGACATTACTACACATGTATATAATGAATCTGATCTACTTCATTCCTTCTGTCATTCTTCCCATGGCATACCCCCTTCCTTAAAACCCTTTCAACAGGCACTATTTCTTTTTTTCTTTTTTCTTTTATTTTACAATTTTTTAAATTGTGAAAATACCATACAGAGGGGTTACAATTACGTGAGTAAGGTAATGAGTACATTTCTTATCAAGCATTGTTGCCTCCTCCTTTGTTTCCCCTTACCATCCCTTCCTATCCCCTCCCACCCCCCCCTCGCCCTCCACCCATTAGCCCCCCCCACAGGAGCTATTTCTTTTTTTTTTTTTTTGGGTCCGGTCGTGGGGCCTGAACTCTGGGCCTGGGCGCTGTCCCTCAGCTCTTCAGCTCAAGGCTAGCGCTCTACCACTTGAGCCACAGCGCCACTTCCGGCTTTTTGCTTATGTGGTGCTGAGAATCGAACCCAGGGCCTCAGGCATGCAAGGCAAGCGCTTTACCACTGAGCCAACTTCCCAGCCCAGGAGCTATTTCTTTAGTTGAGTACTCTCCCACTATTAGAACTTCAAATAACATTATAGATTAATGACAATGTATGTTTTAGAAAATGATCTTTAGTTTCTCTTTAAGACCTTGGACACTTTTTCTTTTTTTTAAATGTTTTTTACTGTGAGAATACTGTACAGAGGAGGGCTTACAGTTGCATGAGCAAGGTAATGAGTACATTTCTTATCAAGCATTGTTGCCTCCTTCAACACTCTTTTTCTGATGCCAGAATGGTACTGGAGTTTGAACTCAGTCGTTGACTGTTAAGCAGGCAGTGTACCTCTTGAGCCACACCTCCAACCCCTTTAGACACTTTTGAATAGCTCATTATTTCAAAAGAATTTAATGTTCCCGTGGAAAGCTTAAAATAAAGGATCTTTTGAGACTCTTTCAAAGCAAGTGGTGATATAAAACAAAAAAAGGATTGTGTCCAACCGAGAAAAAAAAGAAAGTGTGCCCGACTTAAAAACTGAAGGAAGAATATACGTCAAGGAGAGTCTGAATTGAAAGGGGACAGGAAAGCAGTAAAATTATGTGTGTTTATTTTAAAATTATTACCTTTTAAGGGGACAAGGTATTCTTGTCTAACTTGTGCCTCCAACGTCTAGCACATTGCTTGGTACACAGCTGCCAATTGATATTTCCTAAATTTCAAATGAATCGATGGGCGCAGAAGTTAAGAAATTAAAGCCTGAGTCACACATTCTCTCTCAGAAGACACAGGGAAAGTTTCCATGCGAGTGGATGGCTCTGATTCACTGACATTTTCCTAATTGGCCAAGTTGTGCCAAATTGCTCAATCTTCTCCGGGAACCGAATGTCGTTCTCTAGAATCACTCTGTGGCGCCACCTTCTGGCGCCACCAGGAAACTCGGAACCTAAAACACCATTTTGACTGGACGTTTTTTTTTTTCTCCCCCCAATCCCGGTAGGGTTCCTCCCTGGACGCATGCGCCTTGAGGGGGGAAAGCCAGTTTGCGGGAGACTACAATTCCCAGAAGCCCATGCTAGAAGAAAAAAAAAAACCATTCCGTGTGTGGCGCGCCGTGGGAGGTGGGGGGTGAGGGGTGGTTTGGGGGCGGGGGGTTGGGGAGGAAGAGAAGAAAAAAAAAAAATGAAGACTCGCGAGACGATGGGGTTCTGGCGGCTGCGCGAAGTGGGTGGAGGAGGGCGGGGAGCGTGAGGAGGAAGGGGAGGAGGCGCCGTCCCACAATACCAGGCGGGAGGGCGGGCGCGCGGCTCGTATCCGGGCTGTGAGGCGCCGCGAGCCTCGGCGGACCCCGCTGCCTCTTCTGTCTCTTTAACGCGAGAGGAAGCGATGCAGAGGGGTGGAAAATGGCAGAGCTGCAGATGTTACTAGAGGAGGAGATCCCGTCCGGCAAGAGGGCGCTGATAGAGAGTTACCAGAACCTGACCCGGGTGGCGGACTACTGTGAGAACAACTACATACAGGTGAGGCGCGCGGGCGGGCGGGCGGGCGTGCGGGCGGGCGCCGGCCGGGCCGAACGGGGACCCGCGGCGGGCGGGACCAGCCCACCGGGCGGGGTGGGGAGCTGCCCCGGACCTCAGCCGCCGCCGCCGCCGCCCCAGCCCGGCCCCGGGCCCCGATCCGGACCCCGGAGCGAGCCCGCGGCCGGACGGAGGGAGTCGGGCTGCCATACAGGAAGTGGCTGCGGTTCCAGCCGCCCGGAGCCCAGAGAGCAAAATGGGCGAGGGAGCCGGGAGCCCGCCACCGGGCGCCCCCTCCCTGCCGCCGGCTCCCTCGCGGGCTTGCTCCCCGGAGGCGCGCGGCTCCCCTCCGCACCCCAGCTGCCTCCCACTTGGGGGGGGGTGTCTGGTCTGGAGGGACTCCCCCTCACCCCCTCCAAACTACCACTCCGCCGTCTCCGCGCCCCGAGACGGCTCTAAGATCGGGAGAGACAGAGGGGAAAGGGCCGGGACGAGGTGCCGGGTGAAGCCGCCGACGGGGAGCGGAAAAGCGGGGTGTGTGTGTGTGAGTGTGTCAGCGTCGGCGGAGGGTGGGGGCGATTATGTCAGTTCAGCCTAGAGGGTGTGTCTGTATTTATTTATTTATTTTTTGAATTTTTGTCGTGAGTCACCGCGCACAGACCTCCTCCCTGCGGGGAGAAGGAAGCGGGTGCGGGGAGCCAGGGCCCGGCCCGCGCGGGCCAAGCTCCTCTGCCACATGCCTGTAATTGAAGGTTGGTGAATCTGCGTGCTTGCCCGTTTTCCAGTCGTTTTTATTTTATTTTTTTAAAATTTTTTTCACCTCCCTTCTCAGCATGTTCACTTCTGCCTCCCGATAACTTCCTTCTCGTTTTTCTTGAACACGGATGATCGAACACTGCTTGGAGGGGACAATGTCTTCAACACTCTCTTCTTCCTTCTCAAGTTCTTCCACTGTTGGCTTCAGGAGTTAACTTAAAATAGAGTTAATGTTATCGCTGAGGTTTCCCCCCCCCCCCCCCCGAGGTTTCTGTACAGGACATCAGTCTAAGGATAATAACCAAAGATGCTTATTATTTACTGTTTGGAACACAATACCTGTTTTTGTCCATTTATTAGATAACTCTTGGAACCTTAATTATGGCAGGTGCTCATTTGTTTCTTTTTATTTTGGTGATTGGAAACGAATTGTGTAAGCTTAACAGCTTTCAGCAGAAGTTGTCTTTTGTATCAACATTAAAGATATTAAAAAATTAGCTTGTTATTGGTAAGGCAAGGCCTAAAGTTGCTTTGAAAGATTAGAGTTACAGCAATTCAGAACAAATATTTATACCCATGTGATTAATCATGAGGGTTTTTTTTTTTGTTTTGCCAGTCCTGAGGCTTGAACTCAGGCCTGGGCACTGTTCCTGAGCTGCTTTTTTGCTCAAGGCTAGCACTCTACCACTTGAGCACAGCGCCACTTCTGGCTTTTTTCTGTTTTTACGGTACTGAGAAATAGAACCCAGGGCTTTATGAATGCTGGTCAAGTACTCTACCAGTAAGCCACATTCCCATCCCCATCATGATTTTTTTTTTCTTTTTGGTCCATCGTGGGACTTGAATTCTGGGCCTGGGTGCTGTCCCTCAGCTCTTCAGCTTAAGTCCAACGCTCTACCACTTGAGCCGCAGTGTAACTTCCGGCTTTCTTGTGGTTTATTGGAGATAAGAGTCTCAGGGACTTTCCTCTCCTGGCTGGCTTTGAGTTGTGATCCTTAGATCTCAGCCTCCTTAGCTAGGATTACAGGTGTGAGCCACCAGGGCCTGGCCTCCCAATCATGATTTTTTTTTTTTTTTTTTGGCTAGTCGTGGGGCCTGAACTCTGGGCCTGGGCTCTGTCCCTCAGCACTTCAGCTAAAGGCTAGCCTTCTACCACTGGGGCCACAGCACCACTTCTGGCTTTTACTGCTTAGGAGGTACTGAGGAATCGAACCCAGGACCTCATGCATGCAAGGGATGAACACACTTTACCACTGAGCCACTTTCCCAGCCTCATGATTTTTAATCATGAGTTTAATCAATGGTTTCTGTGTTGGGCAAGTTCTTTTTCTCTTGATACTGTCTTCAGAATATGTTAAGTATTTCTCAGTTTCTATGTTAGTGACATTGTATCTTCAGTAGCACTGCTAGGAATTTATCTTTGTAATTTTTTTTTTCAATCTTTCAATTTAAGGAATTTTACTGATAAGTAAACTTGTTGAATGCTTGCCATGTTTCTAAGACATGTGTTTTTGCAAATGGGATTTAGGTTTTAAAAACATCTTTTAAAACCTTGTAGAGATACAGAAAAAGTGTGAAAACAAAAGTGATCTTGTAACTTACTAATATTAAAAATATGCAACTTTCATTCAACTTAATATAAAAATTTGAACCTGAGATGGACCTTAAAATTTTAAAAGTTTTAAAGATCATGAAAAGAGCTGAGCTCTAGTCACTCAAGCCTGTAATCCTAGCTACTCAGGAGGCTGATATCTGGGATCACCGTTAGAAGACAGCTGGGGTCGGAAAGTCTGTGAGACTCCATTTTACCACCAAAAAGCTGGAAGTGGAACTGTCTTTCAAGAAATAGCCAGGGGACAATGCCCAGCCTCTGAATTCAAGCCTCACTACTGGCATGCACACATACACACACAGAAATGATCTTGGAAAGCAAAGGAAATCATTTTGGAAAAGTCATTTCTTCTCTATAGAAGTCAGCAGATAAGTACGCTATGAAGGGTGGCTTCTTTCTGTTTTGCATGTTGGGAAATCTGACAAGCACACTGTGTGGTAACTGGTACTTGTTGCCAACTGTTGGTAACCCTAACATGTTTTAGCCTGTATGTTGACTATTTCTTTTTCAGGTAGTTATGTTCTGCAGTGCTTTTTCCCCCCTCTGAGACCCCTTATCTTTTCTCCTGCTGCTGTCATGTAATGTTGAAGTACTTAAAAAACGTCATTAGCAATATTCCTGATAGGGAAGATCATGCTAGTAATCATGTATTAATAAACACTCATAAATATTGGAGCCTAGTGCTCAGAACCACACTCAGTGGCCCTAAGGTTGTGTTTGTGTGTGTGTGTATATGTGTGTGTGTTCCTAAATCTGACCTGTGAGAAATGATTGTGGGGAAGTAAGATTGACACATAGTAATGATTACCATGATACCTTAATAGCTTTTAAACTCTGGGCTACATGAACTAGGCCATTAATTGTCTTGCTTAAGGGGCTTAGATGAGGTCAAGCTCAGACAAGCTCAGAAAATGATGTATATGTTCATATGGTTGGTACGGCTGCTGATTTTGGTGTTATGAACAAATCGTCCTAGAAATAGCCATTTGAATGTCTATTGAGATCTTACTATAGCCCTTCTGTGACTGATTAGTCTATAAATAATAATCTTCATAAATGTATTTCTTCTTTGGGAAAGAATATAGTTAGTTATGTTTTGAGGTTTTTCTTTTTTGAGATTGGTCCTCTTGTATGTATCTCAAGCCAGCCTCAGTCTCAGGATTCCCTTTTTTTTTTTTTTGGGTCCAGTCGTGGGGCCTGAACTCTGGGCCTGGGTGCTGTCCCTCAGCTCTTCAGCTCAAGACTAGTGCTCTACCACTTGAGCCACAGCACCACTTCTGGTTTTCTGGTGGTTAATTGTAGATGAGTCTCATGGACTTTCCTGCCCGGGCTGGCTTTGAACTATGATGCTTAGATCTTCCTGAGTAGCTAGGATTACAAGGTGTGAGCCACCGGCGCCTGGCAACAATCACTTTTTAACTTGAGCACACTTAGCTATCTGGCTTTATTCTGTACTTGGTTTCTGTTAGGGAAACTATTTTGAGGAATAGGAAGAAAAGGAAGCTAAGTGAAGAAGTGTAGAAACTACTTAAGAAAGATTTCTCAGGATATAGATTGCTAGGTTGGGTAATGACAGGAAAGTGTTCTACATAACTTCACTTTTCAATTTGATTTAATTTTTCTGGTGGGATTTCTACCAACAAGAGCTTCATTGAGGTAGCAGGTATGTTCTAATCATTAGTCTTATAGTGAGCACATTAGATAGCTTTACACAGTTCCCATGACATTTGCTTCCTTTACACATTTAATTGTGGATATAAGGTAAATTATGGTAAAAGCTTAGTCTTTTTTGTATTAGACCATTTATGCTACGTAATAGACTATATCACTTAATTATTGTAAATCTGTGCTTCTCTCCCACTCCCTTGTTTTATTCTCCTTTCCTTTCCTCTCCCCTATTCCCTGTCCTTTCCTCTCTTTTCCTGTGCTCTCCTTTTTTCTTTTTCTTCTGGTAACAGATGAATAATCTGTTTAAAGACAGTAAACATCTAGCCTAAAGTTTTTTGGTGGTGGGGCTTGAACTCTGGGCCTGGGCGCTGTCCCTCAGCTCTTCAGCTCAAGGCTAGCACTCTATCACTTGAGCTACAGCACCACTTCCAGTTTTCTGGTGGTTTATTGGAGATAAGAGTTCCACGGACTTTCTTGCCGGGGCTGGCTTTGAACCGTGATCCTCAGATCTTAGCCTCCTGAGTAGCTGGGATTGCAGGCTTGAGCCACCGGCGCCCAGCTTAGCCTAAAGTTTAATAGTTTGTATGAAATAGTAAATGGAGTCCTAGATTTTCAGATTCTGAATCTTAAAAATTTTTTTTTTGTGTGTGTGTATGTATGTATGTATTAGTACTTGGACTTGGAACTCAAGGCTTTGCACTTTTGTTTGGCTTTCTCCTTTCAAAGCTGGTGTTGTACTACTTCAGCCATATGTATACTTTCAGCCTTTTGCCGATTAAGTGTAGATAAAAGTCTCTTGAGTTTGTCTGCTTGGCCTGGCCTTGAACCTTGATCCTCAGAGCTCAGCCTCCTGAGTAGTAGCTAAAACTACGTGTGTGAGCCAACAGCACCTGGCTCCTAAACTCTTTAATAAGTCAGGAATAGGTTGCTTACTGCAATACAGGAGTTAAAAAGGATGTGTAAAGGGGCTAGGAGTACAGCTGGGTGATAGTGTGTTTAGAGTGTATGTTTAATATGCACAAGGCTGGGTTCAGACTCTAGCACCAAAAAAGAAGAATGTATGTCAAGAGGATTGATGGATTAGTGGGTAATATATTCTCATTCCTTAGTGACCAGATTGTAGGACCCTAAAGGATACTTAAAAAAATCCCTAGATGTTCAAATTCCTTATATGAAATGGCATAGTATTTACTACCTACATACGTCATCCTATATATTTTAAATCATGTCTAGATTACAATGTAAATGCTGTGTGAATGGTTATATAGTATTGTTGAGTGAATAGTGGCAAAGTGTACATGTTCAACACAGATTAAGGTTTTAAAAAATATTTTGGATGAACTAATGGTTGGTTGAATTCACAACTGCTGAACCTACAGAAAAGGAGGGCAGACTGCAATTGATTGTGTTTAGTGAGTGAATATTTACCCTGTCACAATATCTTCTAGTTGTTTTGTATTTAATCCTTACAAATACTCCATGATAAGTGATGCTATCTTATAGGTGAGGAAATTAGGACTCAGAAAAGTTAAATTTTGTTTGGTATAACAATTATTAACTGTTCAGACAGAATTTCTGTTGAACTCTGACAGACTACAGCCTATGCACTTTTCATATCACTGTTTCCACATGAATGAATCTAGAACTCAGACTAGTTCAGAAGTGAATAGACTGGAAACCTAACAACTCTTGTACCATTGATCAGTTAGAACAATTCTTTCTGAATTCCTAAACCATGTATGTTTATAATTTGGAGACTTGTCCGTAAAGTTTCCAAAAGATGGTAGTTTTGGCATTTGAAATGTTCACTATAGGAACAGCCTAATTTTTCATTCAGCTCTGTGGTTTCTTTTCCTTCTGTGTCTCTCCTTGCCTATTCTGTTTTGATTTGGTGTTGCAGTTGGTGTAAGACAATTTGTAGAATTAGTAGAGGCTAACCAAATGTCTTGAAATATTTTGAAAAGGTCTGATTCTGTACAAACCAGATTTGAGGAAAGTCAAAATGATTGAGGAGGACAGGGTAGAATTTTTAGAGTTGCATTTTTGAAGTTTTAGTAAAGCAGTGGCTAGAAAAGTTAAGATGTAAATTGAACATATAATGAATTAAGCAGGGTTTTTTAATGGAAGTTCTTCAGGTAATTGTTAAGTTGACCTATACCATGTCACAGTGTGTTTAATGCTGTTGCCAAGCATGTTCTGGATTGGGTGGAGCAGGATCTGACCTAGGTTCATGACCAGCTCATGAATATCTCAAGTGGTAGAATGAGCAAGCAAGTTGAGTGTGAGACCCTGAGTTCAAGCCCTAATTCTGGCAGAAAAAAACAAAAAATGGAATGAAAAATGAGGTAAATTATAAGTAAATGTTATTTGGGGATATTTAAGAAGTTTCAATGGTGGGCTGAGAATGTGGCTTACTGGTAGAGAGCTTGCCTAGCATGCATGAAGCCCTGGGTTCGATTCCCCAGAACCACATAAACAGAAAAAAGCCAGAAGTGAAGCTGTGTCTCAAGTGGTAGAGTGCTAGCTTTGAGCACATAGAGGCTCAGGGACAGAGCCCAGACCCTGAGTTCAAGTCCCAGAACTGGCCAAAAAAAAAAAAAAAAAGTTTTGATGAGGGGCTATATATTTTTCTAATATCTTCTTTGTTAAGTGTAATGTTTTTGAAGTTATTCTTTGACTTTAAAAAATACTAATAGTTGAGCCATCCAAATTATTATCTTTGAGATCTTTATGTGTGTATATATATATATATATATATATATATATATATATACACACACACACACACACACACATTTTTTTTTCCAGTCATGGGGCCTGAACTCTGGGCCTGGGCTCTGTCCCTCAGCTCTTCATCTCAAGGCTAGCGCTCTACCACTTGAGCCACAGCACCACTTCCGGCTTTTTCTGCTTATGTGGTGCTGAGGAATGGAACCTAGGGCCTTATGCATGCAAGGTAAGCACTCTACCACTGAGTCACCTTCATAGGCCCGAGATCTTACTATTTAACAAGGCACAATGATAGAAAATTAGGGAATTTTTTTAAGCACATGATTGAGAAGACATTAGAATACTAGACACTAGAAAAATACAAGACACTAGAAAAATACCAATTACTGGATTTTGATTTACTAGGAAACAGCTAACTTGGTCTTTTTTTTTTTTTTCCTGAGCGGTGTTGGTAAAGGGGCTTGAACTTAGGGGTCTTACTTGGCTTTTTTACTCAAGACTGGCATTCTACCACTTGAACCACACTTCCACTTCCAGTTTCTACTGATTAATAGTCTCATGATTTGTCTGCCCAGTCTGGCTTTGGACCTCAATTCTCAGATCTCAGCCTCCTGAGTAGCTAGAATTACAGGCATGAACTACGCTGGCTCACTTCTTACATCTTTTCATTCCTTCTCTTGTTACTGCACTTGTGAAGTTGGAATGGAAATGTTTCATGTTGCTCCCATATAAGAAAACACTGCTTTTGCTTCATACGCCTATCTAGTAACTGACCTACCTTTCATTTATGGTTTAAATAGCTTTTATTAAAACAGCAACATCTTTCTCCTTCACCCACCAGTTTGCCTTTGCTGTTTTATCTAAGTTGTTATTTCTACTGCTTCACAGAATTTTGCTAAGTATCCCCCATGATGGAAAGTTTATTGGACATTATTTCTTTCTCATCTTCTTAGCATCATTTCACATTCCTCCCCTCAGTTCTCTCCACCTCATCCACAGCTTGTCCCCACCTAGTCCCCACCCCCATGGGATCTAGCTAGGCCTAGGCTGACTTGAATTTGGAATCCTCCCATGTAGCTGGAATTACAGGTTTGCCTACTAAGCTTGTTTCTCTCTCTCTTTTTCCTTTGGTTTAAATTAATTCTTGGGCTTCTTGATAACTTTTCTTCTACTTTTCCTGTTACTTTCTGGCCCTCTATTCTTTTATCTTTGAGTAGTGTAGCTTTGTTTTGTTTTTTTTCCTATGCATGTCACCTAAGATTTTATTTGTTTCCATCTAGTTTCCAGATAAGGTCTCTTTTCCACTGAGGCTTCCATGTATCTTACCATCTACTTAGGGCAGCCTTGTTTGTTTGAATCAAAGGTGCTTCACAGTTAAGATGCTTCAGACATCTTTTCAATTTTAAAAATTCGTTTTTATAAAGATGATGTATAGAAAGGTTACCGTTACATAACACACATCTTTTTTTGTGTGTGTGTCAGTTGTGGGGTTTGAACTCTGGGCCTGGACACTGTCCCTCAGCTCTTCAGCTCAAGGTGAGCGCTCTACCATTTGAGCCACAGTGCCACTTCCCGTTTTCTGGCGGTTAATTGGAGATAAGAGTCCCATGGACTTTCCTGCCCAGACTAGCTTTTAACCTCGATCCTCAGATCTCACCTCCTGAATAAGATAACAGGCGTGAGCCACTGGCACCTGGCACACATATCTTTTAGTATTATGGACTAACTCACTGGAAACCTGTGGAAACTTCTGGCAACTCCTCCATTATTCTTCCCTGTTCTTGTGCCCCTCTTGAATACTACTATTCATCTGACAGGTCCTGTAGATTCTTCTTAAATTTGCCTATTCAGTATCCACTGGTGCTACCCATTGCAAATGTCTATCTGTTTAGACAGCTGTTCTGGCTTTCTCTGAGCCATTGTCCACACTAAGCTCCCCTGTAGTACTGTAGTACTTTACTTTTTTGAGGGGGGGCAGAGCTGAAGACTGAGCTCAGGTCCTTGCATTAATTAGCCAGGCCGTGCTCTTTCACTGGGCTAAATCCCCAACCCCTACTATGGTCTTTTTTTTTTTTTTTTTGGCCAGTCGTGGGGCTTGAACTCAGGGCCTAGGCACTGTCCCTGAACTTCTTTTGCTCAAAGCTGCCACTCTATCACTTGAGCCACAGCACCACTTCTGGCTTTTTCTGTTTATGTGGTACTGAGGAATTGAACCGAGGGCTTCGTGCATGCTAGGCAAGCACTGTACCACTAAGCCACATTCCCAGCTCATGTCGTACTTTTAGGATAGAATTTAAATCAAGTTACTCCTCTCCTTTAAAGTCTTCTGGTGATTTCTCATCAGTATACTGCTCTGGTTTAAATGATGATGTCTCTCCAGAATTCAGATTGAACTTAATCTCCCTGGTAGTGATACTGAGAGATGGGGATTTGGAGAATTGCTTGTCTGGGGGTTCTGCCCTCTTGAATGGAATTAAGTGCCTATAAAAAGACTTTTGAAGTCAGGTACAGGAGGCTCACATCTGTAATCCTAGCTACTTAGGAGGCTGAGATTTGAGGATTATAGTTTAAAGTCATCCTGGACAGTCAAGTCCTTGAGACACTTACTTCCAATAAACTCAGAAAACACTAAAAGTGAAGCTGTGGTTGAAGTGGTAGAGTGCGAGCCTTGAGCAAAAAAGCTCAGACAGAGCCCAGGTCCTGAATTCAAGCCCAGGACTGGACAAAGGGGCTTGAGAGTGTGAAGTTGCCTTTTAGCCTTCTGCAATATGAGAACATAGAGACCTGGACTTGACATGGTCACTACTTAATCTTGTGTTTCTCAGAACTTAGAACTGTCTTCCTTCCTTCCTTCCTTCCTTCCTTCCTTCCTTCCTTCCTTCCTTCCTTCCTTCCTTCCTTCCTTCCTTCCTTCTTTCCTTCCTTCTTCCTTTCGTTCTTTCTTTCGTTCTTTCTTTCATTCTTTCTCTTGAACTCTGGGCCTGGGCACTGTCCCTGCACTCTTCAGCTCAAGGCGAGTGCTCTACTTCTTGAGCCACAGTGCCACTTCTGGTTTTCCAGTGGTTTATTGGAGATCAGAGTCTCACGGACTTTTCTGCCCGGGCTGGCTTTGAACCATGATACTCAGATCTCAGCCTCCTGAGTAGCTAGGATTACAGGTGTGAGCCACCGGCGCCCAGCTAAAGTAACTTTCTGTTGTTTATAAAGTATTCAGTTTAGCATTTTGCTGTAATAGCACAAACTGACCAAAATGTAGATTTACCTATCTCAATGGGGTCTAAGAGTCCTTATATAATAGCTTTTGTTGTTTTACACTTGCTGCATTCATCTTATTGGACTCACCTTACAAGTCTTACTGGCCTTTTAGTTAAAAAAACAAAACAAAACAATAACACTCATATTCTGCTCAGCAAATGTGTTCTGACTTGAAAACTCATTCCTTTTGATCTGATATTACTCATTTTTAGGTCTTTTCTTGTAGTTCATACATTAATTACTCATTTGATAAAAATCCTTTGAGTACCCACTATATGTTAGCTACTATTCTAGGTCATATAAATACTGAGCATGTCAAAATCCATATTCTTAGCAAATTTTCATTATGGAAAAGGGGATAGATAATATACATAAAAAATTTAATGCTTCAGATAAATGAAGTTGTGCTTAGGAAAATTAAGTACAGTTAGATGGGGATAGAAAATAGGGAAGGAGAACTTTACGTTAGGAAGGTTAGGAAGTCCTTGGAGGTAAGCTAAAATTTGAAAGGTTGGGAAGACATCTGTGTGAATAGCTATGGAATAGGAAGGGTAAAGGTTGTGATGTGAGAAAAATATTTCTAAGGGTTTTGTGACCCAGAGGCAGTTAATGAGGACCAGAGAAGAGAAATTAGATTATCAGGTGTTTATGTAGGGCCTTCGGGGGTCTTGGAAAGAGGTAACATTCTGAATAGATGTAGTTATTGGGAGTACTAACTAGCTTTTTGTTTTGGTATTAATACTGGGGTTTGAACTCAAGGCTTTGTGCTCTTGTTTGGGTGTTTTGCTCAAGGTACTCTACCACTTGAGTTATACCTTGTCTAGCTCTTTGCTGGTTTAAGAGGACATAAAAGTCTCACAAGATATATCTGCCTAGGCCTCCTGAGTAGCTAGGATTACAGGTGTGAGCCACCAGTGCCTGGCTCAGTTTTACTTTTCTTTTTTTGGGGGGTTGGTCATGGGGCTTGAACTCAGGTCCTGAGTGCTGTCCTGAGCTTCTTTTGCTCAAGGCTAGTGTTGTACCACTTGAGCTACAGTGTTTTCTTGTGGTTTATTGGAGATAAGAATCTCATGGACTTTGCTGTCCCAGCTGGCTTCAAATCATGATCCTCAGATCTTAGCTTTCTGAGTAGCTAGGATTACAGGTATGAGCCACTAGCACCTGGCCACTACTACATAGCTTGTTAGAAGAATCTTCTAAGCAGTGAAAAACTATCAAGTTTAAGTTGATAGATACAGGTTTTTTTAAAATCTAATTTTTCTTGAAAACTTAAATTTTATTGGCAATTATTGCTATTACTTGCCAGTCTGTTTGTTCATTTTTAGGAAAATGTCTACCAAAGAGTCTAAGTAACTATAGTTGATCCATAGATTAAAAAAACCAGTAATAGAATTCTGTAAAAGATGTTCTGTTCAGTTTACAAATATATTGCACAATATTTTTCCTAAGTGTATCCATCATAACTTAAGCTATGATGTATATTGAGCGTTTCTGACTAAAGTGTTTTTTTTTTTTTTTTTGGCTGAGTTTAGGACTTGAACTCGGCCTGGGTGCTGTCCCTGAACTTTTTTTGCGCAAGGCTAGTACTCTGCCACTTTGAGCCACAGGGCTATGTCTGGTTTTCTGGTGGTTAATTGTATAAAGAGTCTCATGGGGAGCTGGGAAGGTGGCTCAGTGGTAGAGTGCTAGCCTCACATGCATGAGGCCCTGGGTTCGATTCCTTAGCACCACATAAGCAGAAAAAAGCCAGAAGTGGTGCTATGGCTTATGTGGTAGGACGCTGGCGTTGAGCTGAAGAGCTTAGGGACAGCGCTCAGGCCCAGAGTTCAGCCCCCATGACAGACAAAAAAAAAAAAAAAGAAGTCTCATGGATCTTCCTGCATGGACTAGTTTTGAACTGCAATCCTCAGATCTCAGCCACCTGAATAGCTAGGATTACAGGCGTATGCCACTAGTGCCCAGCAGATAAAGTTCTTTTTTTTTTTTGGGTCCGGTCGTGGGACCTGAACTCTGGGCCTGGGCGCTGTCCCTCAGCTCTTCAGCTCAAGGCTAGTGCTTTACCACCTGAGCCACAGCGCCACTTCCGGCTTTTTTCTTTTTGCTTATGTGGTGCTGAGGAATCGAATCCAGGGCCTCATGCATGCAAGGCAAGCGCTCTGCCACTGAGCCACATTCCCAGCCCCGAGATATAAAGTTCTTTATGCAAGAATTCTCTTTGTGGATCAGGAATGTGGCTTAGTGGTAGAGTGCTTGCCTAGCATGTACCAAGCCTTGGGATCTAGCAAGCACCAAGCCCTGAGATCGATTCCTTACTGCCACATAAACAGGAAAAGCCTGGAAGTGGCACTGTGGCTCAAGTGGTAGAGTGCTAGCCGTGAGCAAAAGAAGCTCAGGGTCAGTATCCAGGCCCTGAGTTCAAGTCTCAGGACTGGAAAAAAAATAAAAAAAGAATTCCATTTGCTATATATTCTTTTTTTTTTTTGGGGTCCGGTCGTGGGGCCTGAACTCTGGGCCTGGGCGCTGTCCCTCAGCTCTTCAGCTCAAGGCTAGCGCTCTACCACTTGAGCCACAGCACCACTTCCGGCTTTTTTCTTTTTGCTTATGTGGTGCTGAGGAATCGAACCCAGGGCCTCATGCATGCAAGGCAAGCGCTCTACCACTGAGCAACCTTCCCAGCCCCTGCATAGTATATATTCTGTGCTAATTATTTTGTATAGATACTTAAATTCAGGGTCTTACTGTTCTGTATATTTCACCTCTGGTGTAACTACTGTGATTATAATGTGTCATATACCTGCTTTGTATAGACTTTAGCCATATCAAAAATTTAATAGTTTGTATAAATTTAATTTATAAGCAGTTTCTTACAGTTGGAACTGTAAGAAATACTAACTTTTATTAAAATGTAATAGAGGGGCATAATGGTAGACACGTATAATCTCAGCATTTGGAAGGCTGAGACAAGATAATCATGAGCCTGGGCTACATAGTGAGACACTGTCTCAAAAAATAAAACAAGGAGTCATAGGCTCTTATAGTAAAATGGTTCCTTAGCAAGCTATAGGCCCTGAGATCAAACCCCAGTGCTGTTTAAAAAACAAACACCACATAAACAAAAAACACTGGGAACTACCTCAAGTGCTAGAATGTTTGCTTAGTAAGTGCCAGACATGAAGTCAATACCTTAAAAAAACACACACATACAAGATAGCGAAATACGCAGTAATCATAATCTCTAATTTAATCCTGTTCTCACGTTGTGTTTGAAGATATTCCTTTTTTTTTTTTTACCCCTGGGCCAGTCCTGGGGCTTGAACTCAGGGCCTGGGCACTGTCCCTGAGTTTCTTTTGCTCAGGGCTAGCACTCTTATCACTTAAGCCACAGTACCACTACCAGATTTTCTGTTTATGTGGTACTAAGGAATCAAACCCAGGACTTCATGCATGCTAGGCAAGCACTCTACCACTAGGCCACATGCCCAGCCTACATTCTTGTTTTTTATATTATCCTTGGTACATAAATATCTTCCCTTTTCAGTACTAATATATCTTAAAAATATCTGAAGTGAGAAAAAAAAGGACAAAAAATGGAGGTATACTTTTGTTTCTGCCATTTTGCTGGCTTTCCCCCCTATCTTTGAGACAGATTGTAGCTAAGTACATAATCCAGGCTGGCCTCAGATTTTTCTCCTGAGTGCTAGGATTGCAGGGGTATGCCACCACACCTGGGTCCCCTTTATTTCATATACTTAATGTTTTCTGTGAGAAAAAAGGTATTGGCTTAGTTTCTTTGTTAAGCCATGCCTCTTTCAAAAGACTTGAGAATCCATTTTGCCTTTTCAGTTTCATGTTCCATTAAAATTAATAGTAAAAATTTACTTTGAGTAGGTGGAAGACAAACTATTAATGCTCTTATTGCTTTAGAATAGTCACAGAATACCATAAAGATCCCAAAGGAAACTGGCAAAATGTTACAGAATCCCAAGTTAGAATCACAGGAGTGTTTCATAAATACATATATATATATTATATATATATGTATATGTAACATGCTTCATAGATGGTAGAATCTATTTGTTACTTAGTCAGTTATTTGCCATTTTTTTGTTTTTGCTTTTGTTTCTCCTTTCCTTCCTTCCACTTCCCTTTTCCTTTCCTTTCCCCACTTCCTTATTTCTCCTCTTCTCTCCTTCTTTCCCTTCCCTTGCACCTTTTTTGAGACAGACAGGGGTCTCACTAAGTTGTCTGGTTGGCCTCAAAATTCTTGTCCCAAATGATCTTCCACTTCATCCTCTCAAGTAGTTTGAATTATGATTGTGTATCACAGTGCCTGGCTTAGCAGGTTTTTACATCCCTATATGTGTCAGAGCAGGTTGGCAATTAGATATAATCTTTTTCCTCAGGGGATTTTCTTTTGTGTCCTCTACTGATAAAGTAGATCATAAACTATAATTATACCAAGGAAAACATATGTTGATATGAGGCTCTATCTTAGGTGTCTCTAGTGAGCTTGGTGTGGCAAAGAAAGAAATTGGAGTTCATATCTGAAAAGTGGATATGTATTAACACTGTTGGTAATAAGGGGATTAGCATGTGCATGGGTCCAAAGGTGAGAGAGTGATTTTTGAACAATATATAGGGTGCTGTAGAGAGAATGAACAGAAAATGATCTTTCAGGATGTAGGGAAGAGCCATACTAAGCAAGGACCAATTTGCTGTGTTAGGATTTTGGTCTTTCCTTTTTTTTTTTGGGTCCAGTCGTGGGGCCTGAACTCTGGGCCTGGGCGCTGTCCCTCAGCTCTTCAGCTGAAGGCTAGCGCTCTACCACTTGAGCCACAGCGCCACTTCCGGCTTTTTTCTTTTTTTGCTTATGTGGTGCTGAAGAATCGAACCCAGGGCCTCTGGCACACAAGGCAAGCGCTCTACCACTGAGCCACCTTCCCAGCCCCTGGTCTTTCCTTTTTTTTTTTTTTTTTGGTGAGGGTAGTTGAAAGTTTTATGCAGATGACGAAAAATTGTACTTTTATTGAGAATGGAGAACAGATTTTAAGGAGGATTGAATTATAGATGGGAAGAAGTCCAAGAAGAGATTGGGAAAAGGCTGGTCTAGAAGTGACAATCTTGAATAGTAGTGGTTTATTTAAAATTTCTAGTGGCTTGGAGTCATAATAGGTTATGATTCCCTGGCTTCTGTAGAAAGAGTTCTTGACATTATTGGGATATATTGAACCTATGTACTTAGGAGGGAGATTTGTTTAAAAATTAATTTTCTGCTCTGTATATAGGTATATAGAAACCAGTGCGTGATAGAGGTTTTAGATCCAAGGAACATAAAATTGCTCTGTAGTATACACATGGATGGATATATCCTTTCCCTTCTTTCTTTCTCCCCAATTCCCCTCCCTTCTCTCTCTTGTGTACTAGGCAAGAGCTCATTCATAGAGTTGTATCTCCAGCCTAGTACTTATATTTAAATAAGGAAATAGTCTGTATAAAAGAAATTAGTGTGGGCTGGGAAGGTGGCTCAGTGGTAGAGTGTTTGCCTTGCATGCATGAGGCCCTGGGTTCCATTCCTCAGCACCACATAAGTAGAAAAAAAAAAGCCGGAAGTGGCACTGTGACTCAAGTGGTAGAGCACTAGCCTTGAGCTGAAGAGCTGAGAGACAGTGCCCAGACCCAGAGTTCAGGCCCACGACTGGACCAAAAAAAAAAAAAGAAATTAGTGTTTGGAAAGTTTTTCTTTTTTTTTTTTGTTGCCCATCAAGGCCTGGGCACTGTCCTGAGCTTATTTGCTCAAGGCTAGTGATCTACCATTTGAGCCACAGCTGTACTTTTAGATTTTTTGGTGGTTAATTGGAGACCCCAGAGTCTCATGGCCTTTCTATCCAGGTGGGCTTCAAACTATGATCTTCAGATCTCAGCCTTCTGAGTAGCTAGGATTACAGACACGAGCCACCAGTGCTTTGGCCTTTTTGAACAGGTTTTGATTTTAGTTTTGTCAGAATTTTTAGAAAGAGACAAGGTCAAGCAACACTAAAAAATAAAGGTAATTAATATGATCCTACAAAATACTTAAGTAATGCAGTTGTATTAAAAGCAAAACCTAAACCTTCTTTCTTTTCTTTATGCTGTATTCATCTTCTTCTAGACTGTTGTCAAGTTTGTTTCATATGCTTCTAGTTTTTGTACAGAAGTTGAGTTACTTGGGAAGATTTATCTAGCCTTAGTGCAGGATAGATTGGAGAGGAGACAAATTTGGATTCAGTGACCAGATAGACAGCTGTTAAATTTGTTCAGATGTAAAGAGATGTGTGTGTATGTGTGTGTGCGTGTGCGTGCGTGCATGCACGCGTGTGTGCACATGCTGGTCTCCAGCTATTCCTGAGTCTTGAACTCAAGGTTTGATTGAAGATAAGTCTCACAACCTTTTTTTTTTTTGCTGGGGCTGGCTTCAAACTGTGATCCACAGATCTTAGCCTCCTGAGTAGCTAGGAATACAGGCTTTTATTTCTTTGGTTTTTATTTTTTTGGGGAGGGGTCATGGTGGAGCTGGGGTTTGAACTCATGGCCTTGCATTTGACAGCCTGGTGCTCTAGCACTTGACCTATGCCTCCAGCCCAGGTGTTAACAACTGGATCCTGGCTATAAAGAATATTTCTTGAATGGGGATAGCTATAGTGAGATTGAAAAGGAAAACAAGCAGCAATAATCCTTTGAAAGAGATCTGGGTTCTCCAAAGAGAAAGCTCAAAGATGGTTGAGGGTGCTAGTGCATAACTATAATCCCAGAATTTGGGAGACTGAGACAGGAGGATCTCCAGTTTGAGGCCAGCCTGGGCCAGTGGGGAAGGAGAGAGAGCTGGGGTGGGAAGTGGGAAGGAAGGGCACATGCATGCAAGTCTTTAAAGATGTCTTTTTTGACCTGTATGGTTTCTCTTCTACCATAAAGTTAATACGCCTACAGAAAGTAATTTGCAGTCATAGAAGTGAGTCTGTAGACCCTCTTTTTCAGCCGTTAGTACACAGTTGGTTCCTGACACTTTCCAGCTTGTACTCCTCCACAGTGGGATTGATTGGCAGAGCAGTGGGTTGCAGAGTAGGAATAAGGCTTGACTGTTAGCTGGCTGTGTAGGCAGACGTGGGAAGAGGAGAGGAGAAAGGAGAGAAAGAAGAGGAAAGGGATTCCAAGGTCTCTGACTGTGTTCTATAGTGGCAGGAGATACAGGTTTCTTCTTCTAATACTCATTTTGATGTTCTGTATTGTTGAATGTTGACATTTTTCTACATTTACAAATGATTTCAACATATGTATGACTTACACATGAATTGAAACTCTCCCTATTTGAAAGGAACGTTAAGAGAGAATTCTAAGGAATATGGATGATGTTGGAAGTGCTATCTCAGGGAAAGCTCATAAAGAACAAGCTTAGTACTGGGATTGGTGGCATATGACTGTCTTCCTAGTACATGGCAAGTAGAGTTGGGTAGATCTTGAATTTGAGGCCAGCATATGCTGGTGAGGCCCTGTTTCTAAAACAAAATAAAGCATTACAGAAAAGAATGTGTTTAGTTGAGTCTTAAATTTAGTGAGTTAGGGGAATGAGTAGGTTGAGAGGCAAGATATATTAGTAGTAAAAATCACCATGATAATAAGACTGTCCAGTAGTATCAAATGGAAAGGACAGTAGTGAAGGAGATGAAATAGGAGACTAGTTCAAATGATAGAACTTTTTCTACCACTGGCTCAAGTGGTAAATACTTGCCCAACAGGGATGAAGCCTTGAGTTTAATTCCCAGTAGTACTCTACTGTTTGTGTGTGTGTGTGTGTACACACACACACATATATGTATGCATACACATATATGTAACATAACATATACATACGTATATACCACTGAACTACTGTCACTGAACTGTAGAAAAGCAGTCTAATGTTGCTTACATCTAAAAATATAAACTATGATTTAAATGTAACTCTGGTAAGAAGAAATTGTGCCTTGGTATATCCTGACATAACTGTTGTTTTTGTCAAGACATATTTGGCATAACCAACAGAAACCATTGAATAAATGGATAAATGCAGTGGAAATGAATTACAGTCAATCTACCACTTGAGCCATGCTCCTAGTCCATCCTTTGATTATTTTTAGATGTAGTTATATTTAGATTGGCTTTTGTTGGCCAGAGCTAGCCTTAGCTCATGATCTTCCTTCCTATTCCTCCTGACTAGCTGGGGTCACACACATGTGTCACCATACCTAGCTTGTTTCAATGTATTTTAACTAACTTTTTACATGGGCTGGTCTCAAACCATTATCATTTTGTTTTCTACTACCTGAGTAAACTGAGATCACAGGTATGTGCCCCTGTACCCAGCCCAGCTCCTGCTGATGTCCACCTAGAGTTTTTTTGTTTGCTTCTCTTCACAGACTACAGTTATAAATAAATAAATAACTCCCTGATAAGGGAGTTAATGTCAAAACCAATAAAAATCATAGTAGAAAAGAGTCTTGATTTATTTTTAAATTAAAACAAAAATTTTTGTGGGTCATGCAGCTTCAACCTCAAGAGGCCTAGGTGCTGTCCCTGAGGTTTTACATGCAAAGCTAACACTACCACTTTGAGCCATAGCTCAGCTTCTGGTTTTCTGGTGGTTAACTGGGGATAAGAGTCTCACTTTCCTGCCCAGGCTTGCTTTGAGTTGTGATCCTCAGATCTCAGCCTCCTGAGGAGCTAGGATTACTGGTGTTAGCCACCCAGCTTGCACTTTTAAAATGCGCAAAAATTTTGAATAGACTTTTTGCTATGAAAATGGACCAACAGGCATATGAAAAGGTACCCAGTATAACTATTAATGAAGGAGGAAATGAAAATCAAAACCACTATGAGGTATCAATTTTCACACCAATATTATGGCTATAAAAAAAGAGGGCTAGGGATGTAACTCAGTGGTTGGAGGATTTGCCTGAGTGTGTGAGGCCTTGGGTTTGACCCCCAAGACCACAAAAAACAAGCCAAAACAAAACCTCAAGAGAAATCCAATGCTGAGCTAGTTTCAAGTCTTGATCCTCAGATCTCAGTCTCCTTAATAGCTAGGCATAACTCCCAATAGCTCCATAGATTAACAACCTACGGGTGTGTGTGTGTGTGTGGCCGCCACTGCTTCACTTCTGGGTTTTTGGTTATTAATTGGTGATGTGAATCTCATGGACTTTCCTGCCCAGGTTGGCTTTGAACCACGATCCTCAGATCTTAGCCTCCTGAGTAGTTAGGATTACAGGTGTGAGCCACTGGTGTTTGGCAACTGCCGAGTTTTTAATGCCTGAGCGATTTAGAGGCACTTACTTAAACCATAGTGCAAGTGAAATTAATAAAGACATAAAAAGTGATTACCAACGATGGGTACAAAAAGGAAGATGTTAGGTCAGGTTACAGAGTAAAAATAGCAATGTGGAGGAAAAAGATCTAATTTACTGGACAGAGACTGTAATTAATAAAAGTGAGCTGGGCACTAGAGGCTTACACCTGTAATTCTAGTTATTCAGAAGGCTGAGATCTGAGGATCATGGTTCAAAGTCAGCCTTTGCAGGAAAGTCCATGATACTTGTATCACTGGAGCAGTGGCTCCAGTGGTAGAATGCTGGTCTTGAGCAAAAATGCTCAGGAACAGCCATTCAGGCTCTTGAGTTCAAGCCTCTAGAGCAGGGTGTGTGCATGCACACATGTGCACGCATACACACACACACACCCTTGGTTAGCCTGTGGAGCTATTGGGAGTTTTTGAGCAAAAAAAGCTCAAGGACAGCACACACACACACACACACACACACACACACACACACACACACACACACACACACACACACACACACACACACACACACACACACACACACACACTTGGTTGTTAACCTGTGGAGGTATTGGGAGTTTCTGAGCAAAACTCTAGGACAGCACACACGCACACACACACATACACCCTTGGTTGTGGAGCTATTGGGAGTTTTTGAGCAAAAAAGGCTCAAGGACAGCACACATACATGTGCGCGCACAACACACACACACCCTTGGTTGTTAACCTGTGGAGCTATTGGGAGTTTTTAAGCAAAAAAAGCTCAAGGACAGCACACACACACACATGTGCGCGCACAACAGACACACACACCCGTGGTTGTAACAGCACACACACACATGTGCGTGCACAACACACACACACCCTTGGTTGTTTACCTGTGGAGCTATTGGGAGTTTTTGAGCAAAAAAAGCTCAAGGACAGCACACATACACACACACACACACACACACACACACGCACACACACGTGCACGCACAACACACACACACACACCCCTTGGTTGTTAACCTGTGGAGCTATTGGGAGTTTTTGAGCAAAAAAAGCTCAAGGACAGCGCACACACACACACACACACACGTGCGCGCACAACACACACACACACACCACTTGGTTGTTAACCTGTGGAGCTATTGGGAGTTTTTGAGCAAAAAAAAGCTCAAGGACAGCACCCAGGCCGTGAGTGCAAGTCCCAGGACCAGCGGCCCCCCCTCACTCCCCCCCCAAAAGTGTACTATAGTTGAGATAAGTTATTATAATTGGTCTTTCCATAAAAGTTATAAAAGTATATGAATTTTTTTTTGGGGGGGTGCAGGTCCTGGGGCTTGCACTCATGGCCTGGGTGCTGTCCTTGAGCTTTTTTTGCTCAAAGCTAGCACTCTACTATTTGGGTCACATCTCCACTTAAGGCTTTTTGGTGGTTAATCAGAGAGATAAGAGTCACAGACTTGGCTGCCTAGGCTGTTTTTGAACTGTAATCTTCATATTTCAGCTTCCTGAGTAGCTAGAATTATAGGTG
Source organism: Dipodomys spectabilis (assembly GCF_019054845.1). NCBI lineage: Eukaryota > Metazoa > Chordata > Mammalia > Rodentia > Heteromyidae > Dipodomys > Dipodomys spectabilis. The sequence continues at coordinate 7,433,763 of NW_024870773.1, forward strand.
TGAGCTACTGGTGCTTGTCTTGAGCTAACTTTTTTTTTTTTTTTTTAATTTTATGTTCTTCCCACGTTCATTCATTTCCCTAGATGTATTTAAATTTGAACAGCCTTCCAAAAGATCCCTTGAGAATGACATTTCTTGTAGCATAGCTTCCTTGATCATAAGAACTTTAAGGAAAGAACAATTTAATATTATTGTCACACAAGCCTGGAAGGCCTTCTAGGTCATTCTTTCCCCACAAACCCTCAATCTCTGGGACTGGATGAACTGTGTTTGCTTGTGTTACCAGGATTATACTTTTGGGGGGGTTAACGCTGATCCTGGGATTTGAACTCAGGTTCTGGGCATTGATATGTAGACTGACCAGTTTTAGTTCTAGATTGGCTTGTAATTCCTTTTGTAGTTGAGAATGGCCTCATACTTATTTCACCTCACTTCTGTCTTCAAGCTAGGATTATGCATGTACAATAACATTCCAGTGAATTGCTTGCTTTCTTTTTAATGCTATATCATCCCTTATGGATTTATTTCTCTTTCTGTTTTACAGTTAACACGTTTAATGTCAGAAACAGGAAACATTGAAGAGCGTATAGTATTTTTGTTGTTGTTTGTTTTTCTGGACTATTGGTTATATAGCCCAGCTTGGCCCAAGAACTCTTGTCTTAGTGTCTCAGCTGTGATAGCACTCCCAACTTGTCTAACTTTTTAGATCACAATTATGACAAGGGTGTTTTCTTTTTTGATATCAAGTATTTACATATAATAAAGAGAAAGATTTTTTTCTCTATTGTAATATATGAAGATTGAAGTAAAAGAGAGGAAAGGCAGTAGTAAATAATCATAATTTGAAATAAAGGTATAAGGGTGGAAGAGAAAAGTAATTTTACTTCAGGAAGTAAATAGGTTACTTTGTGAGTTTGTCACCTTTTGGGGTGAGAAAGGATTTAGAGACTTAAGACTATTAGATCTCAACTTAGTAAAATCTTTTATTTTTTCAGGTAGATAAAGAGAAAGAAGAGTTTATTTATTTATTTATTTATTTATTGTTTTGGGTCCGGTCCTGGGGCCTGAACTCTGGGCCTGGGCGCTGTCCTTCAGCTCTTCAGCTCAAGGCTAGCGCTCTACCACTTGAGCCACAGCGCCACTTCCGGCTTTTTTCTTTTTGCTTATGTGGTGCTGAGGAATCGAACCCAGGGCCTCAAGCATGCAAGACAAGCGTTCTACCACTGAGCCACCTTCCCAGCCCAGAAGAGTTAATTTAATGTTTGAGATGTTCATAAAGTTCAATTATCTAAGGGACTTCCTGTTTAGTTTATTTTAAGAATATTGACTGCATTGTTTATTTTAAGTTGTTACTTTAAATAGTTGACTTTTCTTTTACAGCTGAGTGTTTAATTCCATTTTAAAGCAGACTTAATGGCATAAGACATTGATGGCAAATGGGTTTCACATCACATGTCAAGTGCTAGAGCAATTAGTTAAGAGTATTGGAACTTTGCACAGAAGACTTGTATAATTAACAAAATTTGTTTTAATTCCTTGGAGAAATGCTTGCTACTTTTTTTTTTCTTTTTTCTCTTTTGGTCGGTCGTAGGGCTTGAATTCTGGGCGTGGGCACTGTCTCTGTGCTCTTCAGCTTAAGGCGAGCGCTCTACTGCTTGAGCCACAGTGCCACTTCCGGTTTTCTGGTGGTTTTTTGGAGATAAGAGTCTCTTGGACTTTCCAGCCCGGGCTGGCTTTGAACCGCGATCCTCAGATCTCAGCCTCCTGAGTAGCTAGGAGTACAGGCGTGAGCCACCGGCACCGGCTATGCTTGCTGTTTATCATGTTGCGTTACCCTTAGTATGTTAAGGAAAAATAACTCTTGTATACTAAATTTACAGTGTGACATAAATAGTGTGACAACAGTAATTTTTGACCAGATTTAACTTTCAAATTCAGAATCCTTAGGGGAAATTAACTCTACAACTGCACTCTCTTAATAATGTAGTCTCAGTCCTTATGTGGCTTTTGAACAAGGAGAAAATGAACTTTTTTTTTTTTTTAATCCAAATTACTCTGTTTTCTTGCTTTATTTGTTTAAACATGGTTAGAACCTGTCAGAAGTAGAGTGTTTGAAGAGCGGAATAAAGGGAGGAAAGAAGTGGAACAAGAATGGGAAGGGAGCAAAAATAATAGCATAGGGCTTCCTTTCTTGGCTTTTCAGTTTTGTGAAGCAGACAGGTCTGGATGCCTGAGATGCTTCCAGAATCTGGACACATGACTAAGATCTTTATATTATGTTCCTTTTCTTGTATATAGTTCTACAGGTACAAGATCTACTTAAAAAAGCCTTTTAATTTTTTGTGCCATTATTGTGCTTCTTTTGAGCTTCACAAAATTAACAATTTCTTCCATGCATGAGATGCAGTTCATCATGCAAGTCTCATTACAGAGAAAATAAATTTAGATGTATTTCAATTCTAGGAGATTTTAGTAATAGCCCCCACCATCCTGAGGTAGGGCTAGAGGAGGACATGACTGAACCTTCTGTGTTTTTGTGTGATATATCTTTTTCCTTGTATGTAGTTCTTTTTTTTAAATATTTTTTTATTTTTTATTGTAAAGATACTATACAGAGGGTTACAGTTACATGAGTAAGGTAATGAGTACACTTCCTATTGAGCATTGTTACCCCCTCCATTATTTTCCCCCTACCATCCCTTCCCTCCCTACCTTCCCCGAAGTTCTTTTTTTTTTTTTATTGTGATTGATTACATAATTTCCTGAATTTCACAGTATTGTGGAATAATGATGCTCATTTAAAATCACAAGTTCATTCTGACTGAGAAAATGAACTTTTAAGTTTTTATTTACTCTTAATTTTTTTTTTTTGGTTGGTTGTGGAGCCTAAACTCAGGGCCTGGGTGTTGTCTCTCAGTTCTTCAGCTCAAGGTTAGCCCTCTACCACTTGAGCCATAGTGCCCCTTCTGGCTTTTTCTGAGGAATTGAACCCAGGGCCCTCATGCATGCAAGGCAAGCACTCTACCACTGAGTCACCTTTCCAGCCCCTAGTCTTAAATATTTTAAATTAAAAAAATAGGAAGTATACAGTATTGTGTTTGGTTAAACTTTGTTTTTTATGTTGAGGTCTAGAAGTAGAACTGTTTCTGCTAACATTTTATAGGTAATACTTGGCTAAATAATTATGAAATAAGGGAATTTGGGAAACATAAGGAGAAATAAATAGATTTCAGTTCAAAGCAGCATTTTCTCCTTTTTTTTTTTTCCCCTCCCTGTGGGGATGACTGCCTCTCCATGTAGATTTTCTACTGGCTTTGATCTTATTCTCTACACCTTCTGAGTTCAACCTCTTGATTATCCAGTCTTAGCCTCCCAAGCAACTTCTAGCTTTTTCCATTGATACATGTGTGAAACATACTTGAAACTATAAAAACAGGCTAATGAATTTCTAGAATAAGATAGGTGGCTGAAAATAACCAAATCTTATTCAAGATTAAACTTAACTAGCTTTTTAAGCAAACTTAGAAGGGTAGTTCCAGTAGTCTCTTAAAAGACACTTGTATTAAACCTATAGTTTGTGGGGTTTTAAGATTTTTGCTTTTTCCAGTGCTGGATATCAGACTTGGGGCCTTGTACATGCTAGGCAAGTGTTGTACTGAGCTGTATCTTTAGCCTATATCCTGTATTTTACTGATAAAAGAATGCTTTCCCTCTACTGTTGGGAGCAACTTTTTATTCAGCACTGTACTAGAGTTTCTGTCACTACAATAGAGCAAGAATAAAAAAAAAAGAGAGGACATACTGATAGGAAAGAAAAAAAGTAAAATTGAGCTTAGTCACAGTATGACTAAAAGGAATTCACAAAAAGTGACTAAAGTGGGCTGGGAAGGTGGCTTAGTGGTAGAGCACTTGCCTTGCATGCATGAGGCCCTGGGCTTGATTCCTCAGCACCACATAAGCAAAAAGAAAAAAGCCGGAAGTGGTGCTGTGGCTCAGCTGGTAGAGCACTAGCTTTGAGCTGAAGAGCCTGAGGGACAGCGCCCAGGCCCAGAGTTCAGGCCCCACGACTGGACCCCCCCCTCCCCCCCCAAAAAAAGTGACTAAAGTTAATAAGTGAGTTTAGCAGTTTTTAGAGTTACAAAGTCATTTAAAAAATCAATTGTTGCTGGTGGCTCATGCCTATAATCCTAGCTGCTCAGGAGGCTGAGATCTGAGGATTACGGTTCAAACTCAGTTCATGCAAGAATCTCTGGGAGACTTTTTTTTTTCTTTTTCTGGGAGACTTTTAATCTCCAGTTAATCACCAGAAAACCAGAAGTGGCACCGTGGCTCAAAGTGATAGATGGCTAGCCTTGATTGAAAAAGCTCAAGGACAGTACCCAGGTCCTGAGTTCAAGCCCAAGTACTGACCTCCAAAAAAAGTTACCTGTCTGTAAACTTAATGAGACTATCCTCAGCTTTGTGCAAAACATTTTTAATTGAGTTGAGTTTTTTTTTTTTAAACCAGTACTGGGGGCTTGAACTCTGGGCCTGGGCACCAACCCTGTACTCAAGGCTACCACTCTAACACTTGAGCCCCAGCACTACTTCTGGCCTTTTCTGTTTATGTGGTACTGAAGAATTGAACCCAGGGCTTCATGCATGCTAAGCAAGCACTCTACCACTTAGCCACATTCCCAGGCCATAATTTTGCTTTTCTGTAGAATGTATTTAAAGAATGTTAATGGAAATAAGTATTGTTTCTGTTTTTTTTTTTAGGCTACAGACAAGAGAAAAGCTTTAGAAGAGACCAAAGCATATACAACCCAATCTCTAGCTAGTGTTGCTTATCAAATAAATGCATTGGCCAACAATGTATTGCAGTTGCTGGATATCCAAGCCTCTCAGCTTCGGAGAATGGAGTCTTCTATCAATCATATCTCACAGGTACAGTTTGTAAAAATCTTTAAATCCATATATACTTAAATGGCAGCATATGTCTGAGCAACAGTCTCAAATTGCATAGTGACAATGGGAAACTGGGAAATCTCAGGCAAGTTGAGTGATCAACCTTGCCCTCTTGATGCAATTAAACCAAGCTGTATGAGGCTGGTACTGGTTTGATGTCATCCTTGTTTTACAGATTTTTCTCTTTAATAAGTACACTCTTAATAATGATAAAGTATATAATATAGCGAATACATAATCCAATAACATAATGGTCTGCTATCATCAAATACTATGTAACATAAAAAGTTGTATATGCTACCCTTACAATTGGAATTACAATACATATATTTTCACCTATATATGTGAATATACATACAAATGTGTATATATATAATATGTGTATATATATATATATGTATAAATAAAATGTTAGGACATTGTGACATCACTAGGCATAGGGGTTCTTGTTTGCTTTATTCTCTTGTTTGGTCTTTTTTGCTCATGGATGGCACACTTCTACTTGGACCACACCTTTACTTCAGCTTTTTGCTGGCTAATTGAAGATAAGAGTCTTGGATTTGTCTGCCTGGGATGGCTTCAAACCATGATCCTCAAATCTCAGCCTCCTAAGTAGCTAGGATGATACATGTGAGCCACTAGTGCCTGGCTAAATTAATGAGAATTTTCTCTGTCTCTCTTGTGGGAGAGTGTTACCAGGAGTTAGATCTGGGCCTTGTAGTTGCTGGGTGAATGATTTACCACTTGAGCCACACATCAAGCCCCTGGGGTTTTCAGCTCTTTCAATCTTAGTGGAGTACTGATGTACCACATTCTACCACTGACTAAAATTTAATTCAGTGACTGTAAATAGCTTGGAAATCGGGATTCCATACTCATTTTTAAAAATTGATTTATATTCATTATTATATTTACTTTTAGTTCAACAAACCTTTTTATTTTTTGTTTTTGAGACAAGGTCTCACCATCTAGCCTAATTTAGCCTCAAACTGTGTGATCTTTCTGCCTTAGTTTCCCAAGTACTGGAATTACAGGTATGGACTTTTTTTTTGCCAATCCTGGGGATTGAACTCAGGGTCTGGGCACTATCCCTGAGATGCTTTTGCTTAAGGCTAGCGCTTTACTACTTGAGCCACAGCGCCACTTCTGGCCTTTTCTGTTTATGTGATTCTGAGGAATTGAACCCAAGGCTTCATGTATGCTAGGCAAGCACTCTACCACTAAGGCACATCCCCATCCCCCTCTTTTTTTTGGTTAAATACCTTTTAAAAATTGTAGTAAAATAAACATGACCAAATTTACCATTTTAAGTAAACAGATCAGTCACATTAAGTATATTTAGGTTGTGTAGCTGTTACCACTTTTTTTATATGTGTATGCATGTGTGTATGTGTGTGTGTGTGTGCATGTGCATGCAGGTGTGTAAAATGGGGGATTGAATCCAAGGCCTCATGCATGCTAACAAATTGCTCCGTCAGTGAATTACATCTCTGGCTTTTTATTTTTTATTGTTTTAAGGAATTGTACAGGGTAACAATTTTCCATGTCAGGTTAGGAGTATAATGCTTCTTGGACAATGTTGTCCCTTCCTTCAGTGTCCTCCATTTTCCTTTTCTCATCCCTACCCACAAGTTACATAGTTTGATTTTTACAGTGTATATTGAATTACAAGTGACTGCATTCGTTTACCCTTCTTCCCTCCATTCCTGTACCCCCTATGTGTTCCCACCCTGCCCCCCGCCACCAAAGGAAAAGCAAAACAAAAACATGTTTCCATTTTTGGAATTTGTTTGGATAAATAGTACTTCAGATATTCAGAAGAGTTATGCCTTTGGGTTCTTCCCTAAATATGTTCTCCTTTAGTACATTTCTTTGTGTATAAATGCATAAAGTTCCATTTAAGCTATCATGTTTAGTTACATTTTAGATCCAGCTTCCACAGGCAAGAGAGAACATGTGGTGGTGTCTATCTGAGCTTGGCTTACCTCATAACATGATTTGTCTATCCATTTCCCTAGAATGACATAATATTCTCTCTAATGGATAAGTAAAATTCCATTGTGTATATGTGCCACATTTTCTTGAACACTCATCTGTTTTGGACATCTAAACTGTTTCCATTACTTGGCTATTATGAATAGTGAGTGCACCAATGACCATGATTCGTGAGTGTCTTTATTATATCCTGACTTGAAATATTCTGGGTAGATGTTGGAGTGGTATGGCTGGATCATAGGGAAGGTCTATGTTTAGTTTAGCTTTTTGAGGAACCTCCAAACTGTCATCCAGAGTGGTTATACTTGCTTACTTTCCCATTAACAGTGCAATAGGGTTTTGTTGTTGTTGTTTTTTCCCCCTTATCTCCACCAGCATTTATTGTTGTTCAAATTCTCAATGTGGCCGATCTTCTCCAGCTTTTAAAAAAAAGTTTTATTTTGAGCTAGAGTCTTGCCCTGTTTGGCACAACTCAAGATTCTTCTGCCTGAGCTTCCCAAGTAGCCACCATGCCTGGCTTAATAGCTTCTTTTGAGGTAAGATAAATGGGGCCTAATTAAAGCTTACAGTTTCTTGTGGCTTTTGAAGACACTTTTGTCTGTGAGATCATCAACATTCAAATTAAAATGCTCTTTTGTGCTCTTTCCTCCTTCCTATTCCCTGCCCTTAGGCTTCCTGCAGTTATAAGATTAGTTTAATTTTGTAGAATTATATATAAATGGAACCATACAGTATGAACCTTTTCTTTCTTTCTTTTTTTTTTGGTTTGTCTTCACTCAGTTATTTTGAGATTCATCCATATTGTTGCATGTAAAAAGAGTTCCCTTTTTTTTTTTTTTGGACTGATCCTGGGGCTTGAATGCTGGGCCTGAGCACTGTCCCTGAGCTCTTTTGCTCAAGGCTAGTGCTCTACTACTGGAGCCTTAGCACCACTTTCTACTTTTTCTGTGATTAATTGGAGATGAGAGTCTCACAGACTTTCCTGCCTGGGCTGGCTTTGAATTACGATCCTCAGACCTCAGCCTCCTGAGAGCGAGGATTACAGGTATGAGTGCTGGCACCTAGCAAAAGGTCACTTTTTATAGCTAAGTGTTTCGTATTGTTACATATTTTATAATATTTGTTTGAAATCTGTTTTATGTTGTAGTTATTATAAACATTTATCAGCATTTGTGTACAAATCTTTGTATGGTAAGATATTTTTGTTTCTTTTTGGTAAATACCTCTGAGCCCACTGAATACATGTTATAGGTGTTTATAAGAAACTGCTCGAATTTTTTCCCCGAAGTATTTGGTTTAAGGATGTTTAGCAGGAACAAATTATGGGTTTTATTAAATACTTTCTGTGTATATACATTTCTGCTGAAATTTATATACTATTTCTGTGTGTATCTGTTGAAATTGATATAGTATTTCTAGTCTGTTAATACAAAGTGAAATATATATGAGATATAGTATGATATATATGTAATATACATTAGAAAGTAAATGTGTGTGTGCATGTGTGCGTGCGTGCCCACTGGGCCTAAAACTTGAACGTTGAACTCAGGGCCTGGGCACTGTCCCCTTTTGTGCTTAAGACTAGTGCTCTGCCACTTGAGTCACATCCCCACCTGTTTTTTTTTTGCTAGTTAACTGGAGATAATAAGAATCATGGACATTAGTGTTCAAGCTTCAAACTTCGATCCTTTTATTGCAGCCTCCTGAGTAGGTAGATTATGAGTAGGTGTGAGCTACCCACGCCTGGCATGAGGAATTGTTTTATTCTTTTTTTTTTATTGTGAAAATACTGTACAGAGGGGTTACAATTACATGGGCAAGGTAATGAGTACATTTCTTATCAAGCATTGCTGCCTCCTCCTTTGTTTCCCCTTCTCATTTGTTTTTTCTTTAACTTGAAATGTTGTATGAGAATGATGATGAATTCTTTGGGCTTTTGTATGTCTGAAAAAAACCTTCACTTTGTTTTTTCTCTTATTATTGTGTTTAAAATATATGTAACATAAACTTACTATTTTACCCTTTTTTTTTTTTTTTCCAGTAAGGGGTAGGTTTATTCATCGTTCAGGCTGGCACCAGGCCATCTTGGTCCTCCACGCGGTGAGGAAAGGCCTGGGAAAGAGAGAGAGCTGGGAAAGAGAGAGCTGGGAAAGAGAGAGAGAAAGAGAGAGAGCTGGGGAAAAGAGCTAAGAGAGAGCTAGAAAAGAGAGAAAGTAGCTAGAAAAGAGAAGAGCTAGGAAAGAGCTAGAAAAGAGCAGAGAGAGAGCTAGAAAAGAGAAGGGAGCTGGGAAAGAGAAGAGAAGGAAAGAGCTGAGAAAGAGCTAGAAAAGAGCAGAGAGAAATATTTTAACCATTTTTGAATGTATAGTTTAGTGACGTTAAGTACACTCACATTGTTTGTCACCCATCACCATTAACCATCTTTGGAACTTAAAAAAAATTTTTTTTTTGTTAGTTGTGGGGTCTGAGCACTGTCCCTCAGCTCTTCAGCTCAAGGCTAGTACTACCACTTGAGCCATAGTGCCACTTCCAGCCTTTTCTGCTTATGTGGTGCTAAGGAATCGAACCCAGGGCTTCATGCATGCAAGACAAACACTCTACCACTGGGCTACCTTCCCAGCCCCCATCTTTGGAACTTTTTACATCTGCCTGAACTAAAGCTATGTATCTGTTAAAAAATTTCCATTCACTAAAACATCCCTTCACTAGTCATTAATAAGCACAATTCTATCACAATTTTTACAAATTTGACTTAACCTAGGTATTTTATATAAGTAGAATCACATGGTATTGTCCTTTTATATTTGCTTATTTCTCTTAGCATAATGTTCTCAAAGTTAATTCATGTATCAGATTTTTTTTTTTTTTTGTCGGTGTGGGCCTTGGACTGTCGGCCTGTGCGCTGTCACTCAGCTCTTCAGCTCAAGGCTACCACTCTACCACTTGTGCCACAGCGCCACTTCCCGTTTTCTGAGTGGTTTATTGGAGAGAAGAGTCTCACGGACTTTTCTTGCCCGGGCTGGCTTTGAACTGTGATCTTCAGATGTAAGCCTCCTGAGTGGCTAGGATTACAGGCGTGAGCCACTGGCACCCCTCGTGTATAAGAATTTTAATCTTTAATATAGATGAATAAGCTTGCAGTGTGTGTGTGTGTGTGTGTGTGTGTGTGTGTGTATGTATCTGTATGTATTTGCAGCAGTTTCATCTTTATAATTACCTAGTATCTGCTTTTGTAAAATATCACAATGGCTTGCTGAGAGACAAGGAGGCATGAGAAGTGTATACTTTGCATCTGAGTAATGGAGGTAAAATTTCACCAGATAAACTTTGAAACAGTGACATAATTGGTTACTAGTCATGTTGCTCATCTGTTATGTATGTGGTGATTTGTAGATTGAAGAGCTAGCAGCAGTGTTTGTACTTTGTGTAATTATAGTTCTTGTAACTGAAACTTGGATGGTGTCATTTGAGTCTGTTGAAATTCCTGCATATCAGAATTGTGTAAAACAAGGACTGCCAATATGTTTCTCTTCGTTTTTTTTTTTTTTGTCGGTCATGGGGCTTGCACTCTGGGCCTGAGCGCTGTTCTTCAGCTCTTAAGCTCAAGGCTAGAGCTCTACCACTTGAGCTACAGCACCACTTCCAGTTTTCTGGTGGTTTATTGGCGATAAGAGTTTCACAGAGTTTCTTGCCCAGGCTGGCTTTGAACCGCGATCCTCAGATCTCAGCCTCCCGAGTAGCTAGGATTACAGGCATGAGCCATTGGCGCCTGGCCCAATATGTTTCTCTTTAATAACAAAACATTTAAAATTATTTTCCCTCTTGAACAATGTATGCTCTTTGTATTTTAGTAAGTCTGTTAACTGTTTACCAAATTAAGCTTGGGTGTAGTGATACATTTCTGTGATCCCAGTACTGGGGAGATTGAACAAGAGGATGTAGAGTTTGAGGCTAGCCTGGGTGGACTATATAGGTGAGACTGTCTAAAGGGTGTGCAAACAAGCAAACAAATAAAAAATAAGTTTACTAAATTCAGTTCTCATTCTGCTAAAGATATTTTAACTCATATAGTTTTTATTTTATTTATTTATTTATTTATATTTGGTCGGTCGTGGGGCTTGAACTCTGGGCCTGGGCGCGCTGTCCCTCTGCTCTTCAGCTCAAGGTGAGCGCTCTACCACTTGAGCTACAGCGCCACTTCCGGTTTTCTGGTTGTTTTATTGGAGATAGGAGTCTCCCGGTCTTTCCTGCCCGGGCTGGCTTTGAACCGCGATCCTCAGATCTCAGCCTCCTGAGTAGCTAGGATTACAGGCGTGAGCCACCAGCGCCCGGCTTTTTCATATAGTTTTTAAAATAGCTTTTTTTATAATAGCGTTATTAGTTGTCTTGCTGAGAGTCATTCAAGAAAGCATAAAGTGATAAGTAAAAGGACGTTTTATTAGTAAGCTTCCTTGAAACATTTATAACTGTTAAACAGAATTTAAGTTTACTTACAAAAGGATTTTCTTGGGGGGCATATATTCTTTGTGGGGAAGTGAAAAAGCTTTCTTTGCTGTTCCAGATTGTTCTTTAGCTATTACTTTAATAAAGTCACAAAGAATGAAAGAAATTTTTGTTTGAATGTCTTAGAACTTTGTGAGAGATTCGTTTTGGTTTTAGTTTGCATGCTGGAAGGTATGATTGTAGTTCAAATTCTTTAATGTAGTCTTAAGTTTTGTGCCTGTTAGAGCATAATCTCATCATTTCATACCAAACTTCTTAGTTCTCATTTTCAAAAAAGAAAAAGAAAAAAAAACCCAGCTTACTCTGTTAGTATTTGGATAATTCTTTATGGTGGGGAAAAAAAAATCCCTTCTCAGTGTCAATCTTTTTTTTTTTTTGTCAGTTGTGGGGCTTGAACTCAGCCTGGTGCTGTCCCTTAGCTCTTCAGCTCAAGGCTAGCACACTACCACTTGAGCCACAGCGCTACTTGGGTTTTCTGGTGATTTATTGGGGATTAGAGTCTCAGGGACTTTCTTGCCCAGGCTCACTTTGAACCGTGATCCTCAGATCTCAGCCTCCTTAGTAGTGAGGATTGCAGGCATGATCCCCTGGCACCCTGTTCAGTGTGGATCTTTTAACTTTATGTTTTGGTGTATCTTGTATTTATAAAAGTTTTCTGTTTTAACAGTGTTCCTTTTCTCTTCTTTCTTAAGTGCTTACTGAAAATTAGTACTTAAAAATTTCTACAATCAATACTCACTTTTTATTTTTTTTAATGGATTCTTAACATTTCTTGTGACACAATTATTATGTGAAAGTACCAGAAACTTTATGGAAAATACAGAAGTTAATTCCTGGAGAAAGTCCATAATTATTAAAAATTTTCAAGCCATCTACTTAACTTTATCATAATTAAAATTTGTAGTTAAAACTGACAATTTTTGTTTTTTTCTGAAATCATGTACTTTAGAATAGGAAGTGACAATGCCAATTTGAGTTTTGATTTTATAATTTATAACAAAGATATCCAAAGAAAGAAAATATTTGCCTTAAGTTATAGAGACATGCTATAGAAGTCAAAGGCTGAAGGCGAGGGCAAATTGACTTAAGTGAGAGAATGCCTTCCTGCCAAGTATGCACTTGACCTTGTGAAAAAAAATTTTTTGTGCCAGTTTGAACTCAGGGTCTTGGTCGGCACTGTTCCTGAGATTTTTTTGCTCAAGGCTAGCACTCTACCACTTGAGCCACAGCTCCACTTCTGGCTTTTTTCTTTGGGTGGTTAATTGGAGATAAGAATCTCATGGCCTTTCCTGCCTGGGCTGGCTTTGAGTTGTGGTTCTTAGATCTTAGTCTGTCTGCTAAGTAGCTAGGATTATAGGTGTGATCCACTGGCACCCAGCTAGAAGTTGAACATTTTGATGGTCCGTTTTTTCCCTTCTGTCCCACAGTGCCTTCTAATTACAATTACACTTCTAAAATTTAGAAATTAGATAAATTGCCTCATCTCTTAATTCTGTGATGAGTCATACCTTAGGCATCTTGGCTGGGCACAGTGGTTCAGGCCTGTAATCCTAGGTATTTGGGAGGTGAAGCTCAGGGGATTGAGGTTTGAGATCAGACTGGGCATACAAGTTCTTGAGACTCCATCTCAGTTATTGAGCATTATGGCATATACCAGTTACACTTGCTATGGAGAAGCACAATAGCTAGGCACAGTGGTAGTGCTATCTGTAGTGCCCAGTAATAGAGGGAAACACAAATAAGAGAATACAAGCCCAGCCCCAGTCCTAAAAGAATATCCTACCTCAAAAATAACTATTTTAAAAAGGAGCTGGAGGCACGGCCCAAATAGTAGACTGTTTCCCCTCCCCTTAAAAACAAGTGCACCTCATAGAGAATCATTTAGTTTAATATAGACAAGCCTAGTTAGTACAGGTTACTGGGGTGATAGCTTGGATTTCTAGAATTGAAGATCTAATGTTTGTGTTTCAGATCTTTTTATATGCTAAATTATGTGGGTGGGCCTTCAAATACCAAAAATTAGCACAGCTATTAAGCTCATTTAGCAATAAAATAATGTTATTACAAGTTAATACAAATACTTTCAGTTGCACTTAGTTTCTTTTTTTTTGGTCAGTAATGGGTCTTGAACTCTGGGCTTGGGTGCTGTTCCTGAGCTCTTCAGTTCAAGGCTAGCACTCAACCACTTGAGCCACAGCACCACTTCTGGCTTTTGCTGTTTATGTGGTGCTGAGGAATAGAACCCAGGGCCTCATGCATGCGAGGCAAGCACTCTACCACTGAGCTACCTTCCCAGACCCCTTAATTTCTTATTGGCTTGAACTTAGACTCTTATATTTGTTAGGAAGACATTCTAAACCACTTGAAACACTTCCACAGCCTATTTTTCCTTAATTTTCAGATAGGGTCTGATGTTTTTGTCTGGAGCCAGCCTGGGATTATCCTAATCCTTCCTACCTAGATATGGTTACGATCAGATACAACACATATCTTTTTTTAATAGCAATTTTTTATTGTGATTAAGTGATTACATAAATTTCACAGTATTGTGGGATAGTGATACTTAGTTAAAGTCACACATTCTAACCTTCATGGGGCAAATTGTCTTTATTGTGGTCTATAATGTTTATGAGTTCTGTGAGCTTTGACAATACAGTTATTTCTTCCACATCGGGTGATATGTACATTTCTTTCCTTTTGCTTAGTGTCAGCTATTCCCTTTCCTGCTCATTCCTTCCCTCCCATCACTGCCATTGAGTTGCTTAGTTCGTTCTGATCAATGACCAGTGCAGCTAATGGGTTCTGCTATTATATGTTTTCCTGTTTCCTTTTGTTTTGGTGTTGTCCTCCTAGTCTCTGAAGTGCACATACATACCATATTATATGGTCCACAGCATGGGGTCATTTAGTAATGATTCGACCAGCTGAGTGGAGTCCTTTGTTTCTCCAGTCTTGTTTACTTTGTTGTATCCTTATGTTTTGGATTTAACATCCACTTATCAGGGAGACCATGTGCCATTTGTCTCTTTGCTCTTGGCTTACCTCACTCAACATGATTTTTTCTAGTTCCATCCATTTCCCTGTGAGTTCCATTACTTTGTTCTTCCTAATGGGTGCATAATATTCCACTATATAAAGGTACCACAATTTTTTGCTCTATTCATCTGTAGTGGGGCATCTGGGTTGTTTACACATCCTGGCTATTGTAAACAGTGCTGCAGTGAACATGGAGGTGCATGTGTCCTTGTACCCTGGTTCCTGTTGTTAAGGATAGAGGCCTAGGAATGGTATGGCTGGGTCATAGGGTAGGTCTATATTTAGCTTTCTGAGGAGGACCCTCCAGACTGCTTTCCAAAGTGGTTGTATAAGTGTACATTCCTACCAGCAGTGTAATATGGTTCCTCTTTCTCTGCATCCCCTCCAGCATTTGTCGTTGGTTGAATTTAGGATGTAGGCCATTCTGACTATTGCAAGGTGGTATCTCTGGGTTGTTTTTATTTGCATTTCCTTTACAACCAGGGATGGTGAATATTTCCTTATGTGTTTCTTTGCCGTTTTTATCTCTTCTTCTGAGAACTCTTTTTTTAGTTCCCTTGCCCATTTAGTAGTTGGTTTGTTAGGTTTGGGAGGGATTAGTTCTTGAGTTCCCTATGTATACTGGATATTAGCTCCTTGTCTTATATATTGCTGGTAAGTATATTTCCCCAGTTAGTTGGCTGTCCTTCTAGTTTGGTAGCTATGTCTTTAGCTGTGCAGAAACTTTGTATTTTAAGGTAGTGTCATTTGTCAAGTCTCTCTCCAATTTGTGGTGACCCTGGAACTCTGTTCGGGAAGTTCCTGCCTCGAACTAAGTGTTTCTCCTACTCTGTCCTGCAGTAGTTTCAGAGTTTCAGGTTTGCTGTTAAGATGTTTAATTCATTTTGAGTTGATGTTGGTGCATGGTGATAGACTGGGGTCCATTTTCAGTTTTCTGTATGTGGCCACCAGTTTTCCCAGCACCAGTAGTTGAAGAGGCTGTGCTTCCTCCACTATATGTCTTTGGCTCCTTTGTCAAATATCAGCTGACTATAAGCGTGTGGTTTTATTTCTGGATCTTCTATTGGTCTTTGGGTCTGTTTTTGTGCCAGTACCAAGCTGTCTTTGTTATTATGGCTCCATAGTAGAGTTTGAAGTCTGGCATCGAGATCCCTCCGGTGTTGTCTTTTTTGCCTAAAATTTTCTTGGCTATTCTAGGTCTTTTGTTGTTCCATATGAAGTTTTGGACTGTTTTCTGTATTTCAGTGATGAACATCATTGGGATTTTAATAGGAATTGGGTTGAATTTGTATATCGGTTTTGGCAGTATGGCCATTTTAACTATATTGTCTGCCTATCCAAGAACATGGAAGGTATTTCCATTTCCTGATGTCCTCTATATTTCTTTCTTTAAGTTTTTATAGTTTTCATTAACTATTTCTTTTACATCTTTGGTTAGGTTAATTTCTAAATATTTTATTTTTTTGAGGTTGTTGTTAATGGGGTTGTTTCCTTGATTTCCCCTTCTGCTTGTATATTGTTGGTATACAGAAAGGCAACTGATTTTTGTGGGTTAACTTTGTATCCTGCTACTTTGCTGAAGTGGTTTATAAGTTCTAAGAGTTTGGGGGTGAAGTTTTTGGGATCATGGAGGTATAGTATCATGTCATCTTCAAAAAGGGTTAGTTTAACTTCTTCCTTCCCTATGCAGATTCCTTTAATGTCCTTATTGCTCTGGCTAAGGATTCCAGAACTATATTGAAGAGGAGTGGAGAGAGTGGGCATCCTTGCCTTGTTCCTGATTTTAGGAGAAGTGGTTGTAGTTTTTTCCCATAAAGTATAATATTGGTTATTGGTCTGTCCTGTATGGCTTTTATTGTCTTAAGGAATGTTCCTTCTATTCCTATTTTCTCCAGAGCTTTTTTTCTGGGGCTGGGAAGGTGGCTCAGTGGTAGAGCGCTTGCCTTGCATGCATGAGGCCCTGGGTTCGATTCCTCAGCACCACATAAGCAAAAAGAAAAAAGCCGGAAGTGGCGCTATGCTCAAGTGGTAGAGCGCTAGCCTTGAACTGAAGAGCTGAGGGACAGTGCCCAGGCCCAGAGTTCAGGCCCCATGACTGGATCCAAAAAACAACAACAAAAAAAAGCCTTTTCTGCATCAATGGAAATAATCATGTAGTTCTTGACCTTGGATCTGTTGATGTGTTGGATTACATTTATTCATTTATGTATGTTAAACCATCCCTGCATCTCTGGGATGAAGCCTACTTGGTTGTATTTTACCATTTTTTTTTTATGTGTTTCTGGATTCTGTTGGCTAGAATTTTGTTAAGGATCTTTGCCTCTGTGTTCATCAAGAAGATTGGTCTGTATGTAGTTCTCTTTTTTTGTTGGGTATTTGCCTGGTTTAGGGATGAATGTGATATTGGCATTGTAGAATGAGTTTGGGATAGCTCCCTCTGTTTCTGTTTCTTGGAAGAGTCTGAGGAGTATGTGAACTAGTTCCTCTTTAAAGGTCTTAGAAAGTTCTGTAGTGAATCCATCTGGAACTGGGCTTTTCCTTGTTGGAAGACTTCTGATTGCATCATCTATCTCATTTTAAGATATTGGCTTATTTAATTGATTTATTTCTTCTTGGTTCAGTTTGGGCAATTTGTATTTCTCTAAAAATTCACCCATTTCTGCTAGGTTTTCTTTCCTTAGTGAGTGTAGATTCTGGAAATAATTCTTTTTTTGTTGTTGTTGTTTTTTTTTGGGGGGGGGGGGTCGTCCTGAACTCTGGGCCTGGGCGCTGTCCCTCAGCTCAAGGCTAGAGCTCTACCACTTGAGCCACAGCGCCACTTCCGGCTTTTTTCATTTTGTTTATGTGGTGCTGAGGGATCGAACCCAGGGCCTCATGCATGCAAGGTAAGCACTCTACCACTGAGCCAACTTCCCAGCCCCTGGAAATAATTCTTTATAATTGTTTGGATGTCTTGGGTATTTTTTGTAATTTTTTTCTGTGGCATCCCGTCTTATTGATTTGGGTTTCCTCTCTTCTTTTTTTAGTTAATCTTGCCAAAGGTCCGTTGATTTTATTGATTTTTTTTTTTCAAAAAAAACCCAGCTTTTTAAAAAATTAATTTTATTTATAGTTTTCTTAGCCTCTATCTCATTAATTTCACCTCTTGTTTGGTTATCTTGCTCAGTCTAGTAATTTCGGGTTCAATTTTTTCATGCTTTTCTAGCAGTTTTAATTGCAACATAAGATTATTTACTTGGTCTGTCTCTGTTTTCTTGATGTGTGCACTGAATGTGATAAATTTGCCCCTCAGGACTGCTTTTGCCGTGCCCCACAGGTTTCATTGTGATGTATACTCACTTTCATTGAATTCTGGGAACTTTTTAATTTCTTCTGTGACCCAGGTGTTGTTCAGAAGTGTGCTGTTCAATTTTCATGTATTTGAGTAATGTCTACTTTGTTATTGGGAACTAACTTGATTCCACTGTGGTTGGATAAGATACAGGGGATCATGTCAATTCTCTTGTATTTGCTTAAGTTCTTTGTATGAACTATGATATGGTCTATTTTGGAGAAAGTTCCATGAGCTGCTGAGAAGAACGTGTACTGTGTCATTTTAGGGTAGAAAACTTGGTAGATATTAATAAGTTCGCTTGAAATATGGCATCACTTAATTCGGTGGCTTCTTTGCCAATCCTCTGGTTGGTAGACTTGTCCTTTCATACCCATCTTTTTGAAGTCTTCCCTCCTTTCGTACCTTTTTGCCTAGTTTGCCTTGGATCCCCAGTATCTTTGCTTTCTCTGAGTAGCTGAGACTACAGACATGTGTCATGTCTTACATGTAACATTTTAATGGAAAAAAAACACAACAAATCTGTTAATTTAAAGCATTTTTTTGGTAAAATAGCATTTTATTTTTCTCCAAGTCTCTCTCTTATGTTTGATATAAGAAAACTGGATTCTCAGGCTGGGAAGGTAGCTCAGTGGTAGAGGGCTTGCCTTGCATGCATGAGGCCCTGGGTTCGATTCCTCAGCACCACATAAGCAAAAAGAAAAAAAGCCAGAAGTGGCGCTGTGGCTCAAGTGGTAGAGCACTAGCCTTGAGCTGAAGAGCTGAGGGACAGCGCCCAGGCCCAGAGTTCAGGACGACCCCCCCCCCCCCAAAAAAAAAAAGTTACAGTTTCATTCTGATGAATGTGTGTTTCTAGTGGCATATGCTGGCTATCATCATGCTCAATTCATCCATTTTTGCTGATGCGGGGATCACACCCAGGGTCTTGTACATGCTGAGCATGTGCTGTCACTGAGTTGCACCCCCCCCCACATACCTGCCCCTATTAAAAAAAAAAATCTCCCAAGTTTTGTTAATAGGTTTCCACCTGCAGTTTCTTTTAGTTTTATTTTTTTAATCCATCCTTAATGACTTCAGTATACTTTTGGTGCCCTTATCAATAATACAAAGGAATTTCTGCTGGCTTCTTAGAGTATTAGGATGTCTCCCTCCCCCCAAACCCTCCATACTGGGCTTGAATTTGGCCTGGTACTCTCACTTTACTACTTTTCCTGCTCAAGGTTTGTGCTTTTTCACCTGCTCTACATTTCTAATTCTGGGTTTTGGTTTTGTTGTTTAACTGGAGATAGAATGTCACAGACTTTCTTGCTTGGATTGGCTTTGAGCCAGTATCCTCAGATCTCAGTCTCCTGAATACCTAGGATTACAGGTATAAGCTTGGCTCAGTTTCTAAAATGTTTTATAAAATTTAATACGGCTTTGACTTAGCACTTGTTTCCAACTCAGTGTGTCATAAAAAATGTTGAAATACTAGTTCCTAAATGCAGAATGTGACCCTATTTGGAGACAAGTTCTCTTTAAAAGGTAGTTATGCTCATGACACTATGGATGAAATGAAAAACACAATTTGTGAGTGAGGGAGCCAGAGGAAAAATCTGAGAGAACCAGGGAATGGGTGACATTGTCCAAAAAGAAATGTTCTCATTATCTGACTTACATAATTATAACCCCTGTATCACCTTTATAATAACAATAAAAAAGAAAAAAAGAGGTAGTTACATTAAAATGAGATCTCTAGAATGGGCATGATCTATTAGGACACGACACAGTAGGAAGAACTTGTAGGGATGGAAAGAGAAGATGGCCATCTATAAACTAAGGGGAGAGAACTTCAGAAATATTTAAGGCTGGTGACATGTAGGTCTTAAACCTGCAGTCTGTAGAATTCTGAGAATATAAATTTTTATTTATATCTCTACATCGGTAGTACTTTGTTATAGTTGCCCTGAAAAATGAACGTAGCATTCACTATCATACTTTTTGTATTTTGGCTATGAACTTCTTTTTGGAGTTTTTCAGACTATCTCACTATGTAGCCCATGTAGTCTTATTTTATATCCTCCTGTCTCAGCCTTGTAAATGCTGTGATAATAGATGTGTGACACCATGGCCCAGCTTGATATAAACTTTTTATTAGGCCCTTTTAGTGAGATATAATGCAGATTGATGATTGTCATTCTAAATGAGAAAAGCATTGAGTTAGTGCTCAAAAGCTAGAAGCATTTAGTATCAACATTTATTTATTTATTTATTTATTAATTATTTTTTGCCAGTCTAGGAGCTTGAACTCAGCCTGGGAACTGCCCCTAAGCTTCTTTTGCTCAAGGCTAGTACTTTACCACTTGAGCCACAATGCCACTTCTGGCTTTTTCTGTTTATGTGATACTGAGGAATCAAACCCAGGGCTTGGTCTACCACTCTACCACTAAGCCACATTCTCAGTCCCAGTAGTAGTTTTCACTTAGTTGGCTGATTTGCTAGAAAAAATACTTGAACTGCACTATTCAGTACTGTTAATATTTCTAGGATGAACCGTGCTGTGGTATGCTGAGTAATGCACACATTCCCATGTCTCCACTCCTAGAGATAGCTAAGTCCTAATCTTTGGATATATGGTGTTGATCACTATGGCAGGAAAGTTTGATTTTTTTCCTTCTGGATATAAATTAAAGGGAGATTATCCTGGATTATGCAGTGAGCCACATATGTAATTACAAATGTCTTGATAAGAGGGAAGTAAGAGGAGGACCAGAAATAGAAATGCAGAAAGCAAAATCAGGTGCTGATGGCTCATGCCTGTAATCCTAGCTACTCAGGAAGCTGAGATCTGAAGATCGTGGTTCAAAGCCAGCATGGGCAGAAAAGTCTGTGAGACTCTTATCTCCAGTTAACAACCAGAAAACTGGAAGTAGAACCTGTGGCTCAAAGTGGTAGAGTGGTAGCTTTGAGCAAAAGAGCTCAGGGACAGGGCTCAGTCTCTGAGTTCAAGCCTCATAACCCCTTCTCCCCCCAACAAAATGTTGAAAGCAATATTAATACAAGAACAAGGAAGGAAGGGGAGAAGTTGTCAAAAAGAAATGTACTCTTTTCCTGATTTATGTAACTGTAACCCCTCTGTACATCATCTTTATAATGACAGTAAGAAATTAAAGAAAAAAAGAACAGGCTTTGTGATGTTATAATAAGCCAAGAAAGCAAGTAGTCACCAGAAACTGAAGAAGATACAAGCCGATTTTAGAGGAAAGATTGTAGCTTGTCAGTCTTCCCAGAATACTAAAAAAGGTCAAGGATTTTTATAAGATACTACTTCCCGAGTGTAGGATATGATATAAAATGACCATATCTGTGAAGAAACAGGAAAAAGTTAGAGAGATCAAAGATGAGATATATTTATTGTACAAATGACTATTTCTTTATTTGAGTAGTCCTGGATTTAGGAACTTAAAACTTTTTATGGTCAAATTTCAAGATACTGATTGTACTTTCATCTGTCAGTAATTTTCTTATATATCTGAAGCTCTAATATCTTCACAGTTTGCTAGTCTGTCTTAGACTGGTATTTCTCACTTTCTGTCCTTGATGTCTTTCTTACTTTGTATGGTGTTACTTATTCAGTTGCTGTATGAGTCAAATTCCAGGAAATGAAATCCATTCCAGCTATTTTAAGTATGACTTAGGTCTCCATGAGTAAGTCTCAGAACTTGTTTTAGATCTCCACTGTGGAAGTAATAAACCACTGGTGGTGTGCCACTGGAATTACTGAGTTTAAGTATCTGATTCAAGGTTTTTGAAGCCAAGACTTAGACTTCTTTTGTCACTGTCATTGGCTGAACTGCCTCATGGGGTCCAGCTATTGCCTCCAATGCTAGATTCCTCCAATATCCAAAGAATTGGAAAATGTGCTCTTGCAAGAACATTTAGGGGGAAAAAAGTTCTTGCTTGCTTTATAGGGAATACATAAAAGCTGGTAGTAAGATATCTTCATTGAGTTTTAATTTCTTTCTTTCTTCTTTTTGTCTGTCGTGGGCTTGAACTCTGGGCCTGAGTGCTGTCCCTTAGCTCTTCAGCTCGAGGAGAGCACTCTTAAATTTAATTTCTGTATCTTATCAAAGTATTTCATTGGTAGATCAGACTTTGTGTTCAGAATTCTAATGTTGATTTTACCTTTTTAACTTCTGCCAAGCAAGAAGGTATTCTTGAGGTAGGGGGTTGGGAGGTTGGCATGAAGATTGAATGAGCTAGTTTACATACTTCGTTGAAATCATACATCTTTAGTACCTAACATATGCTATATATTGCATATAACATAAGTCATGCCACATAATTTTTCCTTGTATGTGGAGCTTTTGAAAAACATCATATCATTAATTTTATTTTTATTTAATTTATTTTTTTGCCAGTCATGGGGCTGAACTCTGGGCCTGGGCACTGTCCCTCATCTCTTCAGCTCAAGGCACTTGAGCCACAGTGCCACTTCCGACTTTTTCTGCTTATGTGGTGCTGAGGAATCGAACCCAGGGGCTCCCTCATGCATGCAAGGCAAACACTACCACTGAGCCATCTTCCCAGCCCCACCATTAATTTTTAAACTTAGCACTATAGTTGATACAGACAAAATGTTCATGAAATATGTGTTAGAAAATTTTGTTTGTGATGGGTTGGTACATATATTGTTAAATACAATACATGGAAGTGGTTTGAAGGACTTAACCTCTCCCTTCTTGGCCCAATCTTCTTATGTATTTAAAGGTAGAATATTAAGGATTGGCCCTCACCCTATTATTGCAAGTGCATATGGACGTCAGGCAAAACCCCAAGTATGGGTGGACATGAGGGCAGGTGAATCTCGACTTAAGCCTGGCCTTCCATTGTGAGCCTAACCCAAAAGTCCCTGCCTCCTCAGCCTTAAGGCCTTTTCAAGTAACTTCTGTCCCCTTGCTCAGACCCCATAAAAACCTAACTCCAACCCCACCTCCTTGCACAACCTCCATTCTCACTGGAAGGTTGCTGCGACTCACTGCTGTGCCTCAGTAAATAGTTCTTGCCTGTCGAGATGTAGAAGCTGGCCTGTTCCTTTTTCCATTTTCCTAATATGGTTAAGAAAGAACTGTGATCAAGAAAAAAGTGCTGTGAGCATACAGTTTAAATGGCACTGAAAGGACCACATTTAAATTAAGTTTTAGAGAAAGCCTGTGCATTTATGATTTAACATTGGAGTACACATATTTTCCAGTCTAAAGTAATTGTGTTAGACCAAGACATGAGTGGCCTTTTTAGTGTGACTAGGATACAATCAATCGTGTTTGGAATGAGGAATATAAATGGAGATTGGTTTGGAAAAATAATTCTGAAATGCTTAAATGACTTAATTTTCCTTTTATTTGGTATTGTTAGGTACTATGCAAGGGAAAGCATCTTTAGGGATAAACTACTACACTTGATGTGTATATTTGTGTGAATGTGGGTTGATAGACTCAAGTGACCAGCCAAGATCACTGGAGTCCACTGACTTAGTCTTTAGACAACCTATAGTAAATTTGGCTTATACTGAACTGAGCATGCTCAGTGTCTGCCATAATCTTGGTGTTTTGAACATGATGTGTTTTATGACCCTTAACTGAGCAGTGCAGAAATGTGGCTGCTATATACCTCTCTTTTCTTCCCTCACGCCTCCCTCCCTCCTCCTCTCCATTAAACCTGAATTAAAGAAAAAATAACATGTTTTAGAAATCGGAGACTCTGTTTTACATTAAAGGAAAACAGCAAATTATCTGTATTAAACTTCATCTAAACCCACATTCTGTCTTAAATAATTCTTTTATGACATTGAGGAAATAGACCTCTAATCTCCTCTCTGTTGATTCTAAGTTTGGACTAAACAATTTATTTGTTGTACTCTAGTTAATGTTCTAAGAAGAGATTGTTTTCCTCACACTTGGAATACAAACTACCTTCTATGAGAAAATAAAGTGTGGCACTGTCTTCCTCACAGCCTGATTTTAAGCAGCTAGTTTGTGAGTTTCATTTGAGATCCCGTATTCTTTTGACTGTAAGACTTCAAACTATAGCTCAAACCTCCTGATCTATTAGTGAGTCTTCACAGTAGCTTAATCCTCTTTCAAAGTCTGGAAATAGTTCTTTCACTTCCTATAGTTTACAGTTCAGATTTCTCAGCCTGGCATGAAAGGCTCTTTGATCTGGTGTTTTTCAACTTTCATCCTACTTTATGCTGTACTCAGCATCATAACATGTTCCAAACTCACAAATTTTTGTGTCTTTCTGCGTTTCCACAGTGTATTTATGTTCCTTCGAACTCACTTTATCTTATGTTTTCTGCTTCACACCAGCACCATGTGAAGTCTTGGTCATCTCAGGACTGGTTCTCTTCTCTAGCCAACTTGTTTCTATTCCTATCATTGATTTTAGATGTGTTTCCCCTATCTCTTTAAAGGTAAAGATCATGTTTTATTTATCAGTATATCTTCAGTAATAACTGACACTTAAAAGGCAGTATGAGATGATGTGCTTTGGAATCATAAAGACCTATTTTGAATCTGAGTTCTCTGCTCCCGTGATTTGTTCAGATTATATAATTTCTTTGAGTTTAGTTTTCTTTTCTTGTCTACAAAACTGACACAGTAATGTTAACCTTGGAGATTCAGGTAGAAATTGTATATATAAAACTTAGTTTCCGGGTGTTGGTGGCTCACGCCTACAATGCTAGCTACTCAGGAGGCTAAGATATGAAGATTGCAGTTCAAAGCCAGCCTGGGCAGAAACCTTTGTGAGACTCTTACCTCCAGTTATCCACCAGAAAACTGGAAGTGGAACCAGAAGTGGCTCAAAGTGAAGAGTGCTAGCCTTGAGCAATAAAGGTCAGTGACAGCACCCATGCCCTGAGTTCAAGCCCCATGGCCAACAAAAAACCCCCAAAAACCTCTAGTTAAGGGAATTAAATAAACAAGCATATAAATAAACATTGTAACAGAGTGTTGCCATTATTAGTCTTTTTTTTTTTTTTTTGGGTCCGGTTGTAGGGCCTGAACTCTGGGTCTGGGCGCTGTCCCTCAGCTCTTCAGCTCAAGGCTAGCGCTCTACCACTTGAGCCACAGTGCCACTTCCGGCTTTTTTCCTTTTTCTTATGTGGTGCTGAGGAATCAAACCCAGGGCCTCATGCATGCAAGGCAAGCACTCTACCACTGAGCCACTTCCCCAGCCCCATTATTAGTCATTTTTATCAACTATCTCTTTTGTAAAATTAATCCCCCCTTGTGTTCCCACTGTCTTCTATTCAACCTCTTTTTTGCTCCAATCAGAATTTATGCACTCTGATTTTTTTCCACTTAAGATAAGCTTTCTTAACTATGCCCTTTTAGATACTACCTTTCCCCCTCTAGTTTGTAACCCAAGCTGTTGAATATATTATCTCATGGCACTTCTTTCCCCAGACATATGCGTGCCTCAATCCATTGTGATTTGACATTTTTTCCCCTTCCCACTTGGTGGATGGTACTTTTGTAGAGATCATCAATTCTTTCTGTTTTCTAATTCTAGTAGCATTTTGAAGCCTTCCCCCTCTCCCCCCCTTTTTTTTTGGTTGGTTGTGGGGCCTGAACTCAGCCTGGGCGCTGTCCCTCAGCTCTTTAGCTCAAGGCTAGTACTCTACCACTTGAGCCACAGTGCCACTTCCAGGTTTTTTTTCTGCTTATGTGGTGCTGAGGAATCGAACCCAGGGCCTCATGCATGCAGGGCAAGTACTCTACCACTGAGCCACCTTCCCAGCCCTGAAGCCTTCCCTTTTTGCTTTTATTTATTTCTGTGTTTATATACTTATTTCCTTTCTTTTGAGATAATTTTAATAATTTTTAGCTTAATAAGTTGAAGAGTGACCTGTTTTAGGGTGGGGGCTCTGTATCCTCTAATGATTTCCCCGGTTTGGTTTTCCTAGTGTTGAAATTATTAACATGGCACTTTTGAAAATCTGTAGTCTTTTACAAATAGGTCATAGATGTTAATTTTGTTTTTAAAAGACTGTTCTTTCAAAAGTCAAACAATTACCAGCTGTTTGGTTCAGAATAAATAGCTTACTTAATGTGGTTACTTGAGTATTTTTGCCAGTCCTTCAGAATTGTCAATGTGTAGAATAAAAGTAACAGATAAAGTGAATTTAGATTTGTAGTTAATAATTACCTAGGCTTGATTGTTTTGTATACTCTCATACTGCCTTTTTATTTTTCCTGGTAATATTGAGGTTTGAACAGAAGACCTTATACTTCCTAGGTGTAGGTACTGTACTAGTTGACCTCTGCCTTCAATTCCTTTTGGTTTAGCGATTATAACATCATGTCTTGCATTTTTGTGGGTGTGGGGACTGGACTAAGATCCTCTATCTACTCTTCTGTGAAGCTGGAATGAACTACCAGGCCCAACTGTTAGTTGAGATAAGTTCTTGCCAACTTTTTGACTGTGGTGAAATCTAATTACCATCTTCCTGAAATCTCTGGAATTACATGTATAAGCCACTGTGTCTGACTTCTCTGCCTTGTAGTTCTTGTAAAAAAAAATACCAGGTTTGAGCCATTCAACTAAGAAATAGAGCAAATTGACTTCAACGTGTAAAAAGAAAACAATAAAACTAATGGAAAAGCAAACAAAAAACCAGAAACCTGGCGCTGGGATGACATTGTCAAAAAAGAAATGTACTAGGCTGGGAATGTGGCTTTGTGGTAGAGTGCTTGCCTAGTATGCTTGAAACCCTGGGTTCGATTCATCAGTAGCACATAAACGGAAAAGGCCAGACGTGGCACTGTGGCTCAAGTGGTAGAGTGCTAGCCTTGAGCAAAAGAAGCTCAGGGACAGTGCCCAGGTCTTGAGTTCAAGCCCTAGGACTGGCAAAAATCAAAAACCAAAACTAGAAACCTAAAGAAAAACTCTGTGCCAATTTTATTAAAATTCACATTTATTTCTGTCAGATGATGTCATGTCAATCCTCAAACTTTGCCTTCAGGGGAAAGGTAGATTGCAACTATGGTATTGAAGCAAGCATGATCTTGTTTCCTTTTGCTTGTCTAGCTTCATTCCTTAACCTTTTTGCTTCATATACTCTTGTTTCAAAAAAATCCCAATAACTTACTGTTCAAGCATTGTACTTTTTCTTTTTTCTTTGCCAGTCTTGGGTCTTGAGCTCTAGGTCTGGGCACTGTCCCTGT
The DNA here is from genome assembly GCF_019054845.1 of Dipodomys spectabilis. Taxonomy (NCBI): domain Eukaryota; kingdom Metazoa; phylum Chordata; class Mammalia; order Rodentia; family Heteromyidae; genus Dipodomys; species Dipodomys spectabilis. The sequence goes on from NW_024870773.1 coordinate 7,460,784, forward strand.
GCTGATTCGTGCTCAAGACAAGTGCTCTACCACTTGAGCCACAATGCTACTTCCAGCTTTTTCTGATTAATTTATTGGAGTTAAGAGTCTCATGGATTTTCCTGCCTGGACTGGCTTTGAACCACCATGATCCTCAGATTTTCAGCTGCCTGAGTAGTTAGTATTATAGACCTGAGCCACCATCTTCTGGCCCTAGCATTGTACTTTCATAGTGGCTAGTTTTCTTTGCTTGGCATATCTACTTTCTCTATTTCCTGCTGGTTCTTTAGACTTCAGCTTGTCTCTGCTCCATGGAATTCTTTTTCTTAGTCTCAAAGGAGATAGCTCATTATCTTAATGGGGATAATGTACATACCTCTCCATGACAGATAACTTCTATTTGGTCATCTTGTTCTGTTCTCTAACTAGTCTTTACCCTGGGAAACAAATTTGTCAGTGAGCATCTGTGACTTCAGGTAACATTGTTCAGTTGGTGTGTAACACTGGCAGATCAGAAGAAAAGCCCAGAATGATTTCTTTCCTGTGATACTCTTGTGTCCCAAGCTAGCTATATCCCAAGACAGGTCCACTATTCAATCAATGAAGGTCTTCTCTATGTAACTTTGTCTCCCAAGTTTCCTACTCCTTGCATTTTGGATTTGTAGATACTCTACCTGAGGCTAGGACTAACTCTTCCATGTCCACTGTGCCTTGGCCAGTCTTAATCACTCCTTTGGATTTAGTTTCTTTGCATATAAATGCTCTATGAGTGATCCTAATTGGAATATTTCATTCTAATTGGAAGTCTTCCACCATATAATATTTTTAGTACTACCTTCTGTATCTTAAATCATTGTCTGCTTTTGCCGTGCTCTAAGTATCATAGGTAAACAGGAGGTTCAGCTGGTGAAATTTTAAAGTGGTCTCTTCCCACTTTTGGCAGGAAGAGTACTTTAGTTGTTCATATTATATATTGTGATTCTTTGTGAGTTGGTTTGAAATTAAGGATGTAGCTCAGAGTGCTGGCTTTGGGAGCAGTCTCCTACACTGGGGGGGAAAGGGAATAAAGAAATTATCCTATGTTAGTATATAGGTGTATATTATGGTCATATTTCCTCATAGCTAATCACTTACTTTTAGGCTTTAGCCTGATTTTTATTTAAGGGTGGTTTTTCTTCGATTTCTTCCTTCCATCTTCCTTCCCTCTCTCTCTCTCTCTTTCGTCGATGGTGGTGCTTGAACTCTGGGTCTGGGCCCTGTCCCTCAGCTCACGGCCCATGCTCTACCACTTGAGCCACAGTGCCCCTTCTGGTTTTCTAGTGGTTAATTGGAGATAAAAGTCTCGCACATATTCCTGCCTGGGCTGGCTTTGAACCTCGACCCTCAGATCTCAGCCTCCTGAGTAGCTAGGATTACAGGCGTGAGCCACTGGCGACTGGCTAAGATGACTTTCTAAAGACAATACTATTGTTAATTTTTGCTTTGTACTGGGGCTTGCATTCACTTTCATATACCTTTGCTCAGCTATTCAGTCACAGGCTGGTGCTCTACCACTTGAACCATGCTTCTTGCAGGTTTTTTTGGTCATGGGCTTTGAACTCTGGGCCTAGGTGCTGCCTTTGAGCTCTTCTGCTCAAGGCTAGTGCTTTACCACTTTGAGCCCTACTTTTGGCTTTCTGGTGGTTAATGGAGATAAGAGTCACAGGCTTGCCTGCCTGGGCTGGCTTTGAACCATGTTTCTTAGATCTCAGCCTTCTGAGTAGCTCGGATTACAGGTGTGAGCCTGATCAGTTTTGTTTTTCTGCTGGTTAATTCAAGGTAAGTCTTGGACTAGGAATGTGGCTTGTGGTGGAGTGCCTGCCTAACATGCATGAGGCCCTGGGTTCAGTTCCTCTGTAAACATAAATAAAATTTTTAAAAAGTTAAAAAAAAGTCTTGTCTGGGCTGGCTTCACACTAATAGTCTCAGACCTCAGCTTCCTGCATACAAGGATGGATCTTCATGCACAGATATATAGCCCAGTGTTGTTATTTTTAGAATTGTTACATATGTTAAATATTTTTGCAAGAGGTTTTTGTTTGGAGGCCTGAGAATCTGTAATCTTTAAAGTTAGAGGAGGACTAGCGATATGGCTTAATGTTACACTCCCTGCCCAGTAAGCACAAGCAATCACCAGTACCAAGTAAAGTAATAAATACATTTAAAAAATTAATCTAGAGGAAATCTTTGAAGGACTTGGCATATACATGAAGGTGTAAGAGCCCTATAAAAAGTATTATTTTGGTGGTATTTGAGTATCACCATTATTAGGAAGCCATATGCTCTGTCCTTTTTGTTTTAATTATTTTTTAAGGTTTCTAATTTTTTGCCCACCTGGCCTGGGACATAATCTTCGGCTATATACTTCCTGCATCATTGAGATGACAAGTGTACTACCAGGCCCAGTTTAAAATATGTAAATGAATTCTCTCTCTCTCTCTCTCTCTCTCTCTCTCTCTCTCTCTCTCTCTCTCTCTCTCTCTCTCTCTCTCTCTCTCTCTCCAGTCCTGGGGCTTGAATTAGGGACTGGGCACTGTCCCTGAGCTTCTTTTGCTCAAGGATAGTACTCTATCACTTGAGCCACAGCGCCACTTCTGGCTTTTTTCTGTTTATGTGGTACTGAGGAATCAGACCTAGGGCTTCATGCATGCTAGGCAAGCATTTTTACCACTAAGCCACATTCCCAGCCCCCTAAAAATACTTTGTAAGACACCAATATAGTTTGTTGTAATAAGAATTTTTTAATTAGTCCTAGAAGAAAGTTCCCACAATCCCATGCACACATACAGTGTGTCAACCACCTCTTTCTTTATCAGTCCTCTGTCATAGGAATTTTTATTCAACTAATCAGGAATGATTTATTTTGGTATAATTTGTCATTGATATCATCTCTGATGGAAAATTCTCTGAATTCTTTTGAATTGCCAGTGGTACTTGAAAACTCTAAGGCATAAATATTTAATTATTCAGAAATTATTTTTAAATTGTACAATATTTTATTTCTCCATTTAGCTCTGAAATAATTTGAAAAACCCAGTTGAGACTGTCAGAATTACTGTTCTAAGCCTATTTTTAGATTGTTTCCCCTTTCACTGGTTTCCTTTTTCGCCACCTGCAGTTTTCAGTGCAGTTGCATGTGTTCATTCTTTTCAAACTCCCACCCCAACTAGCTTGGCATAGAAGTAGCTTCTCAAATGCTTTAGAAACATATTATGTTCATTTTTTAATTATTAGCTAACAATAGTTATAGGAAGGAGTTTCATTTGCTACATTTCCACAGATGTTTACAATGTATTCTAATCAATCTCACCCCTTCTCTCACTCTCCTTTGCCAATTTCAACGTTTTTCATTGTTGAGACATTTATTATTTGGAGATCATGTATAAATTACAAATCCTTCACTGAGTATTAAGTTCATTTAAAATGTTTTTGAGAAAATAATCAAATTATTATGAATTAAAAGGCTCTTTACCTGTCAGAAGACTTTGATTATAGTTTATCTTGATAGCATATTAATATGCTACATATTAGCATACAGAAAAAAGATCTCTCTTCTGGGTATTTAAGTGGATTAAAAAATACAGTGAGTTTAGTTGGGCACCTGTGATCTTAGGATCAGTTTGAAGACAGCCTGGGCTGGAAAAGTCCATAAGACTCTTCTCCCCAATTAACCACAAAAAAGCCAAAGGTGGAGCTGTGACTCAAGTGGTAGAGTGCTTGCTTGAGCAAAAGAACTCAGGAACCTGAGTTCATTGTGATATTTAATGGAGTATTTTATATTATATATTATATTTAATATAGATATGATTTGGATTTAATTGAACTACCATTATTTTCTCTACTCTTTATCTATTCTGTTTTTTTCCTTCTAATGTCTTATTTTCTCCTATTTAGCATTTGATTATGAAGTTTTTTTTGTTTTTGTTTTTGTTTTGATGATGGTTTAAACTTGTATAGGTGACTCATACCCGTAATCCTAGCCATTTGGAAGGCTCAGACCAAAAGGATATCTTTTTGAGGTCAGCTTGGGCAGAAAAGTCCGAGAGACCCTGTCTTGAAAATAACTACCAAGCAAGGCTCATGACTATAATCCTAGCTACTCAGGAGGCTGAGATCCGAGGATCATAGTGTGAAGCTAGCCTGAGCAGAGATATGTGAAAGACTAAATCTCTAGTTAACCAGACAAAATAGAGAACTGGAGGCATAGCTCAAGTGATAGAGCATCAGTCATGAGCAGAAAAGCCGATCTAGAATTCAAGCCCCAGTACTGTTAGTAAAAGAAAGAAAGGAAAACATTCAGCAAAAACACAAGGCTGGAGATGTGGTTCAAATGGTAGAGCATTAGCGTAGCAAGCATGAAGCCCAAGTTAAAATCCTGATACCACCAAAAAAACAACAACAAAAACCAAGTACAACAACAACAAAAACCCAAAACTGACCAACAAGAAACACCCTAGAAAAAACAACAACAAATTATATTTTGGCTTTTTAGTTTTTCTTTTTGAGACAAGGGTCTTGCTAGGTAGCCCAGGTTGGCTTTAAATTCTTTAACCATTTTGCTCCATCTTCTTGAATGCTTATTTTACAGGTGTGTACCACCATGCCTGACTTATTTTAGAGTTTTGGTTTTTTTTTTTTAATGTGATTTGTCTTTGTCTCTCTGGAAACTTTTAGAATATTTAGTTGTGATGGTTTGAAATTTCAGAGGGACATACTTTGTCATTGGTGTTTACAAAGCATTATTGTGCTGTTCTAGGGCTCTTTTTGACTGGAGATACACTACTGTTTCTGGAATATAATCTACTTTGATAATTTTTTCTGCCACATTCTTTTCCTCTTTTCTAAGTGTTACATTCAGATCCTAGATTGTTTGGATTTTAGTATTCTTTTCCTTCCTACCTTTTATCTCTGGGTAACTTCCTCAATTTTAATTCCAGTGTATCTACTGTTTGTAATAATTTTTACACTTCTTTTTTTTTTGGGGGGGTCCGGTCGTGGGGCCTGAACTCTGGGCCTGAGCTCTGTCCCTCAGCTCTTCAGCTCAAGGCTAGCGCTCTACCACTTGAGCCACAGCCCCACTTCCGGCTTTTCTTTTCTGCTTATGTGGTGCTGAGGAATCGAACCCAGGGCCTCAGGCATGCAAGGCAAGCGCTCTACCACTGAGCCACCTTCCCAGCCCCTTTACACTTCTTTTTAAGGGTTTTCTTGATCTTTGTTTTCTTTTTTAAGATTTAAATTATTGATTAATGGATTCTTTAATTCTTCTCTCACTTAAGTTCTTAATCTTATTTGTAAGTGTTTCTCACACAGCTGATTAAAAAAGATTGTTCCAGCACGTATGGGTATGGTATATACAACTTTTTTATGTTCAGTGAGCTGATAAACTAAGAACTATACCTCCTAGTGATAAAATGTTATTCCAAATCTATATTATTGCAAAACATTTAGCAATAATGCTTATTACGTGGCTGTAGTTTGGTATAGACTTTATTAGCTAACTTTGATGAAAACAATGATAGAGTGAGTCTGCCTTATTTTTGGTTTGTTATATATGCAGTTTTGACCAAGCATGATCAAAATAACTAAATTAATAATAAATTAATAATATTAGTATATGTTTGTTATACACTGGAAGGTGTTCTCATTGTGACATTTCCATATGTGGAAACTGTACTTCATCAAACTCACTATCACCTATTTTATTGTCTGTCTTTCTTCTTTAAACAGTTTCAACAGGTTTCACAGTCAAAAACAAAAAGTTTTCTACTTGTGCATTATGTAGGTGGAGACGCTCTCATTTCTGTGTTTTTGCTTGTCTTCCCTCATGGATCTATCATTTGAGCCATCTTTCCCATCAACATATTTCCTGCATACTCCCATGTTTATTATCATCAGTTCTGTTTAAATTGTTGTATAGTCTGTTGAGTTTTCCTGTATTCTAAAATTTCTGAAAATATCCTCTTAAAACCAATTGGTTTCCCCAAAGCAAAGTAAAAATTAATGTGCTTAATTGAAGTGATAAAGCAAAAATTTTAGGTTTGTTAAAAGATGGCATGCATGTCTTTAGAAGTTAAGCATTGTTATAGCTTAAATGAATGAAACATCTGCAGTATAGTACCACACTCTATGCATTCTGAGCATCCTCAAATTTTCCTCAACAACACTTTTTTGGGAATTATATACATTAAGATACCTTTGGTGTACTAGCTTCTTCTGTTTTGAATACTTAGCTACTTTTACCTTCATTTGTTGGCTCTTCTGTATTGTAAGTTGTGATTTTAATTGTTCTTCACTTTTTGTCCACTATATATAGAGCCTGGCACTCCCAAATTCTGAGTCTCTCAGGTCTTATTTTTTCTTACTCTTTTTTAGGGTAAATTGCTTTGCTGTGTACAGGTGTTGTAGGCAGTACCTTCTGTTTTGAAAACTTAGCTACCTTACCTCAATTTACTTTCCAATGTCCAAAGACTTACTGGAATTTCTTGTCCATTAATGCTTTCCCTTATCCTCCAGAAAAAAAATTGTAGCAGTCATTTTGGTGGCATTTCAAAGTACCAACTTCTGATTTTAAATATACCCTTGGTATAAATATACCCAGTTGTAAAGAATTGTAGATCCAAAATACTCCTATGATGCAAAAAGAAATGTGTAGGCTCAGAATAAACTACTATTAAGTATAATCCAAATTTTTTCAGTGATAGATTTCAACCTTTATTTTTGAGAGTGCAAATTTGCTATATATATATATGTGTGTGTGTATGTATATATATTTATAATATAGGTGAGCATCTTTTTTTTTTTTGGCCCGGTTGTGGGGCTTGAACTCTGGGCCTGGGCGCTGTCCCTCAGCTCTTCAGCTCAAGGCTAGCGCTCTACCACTTGAGCCACAGCGCCACTTCTGGCTTTTTTCTTTTTGCTTATGTGGTGCTGAGGAATCGAACCCAGGGCCTCATGCATGCAAGGCAAGTACTCTACCACTGAGCCACCTTCCCAGCCCCTAGGTGAGCATCTTAAATTAGTAATTTCTAATATTTTTATTTTCTTGAACTCCGGGCTTTGTATTCTTGTTTGGCTTTTCCACTCTTGTCTAGCTCTACTATTTGAACCACATCTCTATTTTTACCTTTTTGCTGGTTAATTGGAGATGAGTTTCACAGAGTTGTCTGCCTGGGCTATCTTTGAGGATTCTCAGATCTCAGCCTCCTGAGTAGCTTGTATTATAGATGTGAGCCAATAACACCCAGTTAATAATTTCTGTTAAAATTGAAAATACTTATTTAAATAGTAAAGTCAAATAAATTCAGTTTAACACTTGATATATAGATGGGGGAACAGAGCAGTTAACGGTAAAACTAATATTTACTGATTTCTTTCTGCATGCCAGAAATGATGAAAATCCTTTACATATACTAACTTATTTAATCCTGACAATAATTGTATGAGATTCATCCAAATCTTTAAATTTAATACTTTCATAAGAAAACTGAAATCAAAAGTGGGTTAAACAACTTACCTGAAAGATCATACACTAATGGTAGTCTTGTTTTTGGTAGTATCGAGTACTGAACCCAGGACATTGTGTATGTTAGGTATGTGCACTAACCAGCTTTAGAACTATTTTTTTTTTATTTTTTATGTCCATGTCTGGTTATATATCCCAGGATGTCCTTGAATATGTGATCTTTCTGTATCAGCCTCTACATAGTCATTATACTGAACTGTCTTGTACTTCTAGAAAAAATTGTGTGTGTGTGCGCACTTGTGCGCCTGCACACACTCTGCTTTTGAATCTTGAACTCAGGGCTTGAGCACTATTTCTGAGTTTTTTGCTCAAGGCAAATGATTTATTACTTGAGCTATAGCTCCCCTTTGAGCTTTTCGGTGGATAAGGGGAGATAAAAGTGTTACAGACTTTCCTGCCTAGCCTGGCTTCAAACTTTTGATACTCAGACCTCAGCCTCCTGAAAATACCATGGTTTTTGTTTTTTGTTTTTTGCTAGTCAGGTCTCAGAGCTTAGGCACTGTCCTTGAGCAGCTTTTGCTCCAAGCTAGCATTCTATCAATTGAGCCACAGAGCCACTTCTGGCTCTTTCTGTGTATGTGGTACTGAGGAATAGAACCCAGTGCTTCATGAATGCTAGGCAAGCACTGTGCCACTAAACCACATTCCTAGCCCTAAAATGCATTTTATGGAGAGAGAATACTACAACAAATGTGAATTCTTAGGTATGATCTTAGTAAAGTGAAGACTAACTGTAAACCCTAGATCATATATTTAGAAGATAAAACTGTGACAATGTTCTCTTAAAAGTAAATATCCAGCCCAAATCTGTTTAGATTAAAAATTGTTATTACTAAATGAAGCACAAATATTTTTTAGGTGACTATAATTATGAAAGTGTTCTATGTTTTCTCTTTTAAAGTTTTAATTATTTTTGTCATTGTTAGTTGTATGAAGAGGTTTCACTTGAACATTGCAGTTTGTGAGTGCAGTGCATCTTGATCAATGTTACTTCTTCCATAGTTGTTGCTCATCTCTCTGAAACCCATATCTTAGATTCTCAAATAGAAAAATGGTATTGGTAGTACTGAAAAACTAGGCATAAAACAAAATATTAGTGCCAGAACCATTTTTTAACCAGGAGACAATATTTCTAAATAATTTGTATTCAAATTTTTTGATTACATTTTTTTTTACCAGAGTCCAGTTTTACAGTTCATCTTTTAAAATATATTTCATAGTGTATTACATATATAGGTCATTTAGAATCAAGTTAACTTTGAAGTTGATTGGGACCTTGTTTTCAGCTTATTGCACAAAGCCCTGTAACACAGAATTTTGGGCATAGAGCCATTTCTGAAGACTGAGCCAAATAAGCAGCAACAGAGAAAGATTGTCTTTTTTCTTGGCTGAAAGCTTTCTCTCTGTAGCTTGTTTTGGGGTTCTTTAACTATGTCTCTTTTTTTAAAATTTAGGGTACAAATATATTTTGGTTTTCATTATGTAGTTACATTTTTAGCAAACATTTATTGTGGTTTTATTTATATATAAAGATTTTTGCTTGAAATCAACAATGCATCCCTTTAGTGGCAATTGTAAGGGTAGCAGGCCTCCTAATCCCATATCATGGAAGATACGTGAAACACTAAGTAGTGTTGCTGTACTGTTTTTTTCCTGCCTGCCCTTCTGTCTTTGATATGACAGATTTTTCTGGAAGGTCCTTAAAAGAGGCACGTGTCTTTCTTCCCTTCCCTCCCCTCCCCTCCCTTCCCTTCCCTTCCCTTCCTTTCCTCTCCCTTCCCTTCCCCTTTTTTAAATGTGCCAGTCCTGGGCTTGAACTCTGGGCCCAGGCATTATCCCTGAGCTGCTTTTGCTCAAGGCTAGCACTCTACCCACAGTGTCACTTCTGGCTTTTTCTGTTTATGTGGTACTGAGGAATTGAACCCAGGGCTTCATGCATGCTAGGCAAGCACTATAGCAGTAAGCTACATTCTCAGCCCACACTAAAGCTTTATAATGAATCTCAGTAGGCAAGTTATCCTACTTATTTTTTTTCCCAATTATGTCTTATCCTTTCTTCTTTCATATACTTTTTGAAACCGTAAAAAGCTCTGCTGGGGCTGGGAAGTTGGCTCAGTGGTAGAGCGCTTGCCTTGCATGCCTGAGGCCCTGGGTTCAATTCCTCAGCACCACATAAGCAAAAAGAAAAAAAGCCGGAAGTGGCGCTGTGGCTCAAGTGGTAGAGCGCTAGCCTTGAGCTGAAGAGCTAAGGGACAGCGCCCAGGCCCAGAGTTCAGGCCCCATGACCGGACCTAAAAAAAAAAAAGCTCTGCTGAAGCCTGGTGCCAGTGGCTCATGCCTGTAATCCTGAGATCTGGGGATCACGGTTCAAAGCCAGCCTGGACAGGAAAGTCCGTGAGACTACTATCTCCAAAAACCACTAGAAAACTGGAAGTGGCACTGTGGCTCAAGTGGTAGAGTGCTCGCCTTAAGCTGAAGAGCCGAGGGACAGTGCCCAAGCCCAGAGTTCAAGCCTCACAACTGACCAAAAAAATTAGCTCTGCTGATATTTTAATTGAGATGCTCTGAAGTTATAACTGAGTTTTGGAAGACTTAGACTACATGTGTAGAAGTGGGGCATTGAGTGTATTTGGTAGGAGGGAGTGTTACACCTAGTTTTGAAGGGCATATAACTTCTTTTTTTTAGATTCCTCTTTTAAGCTTTTGTTTTTACTGCTCCCTTATTTTTCTCTTACTAGAAGTAAGATATATAAATGGGTAAAGGAATTTGTAGGCTTTTCTTCAGGGTGTGTTCTGATTTTATGGGAAGGATATTTGTATTATCATGTTTGCTTTTGCTATTCTCTCCCAACAACTCTTGATTATATACTGAGAATGCCAAAAGAGCTATCTAACAATGATATTTGTAGATTTTGCTTTATATATTATGCAGGTGCAGGGTTTTGTTTGTACTTTGTGTGTCTTGTTACTGGCCCTTTGCTGTAGGTTTTTTTTTGGGGGGGGGGCGGTGGTCGTGAGGCTTGAACTCTGGCCCTGTGTAATGTTTCTGAGCTTTTTTGCTCAAGGCTAATGCTCTACCACTTAGAGCCACAGTGCCACTTCAAGTTTTAGTGGCTAATTGGAGATAAGAGTCTTATAGGGACTTTTCTGCTGGGGCTGGCTTTGAACCATGATCCTCAGATCTCAGCCTCCTGAGTAGCTAGAATTACAGGTGTGAGCCACTGGCACCTTGCTCATTGCAGTAGGTTTTTTTTGCCAGTCTTGGGACTGAACTCAGGGCTTGGGCATTGTCCCTGAGCTTCTTTTGCTCATTGCTAGCACTCTACCAGCTGAGCCACAAAGCTACTTCTGGCCTTCTCTGTTTTTGTGGTACGAGGAATCGAACCTAGGGCTTTCATGCAGGCTAGTCAAGCACTCTGCCACTAAGCCACATTCTCAGCCCTCATTGCAGTAGTTTTTTTGTTTTTTGTTTTTGTTTTGGTCCAGTCGTGGGGCCTGAACTCTGGGCCTGGTCGCTGTCCCTCAGCTCTTCAGCTCAAGGCTAGCGCTCTACCACTTGAGCCACAGCACTTCCGTTTTTTTTTTTTTTTTCTGCTTATGTGGTGCTGAGGAATCGAACCCAGGGCCTCAGGCATGCAAGGCAAGCGCTCTACCACTGAGCCATCTTCCCAGCCCTGCAGTAGTTTTATATGGTAAAAATGTAGTATAAAGTGAGAATAAAATTCAGAAAAAATTTTGATATTAAGACTTATTTCAAATTAAAAAAATTTGTGAACCATTGCCTAATTTCAAAACAGAAGAAGGGAATATTAAACTGTTTTATTGTTAAATGATGATTAGGAATAAACCCATATTAGTTTTTGAATTATATGAGAGCTTCAGAAATGCATTCATTCCTTAAAATTGTTTCCCCTACCCCTACCATACCTTATGTAGTAATCCTGTTAGTTCCAAATTTATCTTGTATGTATCCATCTTGATTTTGTTATTTCTCCCTCACAGGCTGACTCATCAGACATGGTCTTCATTTATCAGACCTTGTCTTTGAGTGTATCTTTTCTCTGTTAGTATTTTTGATAGCTATAGACTCACTGTTTTTACAAAGAAGTTTGGCCTTGTTTTAGTACTTGTTCACCTTGAAATCATTTAGTTTTCAACTTGCCAAAACCTTAGTACTGACTCTGGATAGTTCACCAAAATCCCATTGCAGACCTGGAACTCAGAACACAATTTATATTTATCATATTTCTGATCCATAGTATAATTGGCTCAAGGTTTAATATTAGTGTTTTAGAAATACGTTGTCTTAATTGTGGGGTTGTAGATCAAAGTAGATTGGTGAATAAGAGTCAGTAAAAAAAATTGAGTGCTTTTTGTATCTGGCAGTATTGTAGATTTTCTTAATGATGTAGATTCTGTTATTCCATTCTTTTTAATTTTAATTATATTGTAAAGGTGTTGTACAGAGGGTTTACAGTTATATAAGTAAGGCAATGAGCAAAATGGAATTTTTGTTTTAAGTACTAGAGGTTGAAGTTACATATGTTAGGCAAGTTGTCTACTATTGAGCTGTAGCCCTACAGCTAGCAAAATTAAATCTTTTTTTTTTTTTTTTTTTGAGGCAAGGTCTCTGTGTGTATCCTCAGGTTAGCCTCACCTGGACTTGACATGCCTCTACTTCCTAAATGCTGTTATTTTTGACTTGAGCCATCTTACCTTATCTTGAGTTGATAGTTAACGAAGCTTTATTACACTTAGGCCAAAGAGCCAGTATTTAAACATAGATTTTTCTCATTTCAAGCTTGCATGTCCCCCTCTTTTTATTTTGGGTGCTGGGGAGACCTGTGGCTCTAAAGATTGCGCTGCTAGGATCTTCTCAAACAGTATATTAAGATAAAAACTTTTTTTTGTCAGTCTTGAGGAATGAACTCTGGGCCTGGGCAATGTCCCTCAGCTTTTTAGCTCAAGGCTAGTGTTCTACCACTTTGAGCAGCAGTGCCACTTTGGGTTTTCTGGTGGTTCATTGGAGATAAGAGTCTCAAGGACTTTCCTGCCTGGGCTGGCTTTGAACCATGATCCTCAGATCTTTGCTAGGATTCTTTCTTTTTTTTAATTTTTGGGTCCGGTCATGGGGACTGAACTCTGGGCCTGGGCGCTGTCCCTCAGCTCTTCAGCTCAAGGCTAGCACTCTACCACTTGAGCCACAGCACCACTTCCGGCTTTTTTGCTTATGTGGTGCTGAGGAATCGAACCCAGGGCCTCAGGCATGCAAGGCAAGCACTCTACCGCTGAGCCACCTTCCCAGCCCCTTAGCTAGGATTCTTTCTTTTGTTTTTAAATATCAAACAGCTGGTTTTTCTATAAAGAAGAAGAATGTAAAACTAAGGAAATCCAAGTATAAGAAAGAATTACTCTCACTGGGCACCGGTGGTTCAACTACTCAGGAGGCTGAGATCTGAGGATCACAGTTCAAAGCCAGCCCAGTTAGGAAAGTCATGAGACTCTTATATAAACCACCAGAAAACTGGAAGTGTCGCTGTGGCTCAAGTGGTAGAACATTTGCCTTGAGATGAAGAGCTCAGGAACAGCGCCCAGGCCTCAGAGATCCATGACTGACCAAAAAAAAAAAAAAAAGAATTGCTTTCACTGAAAAAACTGTCAACTTGGTGAACATATGCACACTGCTACAATACAAATAGTCCAAACCTGTTGGCCCTCCTCCTACTTACTTCATGTGCTCTCCTACCATATGGAGAGTTGTGTATTGTTGGACAGGTTGTAATTTGGACTTTGGTGATTCAGAAGAAATTTTCAAGTTTGTTTGTGGAAGTCTGTGTGGGTGATACTAGAGTATGAACTCAGGGTCCTAGAAGAGTTAAAAAGGGACATTTTGAAAAAAATATAATTGTTTCTTTTTTCTCCTTTTCAGTTGTAGGGCTTGAACTCAAGGCCTGGGCACTGTCCCTTAACTTCTTTGCTCAAGAATAGCTGCTCTACCACTTGAGCCATAATGCCATACCTGATCTTTTATGCTTATGTGGTACTGAAGAATCCAACCCGGACTTCATTTAGGCTAGGCAAGCACTCTACCACCAAACCACATTCTCAGCCCTCCAAAAGTTTTTATATTCACATCAGTGTCTATATTAGATGGTCATCAGAATTAATGAGAGAAGGTGGTCAGAAGGTGGTGTTTCATTATAAAAACAATTGTTTTAAGGACTAAGGTATCTGAGATTTTGTTTTTTATGCAGACTAGCCTGCCACAGTTTTAAAGATTTCAGGTGAAAGATAATAGGATTCATGGACAAGAAACATGGGGCTTTACTCATGAGAACAGTGGAATGTACTTATTCCCCAAGCTCGCAGGTCTGTAGAGGAATGTGAAGGGGACTGTAGATGTTGTGGTGGTGATCCATCTCCTGTAATGTAATCCAGTCTGTTATAGGAGAGACAGTACTTCTAGGTTAGGGAACATACAGACTTTTAATAGTGAGCAGTAAGCCTATCTGATCTTTATCTTGGAGGAAGATAACATCTTTATTATATTTGATAATAAACAAACCTGCTCTTTGCTCCTTAGGATATATTATTTCTTTACTTCAAGACTATTTTTTATATCAACATATTTTAACCAAATGTTATGGAATGAGTTTCAACGTCTCTAATTACAAGATGTACTGAAATGAGAGATCTAAGTATAATTGTCTTCCAACACTCTTCCTTTCTGTACCTTTTTGGCTAGTTATGAAGTATATTTAATTATGCAACTTCATTGGTCACTGATTAAACCTTACAGCAGAGGCTTGGACCAGATATATTGTCTTATATAACCTTTAATTGAAGTTACTATCCACAGGATAGCAGGATGAGGCCAATCTGCAGTGTTGACCTCAATTATGCTCCCCAGGACTTGAGACCCATATTGCTGAACAAATGCAGGGAACTTTTAGAGTCAATCTTAGCCATCTGGCTTTCTCTTTTAACTTTCTGTCCTGACTTTCAAGTTGGCCTAAGGCTTTAATTTAGGCACTGTCGGATATATTTCTCAGATTTTAGCCTTGTTTTGCAAGAAGGAAGTATTAGGGTTATTCTGTCAACCAAAACAATTCTCTCTGCTGAGAATGCTTGAAGGGCCAAGGTGATGTCATTGATTACTTCATTTAAAGTCTGGAGCAAATTGTGCACCAAATTGGATGACTTACATTGTAGGAATGCACATGTAGAATGCACATGATTAGAATGCACATGATTAGAATGCATTAACTTGTTAATTTTCTCTGTAAGCACCTTTCCCTACTAGCCTTGTTTTAGAGAGATCATAGTTGTCTGTGACATTATATAATCTACTAGTGGTGCTTCCTTAACATTTGAAGGTCTTGAATAAGCACCCCTAATCTATAAGTCACTGTTTTTGAAGGAAGCAATACTTGATTTTTATAGTAGAAGGATGTATGTGCACATGTGTGCATGCAGGGTCTGGGCTTGAACCCAGGGCTTGGGTGCTGTGCCTAAGCTGTGGTTTTTTTTTTTTTTTTTTTTTAGTATTCATTTATTCAGTAAGCATTTATTGAGGGCATGTGTGCCTCTTGTGTCAAGAGGCAAAGATTTCTTTGTTGCTTTGTATGCCTCTCCCCCACGGTATAACCCCTGTTTTCACTGTATTTGATGTTGGTATAATTTGTGGAAGGGAAGGGAAAAAACAAATTGTTTAAATAGGGATACAGGAAGACCCATTTAAGCTGTGTTTTTTTTTGTTTGTTTGTTTGTTTGTTGTTGTTGTTTTATGGCTCAAGTCTAGCACTTTACCACTTGAGGCACAGCTCCACTTCTAGCTTTTTGGTGGTTAACTGGAAATAAGAGTCTCAAAAACTTTCCTGCTTGGTCTGGCTTTGAACTGTGATCCTCAGATCTCAGCCTCCTGAGTAACTAGAATTACAGGGTGGCTACTGCCACCAGGAGAAAAGGACATTTTAAACTTAACAAAGTTTCTCTTCTGTCTCCTAAAGGGCGGACTTGGGGAACAGTGTACTTGATCAAGTGGTATTCTGTGCTTCTATAAAGAATGTGCTATTTACAATTTTTGCCTAGGTGCTTCCTCCCCATGAGGTTTGGGGATGACAGTTTCTACTGTATGGGCCTCCTGGATGGCTTGTTGGTGTTAGGCTTTCTAGTTCAGTATAGATAATTAAAGCTCATACTTGTTTTTCCCTTATTTGTCTCTGCCACTAGCCTGGTGGCATTCATTTAGTTACAGGAATGTGGGTAGAAAAGACACCATAGGTGTTTTGTGTGGGAAATACAGGAGCTTCGTTCATGTTCCATCTCTACCTAGAGACTTTTCTATGAGGTTAAGAAGAATTGTGATGAGAGCTGTCTGGCAGGGAGCCATTGAAATTTAAAGTTTGCAGTTTGTTGGGTCCATACCAGGGGATTTTCCATTGTGAGGGAGGCTCCAGGAATGATTTTCTTTTTTTTTTTTAATTTTAATTTTTTATAATTATTATAAAAGTGATGTTCAGAGGGGTTACAGTTATACAAGTCAGGTAAAAAGTACATTTCTGGCGCCCTAGACCACACTAGCGCCCAAGAGTACATTTCTTTTTGAACAATGTCACTACCTCTCTTGCTTTCTCTCAGTTTTTCCCTCCTGTCCTCAACCACAAATTACAGTTAATTTTCAAAATAGTGTCTAGTGAGTACCACTGCTGCATTTATTCACCCTTTGTCCCTCCATCTCCATGCCTCTCTTACTCTCCCAAAGACACAGATAAAAGAACAAGACAAAAAGAAAAAACAAAATCAGGGGTGGGGGCTGGGGGGGTGGGAGATGGGAAGGGATGATAAAGGGAAACAAAGGAGGAGACAATAATGCTTGATAAGAACTATACTCATTACCTTGCCCATGTAATTGTCACCCCTCAACAAAGAAAAATTCTGTTTCCATTTTTCTGGAGTTCATTTCAATATATATTGTTTTATATGATCAGAGGCATATAGGCATTGAGCCTTTGTGTTCCTCCCCAAAGAGTATCTAGGAGTGATTTTCAAGGCGAGAAATCACTTACATCCTTGCTTTTTCCTTACCTCCTTGCTTTTTCCTTACCTCTTGAAGTAAGGAAGTACTGTACTCCCCCATAAGTGCTAGGGTTGTTTATAGTTATTTACTTTCTTATAGTGCCACAAAGTTAGTGTATTCCATTCCAATAGTTTACTTTTGCTAGCTATTCCTGGCTCGTACCTAGACCTTTTGTTTGGAATGATCAGGTACAAGAGTGAAAAGGGGGCTGGGAAGGTGGCTCAGTGGTAGAGCTCTTGCCTTGCATGCCTGAGGCCCTGGGTTCGATTCCTCAGCACCACATAAGTAAAAAGAAAAAAGCCGGAAGTGGTGCTGTGGCTCAAGTGGTAGAGTGCTAGCCTTGAGCTGAAGAGCTGAGGGACAGTGGCCAGGCCCAGACCTGGCCCCCACGACTGGACCCCCCCCCCAAAAAAAATAGAGTGAAAAGGGCATTTCTGTGTGTGTGTGAGCGCGTGTGCTCGCACGCGTGTGTGCACAATCATGTGCCAGTTTTGGTTTGTGTGCATGTGCTTGCCGGTTCTGGGCTTGAGCACAGGGTTTGGGTGATGTGCCTAAGCTGTTTTGTTTTTTTAAATTGCTCACGTCTAGCACTCTACCACTTGGGCTACAATTCCACTTGTAGCTTTTTGGTGACTAACTGGAGATAAGAGTCTCAAGGACTTTACTGGCTGGGCTGGCTTTGAACTGTGATCCTCAGATCTCAGCTTCCTGAGTAGCTAGGAGTACAGGTGTGAGCCACTGCTACTTGGTGAAAGGACATTTTAAAATCAAATTTAACTGAGTTTCTTTTATGCCTCCTAAAGGGAGGACTTATGGAGCAGTTTACTTGATCAAGTAGTCATTATCTTTCCGAATTTTCTTTGGAGGAATGTTTGTTTGTTGTAAAGGTGATGTACATAAGTTGTATAAGTCAGGTAATGAGTACATGTCTTTTTGAACAGTGCCATTACCTCATTTTCTCCCAGTTTTTTCCCTCTGTCCTCCTTCCCCTAAGTTGTATAGTTCAGTCCCAACATAGCGTCTAGTGAGTATTGGAGGAATATATATTTAATGTGATGTTTGAAATCACTGGCATCACAAAGCATTGTGCATGCTAAAGTACACATACCACAGAGCTTTGCCCACAGCCCTCCTTTGCCTGTTTTTTGGAGATAGGTTTTCCTTAATATTGTTGAGTATTTTGAGTTGGTTTTTGAGGAGATTTTTTTTCAGCATTTAGTGTGATGTGTTTGAAAAAGTCATCAGCAGTGAGGCATCACTGATTACTAAGTGTCAAAGGTTTGCTGTAGCCTTTCAGCTACAAGCTTGCAGAATGACTTTTTGTGGAGTTTACCAGTCTGGGATGAGGTCGTATCTTTTTTTTTTTTTTTAATCAGGAACACAGTCTTTTATTTTGATGGTAGATGTGTTGTTATGTCTGGTATGATGATGGAATGGTGGCAGTGTTAACAGTCTGAGCAATGCAGACTTTATCCCACTTGATTTTATGAGACTGTGACCTTTACTATAGTCATTTATATTATTGACCCAGCTAGTGACTCTAGAGAGGATCTTCCTCTTGTTAAAGGCTTTAGTCAGTAAAATTATCCTTGCAGAGATTGCTCCTCAAAGAGCTTGTAAAATTGTGGGATCTTAAATCCACTAATGCTGTCATGTATGGGTTCTTTTTAAAGTGGGCATAATCCCTTGGGAGTTTAGGAGTATTCACAATATCATAAGTAAAATGCCAACAATTAGGCTATTTACTTATTAATGGAAGCCATAACAGTAATATATTGAGTGGGTTCCAAGAGCCCCACTGGAAAGGTCAAATTAGCTTCTTTTCCCTGATATGAACCTTGCTCAAAGCAGGTAACTTATCCCTCCAAAGTACTTTGTTTCTTGCATCTACCATTACCCTAAAAGTTTGCTAAAATATCTAACATAAATATGTTTGGTCTTCAGCCTTCCTTGGAAACTTTAAATTAAAAAAAAGTTCCAAGTCATCCCCAATCATCTTTTTTGAATAAACGCATTTACTCTCATTTTTGAATGGTATGGTAGCTGCATGCTGATCAACCAAATAAAACTTGGGATGAAGCTGGGCACTCGCTGGTGGCTCACACCGGTAATCCTAGCTACTCACTAGGCTGAGGTCCGAGGATTGTGGTTCAAAGCCTGCCCGGGTAGGAAAGTCTGTGAGATGCTTTTCTCCAGTTAACCACAGAAAACTGGAAGTGGCGTTGTGGCTCAAGTGGTAGAGCACTAGCCTTGAGCTGAAGAGCCAAGGGATAGAGCCCAGGCTCAAAGTTGAAGGCCCAAGACTGACAAAACAAATTTGGGATGATTTTGGTCTATCCAAAGAATAATATTTTGTGTGATAACCTCATCAGTACTATTATAATCCATTTTTGATTGTGAATATCTTGAGTGAACAGCTTGTTGGCAGGGACAATAAGTTTTGTACTCCCTGGGCTCCTAGACTTGGGCTTTACTTGCATAGTGGCATTATTATTTTCAGGAGCCCACTTTAATTTGGAGTATTGCTCCATTGACAAAGATAATATCTCTTAAAATCTTTTATCTTTCTTGGAATGGGGTGGGATGAGGGAATGATTGTCCTGGGGCTTGAACTCAGGGCCAAGGTGCTGTCCCTGAGATTTTACCACTTAAGCCACAGCTCCATTTCCAGTTTTCGGGAGGCTAATTGGAGATAAAGAGTCTGTGACTGGGGCTGGGAAGGTGGCTCAGTGGTAGAGTGCTTGCCTTATATGCATGAGGCCCTGGGTTCGATTCCTCAGCACCACATAAGCAAAAAAGCCGGAAGTGGGGCTGACTCTCAAGTGGTAGAGTGCTAGCCTTCAGCTGAAGAGCTGAAGGACAGGGCCCAGTCCCAGAGTTCAGGCCCCACTACCGACCTCCCCCCCCCCCCCCCAAAAAAAAATCTGTGACTTAGAATCATGATCATCAGATTTTAGTAGGGTTGCAGCTGTGAGCCACAAGTGCACAGCAGAATCTTAATTCAGTTAGAAGCATTAGAGCTGAGGCTAAGGATTTTCTAGTTTTTTTTTTTTTTTTTGAGTATGTCTCATTTTCTAGTGAATCACCCCTAATATCGGCATTTTAATCTCAATCCACTATAAAGTCCTTAGGCTAGTCGGTTCTTAGTGGGGTTTGTCTAAAAGAAAAATTTCCTAGAGGGCCAATGCTTTATTATAGCAAGTAAGACCCACTATCAAAATTGCTGAGGCTTTGACTTGTCAGTTCATGAGGATTGAATGTTGGTTAGATAGACTGCAGGAAAAGTTGGGCAGTAAGATAACTAGTTTTGTCATTCTTTAACAAGCATCATCATCTTACAAGCAAACTAGCCAGAAAAATTAGTTTTATTCTAACCAAAATAGCTGCAGAATTTTCTCCTTTTCACATTCAGTATAGACATGTGTCTCTGTAACTATCATCTGAAATGAAACAGGACCCTATGTGCTTTCCCCTCCTCTACCAGACAAATTTTAATTCAAGTTGTTTTTGGGGCAGGCCTATGAGACTGTCAGCTTGATGAAGAACATCTCCCATCTGGCAGAGAGTTGGCAATATCAGGGAATTGTTCAGGCTGCTGTCTGAATATATCTACTTCTTGGTATTCAGTCTGAAAGTCTCTGTTAATTTAGCTTCATTAATAAACAATAAAAGGGAGGACATTTAACAATTCTCATGGATTTTTCTGAATACCTGTAATCACCTTTTCCATCCATTATTATTAGAAAGTTTGGTCTCTGTCAGCCTTCCATCTTCATTTCCAAAACTCATAAATTGTGAGTAGTTGGAGACTTGACTTTTGCAAATGAATAGGTTAACTCTACCATAATTTCATAGATTTTATTAGAAGACATGAGACTCATGGTCAGTGACAAAGGATATCATTTCTCATGGCAATTACAGTAGCCGCTATGTTAACAATTGTACCAGATAACAGTCTGTTTTTTTATTGACTACTGCAAAGAGAGACAGTTGATACCTGCACATTGTTGAGTGCATTACAGGGAAAGGCTTGCAGGTTTAGGGAACCAGGTCTTTTATTGTTTTTTGTTTGTTTGAGCTCACTCATCTGGCTTACTTAGCTGGCACTCTACCACTTGGGCCATTTCTCCAACCTGACATTAGGCAGATTATTTCGGAGATGAAGTCTGACAGACTTTTCTGTCTGGGCTGGCTTTGAACTATGATCCTCTAGATCTCAGCCTTCTGAGTAGCTAGGATTATAATGCGTGTCACTGGCACTTGACTGCTATCCAGTTATTAAATGCTAATCACTGAGTAATAATGTTTTAAATAATAATTATTGCTGTTATTATTAATTTGGTCCTGAGGGTAGAATTCAGGTTCTTGTACTTGGCTAGGCAAGTATTCTACTACAGAGCTACTTTGCTAGTCTCTCTTTAAACACACACACACACACAATAAGTTTAAAAATTCTCTCCTCTTTGAGATGTGTTGCACAACACAGTGACAATAGCTAATTGTGTACTGTATTTTGAATACAAATAGAACAAATCCTAAAAATATTTTAAAAACTCATAGGACATTATTGAGTAAGCTGTTCTAAGCAGCAGGTGTGTAGGCCACTTGCTGACAGGTTATAACTTTTGGTCCTATCATTTTTCCCTTGATGTTTTTGTTTGAAGTATGCAGTTAAAAAAAAGAATAAACAAAATTTAATGCAAATTGAGGTTCATACAACATATGGACTCAAGAAACAATTGGGGCAAGAGGGTTTTCTTAGTAAATTAAGCCCATTACCATCCTTGAATCCTGCAGTGTAGTTTTTTTTCCCAGTGTCTTTTGTAATCTCCATATTATATTCTTGCTTATCATTTAAAATTTATCTTCTCTGTAAAGCCTTTAACTGAACTCTTCAGCCTCATTTGTCTTACTCTGAATAGCAATTTCAAATAATTTGCATATGTGTCACAACAGTACTTAACCTCTTCGTGTTGTAATTAATAAGGTGGGTGTGATGTAAGCTTTTAGAGCAGGATTCCTCTCCCCTACATACTCCCAAGTTTTTAGGAAACAAATTGTTTTCCTGGCAGTTACCTTAGAATCAAATCCAATAAATTAGTGTTTTAAATTACCTTACGTATTTCCTTTGAGCCTCGAGGGAATTAATTTGAAGAGAAAGATATATTCACTGGAAAATTTCTGTATTATGGTGCAGTACCATAGTACAACCTATATTGGATTCAGTATATATGGACACCACATATGTAGTTGGCCATGACAAATAATATTTTCTTGCTTTGTTCACATTTAAAATATAGACTGTGGATATTCATAAAGAGAAAGTGGCTCGAAGAGAGATCGGCATTTTGACAACAAATAAGAACACATCAAGAACCCATAAAATAATAGCACCTGCCAATATGGAGCGCCCTGTACGATATATTCGGAAACCTATTGACTACACAGTTCTGGATGATGTGGGTCATGGTGTCAAGGTAAGCATCTTTCTGTTATGTTTATTTGAACTAAGAACTAGTTTGTGTTTTCAAATATTTTAGATAGGAAATATATTAGAAGTATTTGCTTACTTGATGGATTTCCTTTAGTAACTCATTTACATAAAATACTTATTTAATATTAATTTTAGTTAGCTTGGAACAGAATATTAGCTGATGAGCTATATTAAAATATACTAAAAGTAAAAATAGGTACTTATTAAATAAATCATTTCACTTATAGACTACTCTTGTAAATTAGTATTTTGAATGCCTTGTCTTGTTTTTACTACTGAATAAATGCTTAAAACATGCACTTGCTTTCCAAAATTGGTTTAGAAAAATGTTATACTTTTGTCTTTTCATCTTTAAATATTTGTTTATAGTTGTGTTCCTGTGTATATGGCTATGTTATTGAGCAGCTTAGAAAAAAAATGAAAGGAGGGCTGGGAAGGTGGCTCAGTGGTAGAGTGCTCAGCACCACATAAGCAGAAAAACCAGAAGTGGGGCTTGGCTCAAGTGGTAGAGTGCTAGCCTTGAGCTGAAGAGCCAAGGGACAGTTCCCCGGGCCCAGAGTTAAGCCCCATGACGGGGGGGGGGGTGGGGGGGGGTGGGGGGGGGTGGGGGGGGTGGGGGGAAGGAAACAAAAGAAAAAATGAAAGACTTGCCCCTGCAAAAAAGAAAAACTATACTATAATTTGCTGATCTTGAGGTTTGTGAACTTTTTGGTATTCATGTGTCAATTTGCAAACATCAGTGATGACCCTGAATTTTTTAGTCATCTCTGTCTAGGTTAAACTGTTTTTCTGAAATGTTAGTCCCTTTGAATTTTGTTTCTAGTCTTCAGGATATTTCATAATTTTTTAGAAGTCAGCTAACATTGTCAGGTCTTTTCTGATGGATCTGATTTATGCAGGTTTTAGATCTGTTGCATTCTAACTTTGTTCATGTTCTGGTTGAAAGGAACATAGCCAACAACACTGACTTTAGTGTGCTCTTTTCCAGGACTTGTGGAGTTACATGTGAATTTATAGCAGTTAGCAAACAGTAGAGATTACTTTTTGCTTGTATTCATTCAGAGTATGTGTAGGGTTGTATAAGAGCTTAAATTTAATTACATTTGAAGATATTTTATACTAATGGGTCTATGAATTTGAATGTGAAATTATAGAAAAAGCTTCTGTATTATTTCCTACTTTGGGATTAAAGAAAGAAGTACATATAGACTCCAGTGTGTGTGTGTGTGTGTGTGTGTGTGTGTATTTATGCATGCATGCATGCGTATATATACATATATAAACACATATGTTTGCCCATAAATACTTTTTGTCTCATGCTGACTTTTCTTCTTATAAAACAGTACATAAATGCTTTTGTTTGCTTGTTTTTAAGCTTAAAAGAGTTCTGGTTGGGCTGGGAAGGTGGCTCAGTGGTAGAGTGCTTGCCTTGCATGCATGAGGCCCTGGGTTCGATTCCTAAGCACCACATAAGCAGAAAAAGCCAGAAGTGGCGCTGTGGCTCAAGTGGTAGAGTGCTAGCCTTGAGCTGAAGAGCTGAGGGACAGCGCCCAGACCCAGAGTTCAGGCCCCATGACTGGCAAAAAAAAAAAAAAGAGTTCTGGTTGCTGTTACATTAGTTAAAGTAAATTTATTTGAACAGTGATTCATGAATTGGATGGCTCCTGACCACATCAGGGGTGTGAGAGGAAATTAATGGAAGGAAGTATAACAAAGAACACATTTGATTGGTTAGGGTATTTTCTGATTTGTAATCTCTAGAGGTTAGTTGGGTTTCTAATTGATTATATTGGTTTTAGTTTGCTTAATAGAACTTCAAGACACTCAATCTGTCTTAGCTTGATGATCTTTTAATTTTTGTTTTAATAGTATAGACAGTAAATTTTTTTTTTTTTTGGTCAGTCGTGGGGCTTGAACTCTGGGTCTGAATACTGTCTCTCAGCTCTTCACCTCAAGGCAAGTGCTCTACTGCTTGAGCTACAGTGTCACTTCTGGTTTTCTGGTGGTTTATTAGAGATAAGAGTTTCACAGATTTTCCTGCCTGGGCTGGCTTTGAAAGGAGATCCTCAGATCTCAGCCTCCTGAGTAGCTAGGATTACAGGCGTGAGCTACTGGCGCCCAGCTTTGTTTTGTTTTGTTTTTGTCTTGTCCTGGGCCTGGGCGTTGTCCCTCAGCTCTTCAGTGCTAGGTGAGCGCTCTACCACTTGAGCCACAGTGCCCCTTCTGGCCTTTTCTGCTTATATGGTGCTGAGGAATCGAACCCAGGGCCTCATGCATGCAAGGCAAGCACTCTACCACTGAGCCACCTTCTCAGCCCCTAGGCAGTAAAGTTTTAAAATATTAATGTAGGGATTTTTTTAAGTTTTAATTTTCTAAGTGAGCTCCATCATTTCAAAGAAAAAAATTTGCCTTGCTGACATTTAGTATGATGATCTACTGAGGCATAGAAAATAGAGAGGAATAAAAAACAGATTTACTGTTTTTATTAAAAGATTCTAGGCAAATTCTAAAATCATTCGTCTATAAGGATAAATGTTAGAGAATGACAGTGAGAGCTTAAGGAAGTAATAAACTATCTTACTTTGGGTGTGTTTTAGGGGCCATTTAGGTTGATATTTAGCTTACATTATTATTGGTTTCTGACAGTAATACTTTGAACTATAAAAGGTTAGTTTTTCCAACACTTCCCATTTTTAGCAGTCTGCATACATTCCACTTATAAATTAGAGAAAGCCAAGCTCCATAAAATACTAAAGGTTACACTATTGAATAGTTGCAGAGTTCAACTAGAATTTTCATTCCCAGTTGCGTTCTTCTTTTACTGTTTCTTTCTTTTTTTTTTTCTTTTTGGTTTTGCTTCTGACAACATTTTTATTTGTTTTTATTTTTATTTTTTTGTTGGTCATTGGCCTGAACTCTGGGCCTGGGCGCTGTCCCTCAGCTCTTCAGCTCAAGGCTAGCGCTCTACCACTTGAGCCATGTGCCGCTTCTGGCTTTTTCTGCTTATGTGGTGCTGAGGAATCGAACCCAGGGCCTCATGCCTGCAAGGCAAGCACTCTACCACTGAGCTACCTTCCCAGCCCTTCTTTTACTCTTTCTTTTGGAAAAGGACTAGTTTTACACATGAATAATAACTTTTTGGTTTCCTCTGTACTTGAAAGAGATCCAAGGGAAGGTTAAGTATAGCTGCAAGTTCATGTAATCCTAGCATGTGGAGTAGGAGGATAGCAGTCTAAGGTCAGTCCTGGGCAAAACATGTGAGACCCTGTCTGAAAAGCAGACTCAAGCTGCTGGAGGTATGGCTTAAGTGGTATAAGGCTTTGAATTGAAACCCTAATTCTACTGAAAAAGAAGCAGTAGCTTTGTGCCAGTGGCTCAAGCCTGTAATTCTAGTGACTCAGGAAGCAGAGATCTGAGGATAGTGGTTCAGAGCCAGCTCAACCAGGAAAGTCTGAGACTCTTAAGTCTCTGGTTAATAACCAAAAAGCCAGAAGTGGAGCTGTGGCTCAAGTGGTACAGTGCAAGCCTTGGTTTCAAAAAGCTCAGGACAATATCTAGGCCCTGTGTTGAATGAAGCCCTAGGATTGGCACAAAAAGAAAGAAGAAATGAGAAAAGATATGAGCGTGTTTTGAGTATTTGCTTTATGTATACTTTATGATAATTATTATAATGGTTATGCATTACATTATAAAAACATTTGTGTACATATACTATACTATATGCATACACTATACATATACTATACATATACTATAATCAGAATGTACATATGCATAGACCAGATTAAGATATATCTTACCATCAGGGATCCTGATTTTAGTCAAATATGGTATTATAACACTAGGTGTGAAATGTAGTCGTTAGGTAGGGTTCCGGATGTTTTCTAAATGAAAATGAGAAATATCAATGCTTAAGCAAACAGTAAAGAATCCAAAATTTCAGGTACCACTATAAGTGAGAGTATATCCTAGAGAGAGCAAATTCCTCCTGGCTAATTTCTGTTAATGTTGTCTTTATGGTAATTTGAAAAGTGCTAGACAACTTAAAATGGTGTGTTACATGCCACTTTAAAACTCCATAGAATCTTAGGATTCCTCTTAGAAACTGGAGAATTTCCCCCCTCTCCCTCTCACCTCTTCCCTTCTCCCTTTCCCCTTCCAGAATGGTATATATTATAGAAAGAACATGCCACTTTAAAACTCCATAGAACCTTATGATTCCTCATAGAAACTGAAGAATTTCCCCTACCCCCTTCCATTTCCCCCTCTCCCTTCCCTTCTTATTCCTTTCTCAGGCGCTCTCTCTCTCTCTCTCTCTCTCTCTCTCTCTCTCTCTGGGACTGGGACTAGGACTTGAATTCAGGCAGGGTCTTATATTCTTACTTGGCTCTTTTGCTCAAGGCTAGAGCCGTATTACTTTTGAGTGGTTAATTAGAGATAAGTCTCAGGGAGTCTTTTCTGCCTGCCTGGCTTCAAACTGCAGTCCTCAGATCTCTACCTCTTGAGTAGCTAGGATTATAGGTGTGAGCCTCCAGCACCAGGCTTCTCTTGGATTTTTCTGCCTGTGCTGGGTTTGAACTGTGATCCTTAGATCTTAACTTCCTGAGCAGCTAAGAGTTACTGGCATGTCAACCAGCACTAGGCTAAAGATTTTTTTCTTAATTGCAATGTGTATATCTAAATATATACAATTTTATGTATGTAGCTAGGCATCTTCCATACAATTAGCCTTTCATTCTGAGCAAGGCAATTTTTCTTTAATTTTGAATTTTAACTAATCTGGTTCAGAACAAAACTTTAAACTAAAGCAGCATGTATCTTAGTGTTGTTGGGTCTGCTCAGAATTTGAATAGAAATATTTTCCAGTCTGTTTTTCAGTTAGAATCTGGCCCCAGATTATTAATGTGCACGATAACTTTCTTTATTCAGTGCTGGTTATTAAACCCTGGGCCAACTCGGGTGCAGGTGGCTAACATCTGTAATCCTAGCTACTCAAGAGGATGAGAACTGAGGCTCATGGTTTGAAGCCAGCCTGGGCAGAAAACTCCCATGAGACTCTTATCTCTAATTAACTACCAGAAAACTGGAAGTGGCCTGTCAAAGTGACACAGCACTAGTCTTGAGCAGAAAAAGCTCAGGGACAGTGCCCAGGCCATGAGCTCAAGCCCCACAATCATAACTACAAACAGCAACAAAACAGCCCATGGCCTTACATGTTAGTTAAGTTCTCTATTACTGAGCTACATAGCCAATCTATGATTTCATCCTTAAATATTAATGTGCAAAATCCTTTTCTGGATCAAAAAACAACCTATGATTTTGAATTTTATATATTATACTGCAATTTAAATAATGAATTCTCATATTTGGGCATTCATTATCCACTAAAGTCTTCAGTCTCGAATGTGAGAAATTTAAATAGCTTTAGGTCTAGTGTGTTCTTCAATTTTGTTTATCTCAAAATTTTTTTTTTCCCTTTTAGGTCTCTGTAATTCATTTGGAATAGTTCCTATAGGATAAACTATTGACCTAAGAAATTACTGGGCTTGCATGATATTGGCATAATTAAGTGGTGGTTTCCTTAATAATATATATTTCTTTTGAAACATGGAACATATGAATATTCTTGTACTTTTGAATATAAAATATTTGGAATATGACTGGATAAAGCTTAATTAGAATGACTTGAATAACTATAAATGTAAACCTGTCCTGTCAGATATAACTTACCTAGAATTAATTTCTACTTTTCCCCCCTCTTTTTTTGCCAACATAAAGTGGCTAAAAGCCAAGGTAAGAAATATTACTTACATTTGATCCACAGTATTTCCTCTATATTGATAGAGGCTGCAGAGCCACTAAAATTTGAAAACTCTTCTATGTCTGTCTGCTTTTTCCTGTAGGATTTATATAGATTAAATGTACTCAAACTCAGTTCCAATCAGCAACATTTAGCTTGGCTGTGTTAATATATCAAGGATATATTGACATTTGCATTGATAGAGGAACATTAATTTTGCTAACATTTATTGCTTTGCTCATATTTTGATAGTTGCCTTGCTTTCATTGACTTACAATTAGGAGGTTTCCCAGACATCATAATGTGACTTTGTTACTGAATTGTTAGGATAAAGACGATTTTTCAGATGGGTGTTTTAGCAGATTGACAGTGAGATCTGTAGTTTATGCTTTTGCACACATTTGAAAAATTTAAGAAACCCAGTAGTTGAGTGCAGATAAGTTTAATCTGAGTAAACATGTTTAGTGATAATTTAATAAAGTCTCACTTGCATTTTGCCAAAAGCTCACATGAGTGACACAAAATGGTAGGAAAGACTCAGTGCAGATGGTTCCTTAACTTTTAAAAATGTAGTACCAAAGTCTTTATTAGAACTGTCTGGGGGCTGGGAAGGTGGCTCAGAGGTAGAGTGCTTGCCTTGCATGCATGAGGCCCTGGGTTCGATTCTTCAGCACCACATATGCAGATAAAGCTGGAAATGGCACTGTGGCTCTAGTGGTAAAGCGCTAGCCTTGAGCTGAAGAGCTGAGGGACAGTGCCCAGGCCCAGAGTTCAGGCTCCATGACCGACCAAAAACAAAAACAAAAACCTGTCTGGGAATCCTTACTTCACATTCTGTTATTAAAAAAAATAATACATAGTGTTAAAACACCAGGAGAACAATTTGATATAAAAATAAAAGCTCTCTTTCCACATTTTAGCATGGAAATAATCAGCCTGCAAGAACTGGCACACTGTCGAGAACAAATCCTCCTACTCAGAAACCACCAAGTCCTCCCATGTCAGGCCGGGGAACATTGGGGTAAGGATTCAACTGTATTTTACAAAAGAATTTCTATGCTAAAGAAAAGAGTGTCACTTAGATAAGTGTATGGATCTTTGTCTTAGAACCTTCTCTATGTGATGATACCTTTTTCCAATTCATTTTAATTCTTACTCGCTGAACAGAATCCAAAATCAATCTGCCTGCTTTAATAATATCTCTACAGAAGTCTGTACTTGGAAAGTTCTTTTATAATTTGTTATAAATGAATACTTTTTTGTCTAATTAAAAAAATTAATTGTAAGTCTAACTTAGATATGTTTTAAGTGGAAGGACAAGAGAGTTCCAAATGATATTTAGGCATATATTTACAATATTTATATTATTCAACTTTGAGCAAGTAGCCTGCTCTCTGTAGTTTGGCTTAGTATTTACACCGCTTCTTGTTTCCCTATTTGACACTTAAGAATTAGGAGTCTTTTCCTGGCCTTGTAACTATAAACCAGTTGTAATCTAAGACCCTCCGTATTAAAGTAGTTTTAGGGGAAGGCCAGTTCGAAAAATAGAAAAGAGAGGCCAGTTATGGTGTTGCATATTTGTAATCCCAGATACCGGTGAGGTAGGGAGAGTAGAACATGATTTCGAGGTCGGCCTGGACAAAGTTAGCTCAAAATACTATCTGAAAAATAAGCTAAGAGATAAATTTGATCCAAGTACATTATATACATATGAAAAGAACACAATGAAACCCTTTTGTACAATTAATTCATGGTAATAATTTTTAAAGACAAAAACAATAAAAGTGGACAAAGGAAAACATACCATATACAAGAAAACAAACAAAAACTATATAAGAATTATGGTTCACATTGTAGAGCACTTATGTTGTAGGTCCTAAGTGTACTCCCTACTTCTGCCCCCACCCAAAAAAAGTAGAAAAGGTAATAGGTTTTTTTCCTTCCTATTCTCAAGCTACCAAATATTTTCAAAACTTTCCAAGAAATTTCTGAAAGATTATTTACCTTAACATAGAAAGTATTATATTAGCTTAGTGAAGATTTTAGTTTCGGTTTTCATTTTTTTCAACTTCTGCCCCTGAAAAAATAGAGAACTAAAATAATAGTAACAGTTCTTTTTTTTTTTATTTCTTTTTTTATTTTTTTAATTTAATTTTATTTGTGAACATACTGTACAGAGGGGTTACAATTACATGGGCAGGATAATGCGTACATTTCTTACCAAGCATTGCAGCCTCCTCCTTTGTTTACCCTTCTCATCCCTTCCCAGCCTCCCCCCCCCCCCCCCCATAGTAACAGTTCTTAAGTTAATAGCATTATATCAAAGATGTTGAATATAGTTCAGATATTCCCATATTGAGGCAGAAATTAAGGCAATATTTAGCTTTCTTTGTAAAGGACAGTGGTTTATAGGTGACTAAGCCTGGAATAATCATGTTTCAAAGAATCATAACCCTTTTTTAAAAATTAGGAATAAGTTTAGAACTTTACTCCTTTGAAGGAAACATGTAACAAATTTTAGTTTTCATATTGAAGTAATATTTATATAGCTCAGTTTAGAAAACAAAATTAGTTTATTAAAATTTAAAACCTGTTACGATTAGTCACAAAGAGATAATAATTGCAAATTTGGGAGAGGGGTCTATTTTATTATTCAATATTCCTTCCTGTATTGTTGTTTTTTAGACGGAATACACCTTATAAAACCCTGGAACCTGTTAAACCTCCAACAGTTCCTAATGACTACATGACTAGTCCTGCAAGGCTTGGAAGTCAGCATAGTCCAGGAAGGACGGCTTCTTTAAATCAGAGACCAAGGACACACAGGTAAACCTTCAAATTTCATTTGAACATTTAAAATGAGATGTTTTTTACTGTAACTAATTTCTATAAAAGGTGCTGGGTAAAAGTGAAGTTATCCTTTAATATTAATACTGTATATAAATGTTGAGGGTGATAACACTGTAAGTACTTCTATGAATTTACATTGTACTTGCTGCTTTTTAGAGCTTTAAAATGTTTATACTCTGAACAGGTCCTTAGTTACTTCCTCTTTGACAACAGAAGTATATTTGGGTCCAGTCGTGGGGCCTGAACTCTGGGCCTGAGCGCTGTCCCTCAGCTCTTCAGCTCAAGGCTAGCGCTCTACCACTTGAGCCACAGCGCCACTTCTGGCTTTTTAAAATTTTTTCTGCTTATGTGGTGCTGAGGAATCGAATCCAGGGCCTCATGCATGCAAGGCAAGCGCTCTACCACTGAGCCACCTTCCCAGCCCAACAGAAGTATATTTGGATTTAAAACAAAGGAATGTTTTTTAAAATTATCTGGGTGTTATTCCTGAACTTTTTTGCTTGAGGCTAGCGCTCTGCCACTTGAGCAACAGCTCCACTTGTGGTTTTTCTTTTTCTGGCCTGGGCTGGTTTTGACCCAAGATTCTCAGATCTCAGCTTCGTGTCTAGCTAGGATTACAGGTGTGAGCCATCATCACCTGGCATGACAAACATTCTGTAGTATATTTGGATGAAAGGTTGAATACCATAGAAGTTATGCAATATGATTTAAAATTTAAAAAGTTGGACGACAGATGATTTAGCTTATTTTTGAGGAAGAATTTTAAGAGAGTTGTTATACTAGAGGGTGTTATTGTATCTATCACTTAAAAATGTATCACGCGTGGTGCCTGCAACCTTATCTACTCAGGAGGCTGAGATCTGGAAGGAGAGCAGTTTGGGAGCAGTGTGGGCAGAAAAGAACTTGTGCTCTTGTTTGACTTGCTTGCACACGGCTGGCACTCTACAATGCCTTAAGCCATGCCTCCAGCTGTGCCTTTTGCTACTTAATTGGAAATGGAGTCTCAGGAACTTTTCTGCCTAAGTTGACTTTGAATGTTGATCCCTCAGGGTCAGGCTCTAGAAAAGCTAGGATTATTGATAGGCATGAGTCACTGGCAGTCAGGTAGTTCTTTTTTTCATGAATGTATTCTGTTAGATTAGAAATAACTATAAATTGCTTGACTGCCAATATTTTAGGGTTCACAGGCCGCCTAGGCTCTCCTGGGAATGCTCAGTTTTTTTCATTGTATCACAAAACAGCCATAATGATATGAAAATGGCTGTATTAAACTTTATTTATGATACTGAAATTTAAGTTTTACATACTTTTAATATGTTGCAAAAGATTCTTTAAATTTTTTTTCCAAGTGTTTAAAAAATGTAAAATCATAGTCTTAGCTCACAGCAAGAATTAGACGTGGCCCACTTTTGACCATCCCTTATGTGAGAAAATGTCATTTAAGTCAATAATAATAGAAGAGCATAACAAGTGCACAGATATTTATATATCTTTGATGTATTGATGAATTGGCTTTAAAGAATTAGGGAGGGCTTGACACTCAGTGCTTTTTTCTTTCATTAATCTAATATATATATATATATATATGTGTATATATAAAATCTGTTTTCTTATTTATAAATCATATTGAGAATTAAGAAAATTTTTACCCAGACTCTGTAAAACTTTGCCCTTAAACTATAATGTGAGCTAGGTCTGGTAGTATTTAATGCATTTTTTCAGTACTTGGAGGGCTGAGGCAGGGGAGTCACTTGAGCCTAGAAGTTTGTATGAAGCCAGCCACAGAGAGAGACTGTCTCAGATAAGTATTAATCCAGAGCCTAAGGCTGTGTACATGCTCATATGTACTTTATGCTTTGTAGTGTCCATCACACTTTGTTCATTCTTGACTGTGGAGTTCCATGACAACATGGTTCCTTCTTTTGTGTACTGGTCCTGAGGCTTGAACTCAGGGCTTCAGCACTGTCCCGAGCTTTTTTTTTTTGTCTGTTGTAGGGCTTGAACTCTGGGCTTGAGCACTGTCCCTTAGCTCTTTAGCTCAGGGTAAGCACTCTACTACTGAGCCACTGCACCACTTCCAGTTTTCTGAGTAGTTTATTTGAGATAAGAGTTTCTCAGACTATTGGGCTGGCTTTGAACCATGATCCTCAGATCTCAGACTCTCAAGTAACTAGGATTACAGGTGTAAGCCACAAGTGTGTGCTTGTGCTGGAACTTTTGTACTCAAGGCTAGTGCTCTTCCATTTGAGCCACAGTTCTGCTTCTGGCTTTTTGGGTGGTAATTGGAGATAAGAGCTCATGGACTTTCTGTCTGGGTTGGCTTTGAATTGTGATCTAAATATCTCAGCCTCCTGAATAGCTAAGATTACAGGCATGAGCTATCAGTGCTTCTCATAACGTGGCTCATTCTTGCTTGTTCCTTGTATCTTTTGTTTTTTATTTTTGAGACATCTTGTCCTATAGCCCAAACAAACCATGAACTCAAGCTTTCCCCACCTCAGCCTCCCATTTGCTAGGATTACAGTTGTGCATCACCACAGCTATTCACTCTGTGTAGTGGGTTTTAAAAAGTTGGCAACACACTGTATTGTAAGATTTTAATATTTTTTAGTAGAGATGATATGAATATTTTATCAATTTCAGATAAATTACACATTAAAGGTTTATCATAAACAATTAGATTTTTTGTGTGCACACATAAATATGTGTATGCTCATATGTACATAGATAAATACATACATATGTCAGTAAAAGAGTGTTTAGAAAAGCTTCCAGTTTAGCCAGGTGCTGGTGGCTCATGCCTGTAATCTTAGCTACTCAGGAGGCTGAGATCTGAGGATTGGGGTTCAAAGCCAGCCAGGGCAGGAAAAGGCCTTGAGACCTTTTTTGTTGTTGTTGTTGGTTGTTTGTGGGGCTTGAACTCTCGGCTTGGGCGCTGTCCCTCAGCTCAAGGTGCACACTCTGCCACTTGAGCTGTAGTGCCCTTCTGGTTTTCTGAGTGGTTTATTGGAAATAAGAATCTCATGGAGTTTCCTGCTCCAGCTGGCTTTGAACCAAAATCCTCAGATCTCAGCCTCCTGAGTAGCTAGGATTACAGGCGTGAGCCTCTGGCACCCATCACTGCAAGACTGTTGTCTCCAATAAACCACCAGAAAACTGGAAGTGGTGCTGTGGCTCAAGTGGTAGAGTGCTCTTGCCTTGAGCCGAAGAGCTGAGGGATGGCACTCAGGCCGAGTTCAAGCTCTATGACAGACAAAAGAGGGAAAAAAAAGGCTTTCAGTTTATTACAACTTTTCTTTTTTGTGGAACTGAGGTTTAAATTCATGGCCTTGAACTGTTAGGCAGGTACGCTGCCACTTAAGCCAAGCCCCCAGCCCCTTTTCCTTTATTTTTCTGGTAGAGTCTTGCTTTTTGCTCAGGACTGGCCTTGGTTGTTGACATTTCTGCCTGTGCCTCCTACCTCACTGGAATCACAGGCATGATCATCATTCCTGGCTTATTTGTTGAGATGGGGGTTTTGCTAACTTTGCCTAGGCTGTCCTCAAATAGTTATCTTCCTGACTAATGGGTAGCTGTGATTGATTATTCTGATTTTCTTCATAAATATGCAGGATTGCTATTTTCAGTTATTTCTTCTTGTGTTTGTAGTGGAAGTAGTGGTGGAAGTGGGAGCCGAGAAAACAGTGGAAGCAGTAGTATTGGCATTCCCATTGCTGTGCCTACACCTTCACCACCCACTATCGGACCAGGTATGTTATTCTGTGTTTAATATGTGGTAATATAAATACTTCAGTTATTAGAAGTATTATTTGTAATTACAGTGAGAATAAAGGCTAGTGACATTTAGATGGTGTCACAAAATTATTTGAACTTTACCAGTTCTGTCTCCTTATATACAATGCATCTTAAGTAACTATTTAAAAATGTGGTCAGTTTTGTTTTAGAAAAGCTTGTCTTTGTCAGTAGTCAAGAATAACATTCTTTAAAAAACTCATATTTTTTCAAGAGCAAGTCAGCTATACATTTCATCCAAAGGATCATTGCCTAAAGGCAAATTATGTCTCAGAGTCTTGATGTTGTCTTAATGTAGGATAGTTATTTAACTCTGATGCTGGTCTTTTGTGACTTTACTACATTTTTTGTGTGCAATTCAGTTTATATTTTAGTAAAGTGCGATGAATGTAAACTGAGATTGAAAGTTCTTTTATTTTTTAGAAAAGTAAAGCATTCTTGGAGAACATTAAATTAGCCCATTAATTTTTACTAAAGAAAATGGGACACTTTTGGGGGATCTGAGGAGACAAAGAGTTTTGTTATGTATATATAGTCTAATATTGCTTACATTTAAAAAGTAAGTATCATAATAAAAACGTTAGGGAAACGTCTTAGCTTTTCAAGCATACTGCTGAAGGAGAAAGGCTACTTATAAAGACAGGCACATTTTCTAGTTAATACAATTATAAACTCAATTTTATCTAGCAAAATTCTTTATTCATTTGAACATGTGTTACATATGGGTGTTTCTTTTCTTTCTTCTTTCCAATACATTGTATTTTCCTGCTGTTTCAGAATGTTTAGTTCTCTTTTCTTGCACTCTGACCTGAATTATAAACTATTTTATTAGAAAACATTTCTGTCCCTCCTCCTTCTGGAGCTCCACCAGCACCACCTCTGCCACCACTTCTCCCAGTGAGCACTGTGATAGGTGAGATTGCATAACCATTGGAGCCATTGACCTTACTTTGCATAATTCTTAATGAACTCCTCTGTAGCTAATAGAATGCAAGTTTTTATAGCCATTAGGTGGTAGATTATAATGCCAAGGTTAAAATATTACATCTAATTTGCACTAATTTCTTCTAGTGAAAGAACTTATTCAGTAACAATATATAGAATAACTTCTTCTGCAATATGAAATGCTTCTATATGTGGTTTATAACCAATGTAATATGACTTTAATTTACTTATTGTTCAGATTTTTCTAAAAGAATTGTAGTGATTGCTCAAAAAAAAAAAAATCCAAATTAGTAATGTAATTCCCTCTCCCCACAGTGGAACTTGATTAAAGCTCCCTGGTATGTACAGCAGTAAGAAGACTGGTAAAAGTGGGAACAGGAGGAGAAAAATGGGAAGGAAAATGATGTGTGATGTGGGGTCCTCCAATGTTTTACTGTAGATTATACTTTGAAAAATCCAGTTTTTATGATTGCTGAGGATGCTACAAAACAGTTTTTTGAATAAAGTGCATTTAATCTAAAGAGTACATTGAGCATGTAAAGGATTCCACATGTAATTAGTATAAAAACCATTTGGGGGGCTGGGAAGGTGGCTCAGTGGTAGAGTGTTTGCCTTGCACGCATGAGGCCCTGGGTTCGATTCCTCAGCACCACATAAGCAAAAAGAAAAAAAAGCGGGAAGTGGTGCTGTGGCTTAAGTGGTAGAGCGTTGGCCTTGAGCTGAAGAGCTGAGGGACAGTGGCCAGGCCCAGAGTTCAGGCCCCACGACCGGACCCAAAAATAAAAAATAAAAAATAAAAAAAAAACCATTTGGCTGTAGAAGTACAAAGTAACAGTTATGCAGGTAGAAATGATAGTGAAGTCTTTTAAATAGTGAGAGCCAAAAAGTGGGGAAGGAGGTAATTAAAAAACCTCAGAACTTTGATAATAGAAATTGTTAATAGGTTTGTATGAAACTAAAATGCCATTAGCCTAATTAATCAGGAAAATTAAAGCCACAATAGGATTCTGTTTTTGAATAGGTAAAAATTGGAGAATGTACAATATGAATATTGGTGAGGATATGTGATAACAGGAGAGTGCATTACTGGTAGTGTTACTAGTTGATATACTCACTTTGCAAAGTAACCCAAGTTGAACATGTTTACCATGGACTTAATAAATTTTATGATAGATATTTGCCCTAGAGCATCAATTCTCAAACTATAATTAAGGAACACAGGTTCCAAGATCCTTTCATAGTAAATTTGGGAGCTCTGTTCATTATTTATCTTTTTTATTCTCTTTCTATTAGAAGTATGTTGAAGAATTTTCCAAAGGCTACATGAAGTCAGTTTTGACAGCTAATGGAATCTGTGCTTTATTATTTATGTGTTTCAAAAATATATGGATATTAATATCTATTATGGTAATCACTTATAGCTGTAATCCACATAAACAAAAACTTTTTGAGGTTCTCTAATTTTAGAATGGACTCTAATACTAAAAAGTTTGAAAACGACTCTTAGGGCAATAGTTTTAAGAGTGATGTTCCCTAATCATCAACATGTGGGAAGTAGTTACAACTATAAGCTTTCAGATCTCATTCCAGGCTTAATCATTCAAAAACTCTGATGACCCCAACAGTCTGTACTATATATAATAAGCCCTCAAGAGGGATATTCTGATTAGTGATGAAATTTAAGAATGGTTGTTTTATAGAAACAGAGGAACCATATTTACAAATGTTCATTCCTAAACAAGTATTTCTAAGTAGTATTAATAACATAAATCTCAACACAACTTAAGTGTCTTAATACTAGGTATAATTCATCTGCGGTTAAAAGCTATATAGAAAACAAAGTGTTCAATCCAGGGAAAGGACACATAGGAAGCTTCAGTGATAGGTTAATACTGTATTTATGGAGCTTGGTATTTGTTTTATTTAAAGAGTGGTGGTGGCTCACACCTGTAATTCTAGCTACTTAGGAGGCTGGAATCTGAGGATCATTATTGGAAGTTAGTCTGGGCAAGAAAATCTATGAAACCCTAATCTCAAAAATGTCAGATGTGGAGCTGTGGCTCAAGTAGTAGAGGACTAGATTTGAGCACAAAAACACAGGGATAACACCCAGACCCTGAGTGTAAGCCCAGGTTCAGGGTGTGCACGTGTGCATGTGCACACACACGCACATACACACAAAATTCCTCCCTCTCTCCTCCTCCCCCCCAAAAAAACATTAGCCCCCCAAGCCAGGTGCTGGTGTTTCACAGCTGTCATCCTAGCTACGCATGAGGCTGAGATCTGAGGATCGCAGTTCAAAGACAGCCCGGTAGAAAAGTCCACGAGACCTATTTCCAGTTAAAAAAAAAAAAGCTGAAAGTGGTGCTGTGGCTGGAGTAAAATAGCCAACCAACCAAGAGCTCAAGATCCTAAGTTCAAGCCTCAGAACCAGTACAAAAATAAAAGATTTTTTCTTTTCCCTAATTTTTTGTCAGAGAGAATAATAAACTTAGATTCTAATTCTGACATTATACATGTTTTAAAAATAAAAATAACACTTTACAATGATTCTACTATAATATGTATTGATATCATTATCTTCTAAGTCAATAAAAATTTAAATACAAGTGGTATTTTATCATGCCATTTGGATTTAGACAGCTTTTTGTTTTTTTTTTTTGTTTTTTGTTTTTGTCTTTTTTTTTGGTTCAAGATCAGGACTTGAACTCAGTATCTGACACTTTCACTCATTGGCTGGCACTCTATCACCTGAACCACACCCCCAACCCCTAGAGTTTTATATTGTAAATCAAAATTCTGAAAATTTGTAAACCAGATATATTTACATCTGACTTGAGACTTTCCATCTCAAACTATTGTTCAGTGGTAATTTGTTGGAGAGACAGTTTACATATAAAAGCTGTACACAGTTGTCCTTCATTTCCATGGGGAATTGGTTACACTACCCCTCAGATACTAAAATCCTCAAATTACTTATATAAGACAGGTGATACTTTCATATAACTGATACTTTCGTTTAATACATCCTCCCTTAATATACTTTAAATCATCTAGATTAGTTGTCACATTTAAAGCAATATAAATGCTATGGATTTAAGGAATGACAAGAAAAAAAGGTACATGTTTAGTGTGGATGCAGGTTTTTTGTTTTTGTTTTTGTTTTTTTAATATTTCCCATCTCAGCTTGATGGTATCCATAGATTTGGAACCCACTGGTACAGAGCCACTGTAAAATGTGCAGAAAATTTATAGGTAGTGTTAACAAAATACCATTTGGGATTATGTTTATTTGAAAGGTTTAAAAGAACATTATGTATGTACTTTTGTAGTTTCCCACACAGTACCTTTTTTGCCTTGTTATTAATGTCAGGGTAGAGTTTTTGATCTTTCTCTTTATTTTATATTTGTGAGCTTTGTAAAGTAATATTTCTTACTGAGAATCCCCACTCTTTGTTCTGCCACCTGAGGTGATACAATGCTCAAGTCTCTTTGTTGGTTGCCTTTGACTAATACTTTTCAGCAGCCCCGGGCTCAGCTCCTGGTTCCCAGTATGGCACAATGACCAGGCAGATTTCTCGACACAACTCTACCACTTCTTCGACATCTTCTGGTGGATATAGACGAACTCCCTCTGTGACTGCTCAATTTTCTGCTCAGCCTCATGTTAATGGAGGTCCACTTTATTCTCAAAATTCAAGTAAGCTTGTGCTTTGCAGGCATATCGCAACAGCGGGGCTCCTTTTGAAGGAATCTTTTTGAAATTGTTATTCTTGCCAGTGATAGACAACAATTGAAACCATGTTTATTGCGTGTTTATTTTTGGTTTACAGTTAGTTATTGAATCATAAATACTATCGATTACTTAACACATTCTCCAGATTTCAGACTTAAGTATATATCAAAATTTAATGCTTTAATATTAACCTCTTTAATTACTGCAATATAAGTAACACTAGAGAAGAAACACACTAAATCAAATGTTTTTATTGGCATGTGTTCCCAAACAATTCAGTAATGATAAAGATAATGTAAAACTTTTCTGTTAAAAATAATGAAATGAAATTGCTGGCTATCACTTTGAAGGAAGTTAAAACTTATATTGAAATGAGTTCAAAACCAATTAAAAAACACTCATGATACCTGCTTAATTAATCTGTCTTTGAATAATCCTAACAGTGGGAAGGATCTTCTTTGATTTCTTTTCTTCATCTGTTTGCACATCTCAATACTAATTGTAGTTATTGTTCAAAAGCTAGTAAGATTAAAAAATAGTTTTAGTATATAATGTTAGGAAGTTTGAATAGTTTATGGTAGTCCTTAAGTTCACTTTTCATATTAAGATGTTTAATACAAAAACAGACCAAAAAAAGAAAATGAGTCTCCTGTCCAGTATTACTTGATGTTGTGGTTTCTGGGCACAGACGAGGCTTTACCTGACTGTCATATATTTTACTTAAACATCAAATACTGTTTGTGTAGGAGGTTAGTATAAGTTCTTTTTTTTTAAATTGGATATCCTGAACATTTATTTTAAAAAATAGCAAAAAGCCTCAATCACTTTAAAAAAATTTTTTAAATTAAAGAAGATTGTGTTTTAGCATAACTGAAAGCCACTTTAGAAGATCTAAAAATTCACAGATAATCTCAAATTTCTAAAACCTTCCAGACTAATATTTCCATTTTATTCTAACTTTCTTTGGGCTCCTTTTTGGTGTTGATAGGGCAGCTAGTGTCTGAATGTTCCACAAAATAATAATTCACCTCACTAGTTTTATTGGCTTTAGTTTCTTTTAATACTTTGCATTTTTAAATCCCATCTTTATGTTCACAATTTTTCTTTTTACCACAGACTTGTACTTTACTCTGAAAATGAGGTTTTTCTTTCCCCTAATAATGTTTGTGTAGTTTATTTTAACAATATTTGAGGGGCTTAGTTTCAACAAAGACAATGTAGTGAATATCTACATTCTCTGGAATGTTGGGAGCATATAATGGCCTCAGACTTTAAATGTATTATTATGTTTTATGTAATTATCCTTCAGTATGAGTTGGCTTTTGGTGTAGTTTTAATAATATGTAAACGTTTTTAGTGTTCTGATGTGCATATTTTCCCTTTTGTCTAAATGTGACACCAATAACGATGAACCTAGCCTTTTCTTTTTCTTACTAACCAGCATGGCTAGTCACTTATTTATTTATTTTTAAAATTAGGTTTTTAGGAGTTTTGTTGTAAGTCTCTAATCTTTTATTTAACCATCTCCTACCTACCGAGTGTCAGTAGGAAAAAGGACTAATTACTTAGTGAATGGAATATTACTTTTAGCCATACAATAAATATTAGTACACAATGCTTTGTTAAGTTGTTGCTTCTTTGAATCTGGAACTTCTTTCTAATTTCTGATACTTACCAACAAAATATGTATTCATTGGGTAAATTGGAGCAATGTTTTGATGAAATGAATTTTGGGAGCCAATAAGTTGTTTTTCTTTGATAATTTACGGTCACTTATTGGTGACTACCAGATGATAAAACTGAATTTTATCATCTAATCCTTTTGACTTTGGCATATTGTTGTCTTGTTAAAAAAAAATTAGACGAAACGCAGGATTGTTAACTTCTAGTTTATATTTCAATAAGTAATGTGTTTGTTGGTTCACATGAGCATTGACATGTGTTTCCTATAAATTATGTCCTTTCCTGAAAGAAGTTTGAATATATTTCAGTCTAGCCAATGTCTTATTAGAAGTTAAGATAATCAGTACAAATGCTTGTACATTTTAAATCATTGGAGATCAGTTTTCCTTTTTCAGACAGTGCTGAAAAGGTCACTTTTGAGTGTCTCATCCCTTAAAAGAGCATACTCAAAATGACATATGGAACACTCTTACTCCTTAGCAAAGTTAAGAGTGATAGCTTTAAAAATAAATTTGCCAACTTAAAAAATAATAACCTTGTTTTTATAAAGAAATGCTTTTTCTGGAGTGTGTAAATTTAGATTTATAATGACAACTGTCTAAAGGAAACCTGAGATTAACATATTGATTTATACATGTAATCAATAGCTATCACATAATTATATTTATTTGGCTTCTGATTTAATATTACCTTAAAATAGACCTATTTATAGTAAAACACAATATTCTCAAAACCTGTAGGTTTTTTATTATTACCTAGTTTAGAAGTTTTTCTATAGAATTTGATAACCATTGCACTAAAATGAATGC
The DNA here is from genome assembly GCF_019054845.1 of Dipodomys spectabilis. Classification (NCBI taxonomy): domain Eukaryota; kingdom Metazoa; phylum Chordata; class Mammalia; order Rodentia; family Heteromyidae; genus Dipodomys; species Dipodomys spectabilis. The sequence goes on from NW_024870773.1 coordinate 7,502,512, forward strand.
TAACGGTGAATTAAAAATTTCCCCAAATAATTTAACACTAATATTAAGTTCATTTGTTCTTTTATATATTTAATCCCCAATTGGCTAAGTACCATTTGGCTTTAGGTTTGCTTGTGGGACGTGAACTTGATGAAGTTTCTGTAGGTTTTTGTTTTGTTTTTGTTTTTGTTTTTTGTTTTTGTTTCATTTGCAAACTGTTCTTTGCATACTTATGTTTGTGGTCTTTGTAACTGACTTCTGCTTTTTGTTTGTTTCCTTTTCTTTTCCTTTATCTGTTTTACTTCCCCCATACTGTGTTGTTGCTACCAGTTTCTATTGCTCCACCCCCTCCCCCTATGCCTCAATTGACTCCACAGATACCTCTCACAGGCTTCGTGGCCAGGGTGCAGGAAAACAGTAAGTTTGCAAACACTGAGCTATCAAGAATAGAGGCTGTCTCCTTATAGCATGCATGGCTGATGAGTCATCATTTTCCTCACTTTTATTGAGAAGCTAATCTTACCTTGAAAATACAATCAGCTGTATGTCATTGAAACTGAAGAGCAAGGTCTTCAGTTTTTTCTCTTGTGTGCATGATTACTGACCCATAGAAATTTCAAAACTGCAACTTTCCTAAGTATTTATATGATCTAAAACATGAGATATGATCTTTGCATATTGCTTAAAGAGTATTCAGACACAAAGACGCAAATCAATAGAATTCAAAACTTTGTGTTTTAACTGTGAGATTATGTTTATTAAGGGAATTTGGAAAGGTCCTTCCCCCTCTCCCCCCCCCCCCCCCTCTAAAATACACAGTATTTTAGAGAAAACTTGTAGCATCTGGTCTTTATATATGAATAATTTTGATCTATCTATATAAAGTTTCATCCTTTAGGATAAATCTTTAAGAAAAGTAAATGGATCTAAGCTCTCTCCATTTAAGGCTGAGTGATAGGGAATGCAGGACTATTTTGTAGGCCCATGAGGATATTACTGAATACATAACTCTTGTTAGTGTTTTTTTTTTTTTTTTTAAGATCTTCTCTGAATGAAGATAAGGTTTGATGATTATTTCTTAATTGTTTTTAATGGATTTAATCTGGACAGACTAGTTTATATTGCTCCCTAATTTCAAGGTCCCAGAAGATGTATAATCCTAACTACATGATCACAGTGAATATTGTGTGACAAAATGAAAAATACCATTATTATTGAATCATGTAACTCCAGAAAAGCTATTGAAATTAAGATGGCATCCCTTATATAACTATTTGAAGATGATAATAATAATAGTTGTAATAACAAAGCACCAGATCTATTCATTTTGCTACAGAGGTGGCATATTTTACCTTATTTAGAGCCATCACTATGAAAATAAATTTCACAATGTTTTGAACAAATGGGCAATCCCATGGACCAGCCCATTATTTTTGAAAAATATATTGGGATAAATTTCATTTCAGCTTTTGCCGACTCTTTTGGGTTACCATTCATTACCTCCCTCTCACCAGTTTAATATATATATTTGTTGGGTGCTAGCTTTGGGAAGAGAACAGTTTAAGACAGTCCTTTCCTTCCAGTGATATATGATCTAATGGGCTTATTATAAAATGTAATTTCAATTTTGAAAATTTCAGAGTATAAACCATCTATTTGAAAACTCCTGGGTTCAGATATTTAAAAATAAATGAATCTTAAGTTTTTAAAAATAGATGAATAGGTAGGTGTGTGTGTGTGTGTGTGTGTGTGTGTGTGTGTGTGTGTGTGTGTGTGTGTGTGTGTGTGTGTGTGTGTGTGTGTGTGTGTGTGTGTGTGTGTGTGTGTGTGTGTGTGTGTGTGTGTGTGTGTGTGTGTGTTGCCAGAGATCAAACTGAGGGCTTTCTGTTTTGTAGGCAACTATTACCACTGATCTGCATAGTTTTGCTTTATTTTGTTTTGTTGTTGTTTTTCTTTTTAAAGATGGGGGCTTGCTACATAGCTGAGGCTGGCCTTAAAATCCTCTTGCCTTCTGCTTTTTAAGTGCTGGAATAATAGATTGGTATTCCTTATATACCACCATGCCGGCTAAATTGCTGATCCTTAATGCTGCATCCATTTTTACTAAGTCTGCAGCAGTGTAAAAATGAAGGCAGTTCAGCTTTTTTTTTTTTTTTTGTAACTGCCATATCACTTGGACTTACTAGAAAATACTTTTTGTTACCATAATGAACATTAATTTTGTGAATCCAAAGGTCAATTTTTTTGTAACTTAAAAAATAGAAATCACCAAAAAAAAAAAAATAGAAATCATATCTATGTATGTTACTGCTACATGACTGGGCACAACTATTTTAGTTCTTAGTTGTGTGTGTATGTGTGTGTGTGTGTGTGTGTGTGTGTAGCACATGCTCACTAGTGGTGGGATTTGAACTCCGGTCATTGAGCTCTTGCTCTGCCTTTTCCTTCAGTGCTTGTTTGTGCTCTACCAACCACTTGAGCCACACCTCCAGTTTTGTCTGTCAGAAACTGCTATCCTCAGATCTCAGTCTCCTGAGTGCTAGGATTGATTTTATAGGATGAGCCTATAACACTTGGGCAAACCATTTCTTTGCATTTTTTTCTTTTTTGTACTGATCATGGGTTTTGAACCCCAGTGTCTCTTACTCTCCTGTCTTTTTTGCTCAATGCTGGTGCTTTTCCACTTGAGTCACACTTTGTCCCTATTTTATAGTTCTTTTTTTCTCCCTGACGGTGTTAACTTAAATCATTCTCCTATGCCAGTTGATTTACTAAGCTTATTTGTTATCTTTTTCTTGCAAATTAAGGCAATTGGAATAAATTGTGTACCAGCACTTCAAATGTTTTATAAAGCAGAAATTTTTTGTTCTTTTCTAAATACCCAAGTTTCTTTGCACTGAAAGTGACAGTGAGTACATGTATCTTCTAACCTAACAATACGTGTCTTAAGATATGAGCACTCAATTTAGTAGTGTGCTTACAGTTTTCCATTATTAATATCACAAGGCTTTTTGAACTAAGTAGGCATAGTGTTAAATGAACTCTTGTACAGAGAATTATAATTTCAAGACAAGACAATATAGATTTATCACAGATAGACATAAAGACAGTTGAACAAAAACATTAAATTGTATAAGCCAAGAACAGTGTTACTGTAGGGATTTAAGCAGACATACAATTTGTATATTATGCCAAATTAAGAATATGACCTTGTAACTATTTAATGTTGTAATGGTGAATTCCCATCTTTCTTTCTTCTATATTATGGAAGAGGTATGAGCAAATATGTTATAGATGGGTACATGGAGTGGAAAAATAAACTGTACACTTGTTTGATAGGTATTAGAGTGAGTGTCACCACACAGAATTTGCTTTTTAATAGCTTTTTTCATCCTCAAGAGGATAAAAATAGAATCACAAATTTCAGGTAGTTGTGCAAATGTTTGCTATTGGTTATATTTTCAGCATATTATTCCAGCTCTGGATCGAGTAAACTTAAAATTTTTTATCATTTCAGATGAAAACATTTTAATTTGACTTTTGGACTTGTAAAGAAATTTGTGGACTAGAAATTTAAGCATTAACTGTGTTCCAGCTTTGAATTCCATAGTGTTTGGAGCACTTGTCACTTGGTATCCTAGTTAGTTCAGTGAATACAGTCCTAGCTTGACATTTTCCTATTTCCTTATTAATACCTTTGATTCCTAAAAACACATAGACAAACATACCACAGCTTTGTAGAACCTGAGGTACAAGTCATTTTTATTGTTTTATTTGGTATAAGTTTCATTTTGTTTCTTTTTATTATTATTATTATTATTATTATTACATCTTCCCTCAACACTTTGTTTAAATCTTAATCATGGTTGTATTAGAAAATTGGATCTTTAAGTTCTAGTCTTTCTGTCATCTCCTGCTTTTATATCTATTTGAACCCGGTGGTTCATGCCTGTAATCCTAGCTACTCAGGAGGTTGAGATCAAAGCCAGTCCGGGCAGGAAAGTCCATGAGACTTACCTCTGGTAAACCATTCAGAAAACTGGAAGTGGCGCTGAGGCTCAAGTGGTAGAGTGCTAGCCTTGAGCTGAAGAGCTGAGGGACAGCGCCCAGGCCCAGAGTTCAAGCCCCATGACTGACACCCCCCCGACCCCCCCAAAAAATATATATGTTTGAAACTTAAATGTCTCAGGTGCAAACACTATCAAACAGCCAAAATCAAGCCAGATGTGAGTGGCTCACACTTGTAATCCTAGCTACTCAAGAGGCTGAGATCCTAAGTATTGAAGTTTTAAGCCAGCAGAGAAGTTGGAGAGATTCCATCTCCACAATAACCAGTAAAAACTAGACTGAAGGGACAGCCCAAGTGGTAGAATGCCCGACAAGCCAGAAGGTCAAGCCAGAGATGAGCGAGTGCGAGGCCCTAAGTTCAAACCCTAGTTCCAGCAAAAGCAAAAATATCAGAGGCACAAAAAAGGTTGTCAACACACCAGAGTAATCTTGTAATGTTTTAACTACTGCTGTCCAAATGACAAGTATGAGGAAGGTTTATTTTTTTGGAGCTAAAATGGCCGGTGCTCTACCACTTGAGCCATGCCCCAGCCTCTTACATTTGTTTTGACTTAAACCTTGGAATAAGGAAACTTCTTACTTGTAAAATACTATGAAAAGAGACACTGTGTCCTAACCTCTTGCATTAACTATTTTTGTAGTGCTTCTTGGTATTTTATTATTATAGAATTATTCTTAGGAATAGCATACATTTTAACACACCAAGCTTTTCTAATCATTGCATGTTTAATTTTAGTGCATGCTGTATATGGTTAGAACTTTCTTAACTTCTTATAGTTTATACATTGACAGACCAATTTCTGATTCACATTATCTGAAATTTTTAGTTGCTGATAGCCCAACTCCTCCACCGCCACCTCCACCAGATGACATTCCCATGTTTGATGATTCTCCACCACCGCCACCACCTCCTCCAGTGGACTATGAAGATGAGGAAGCTGCAGTAGTTCAGTATAATGACCCATATGCTGATGGAGATCCTGCATGGGCCCCCAAGAACTATATTGAGAAAGGTAAGGTACCATTATCATGGAATTGATGTGAAGGATGATGAATTATAAAGCTTTATAACTATAAAAACACCTTTTCCAGTATTTCTCAATGTAAGCTGCCTTACCAACCAAGGTGACTTACTTAAACCGTGTATTCCTCCTCACTATAAAAGGGGAGGGGTAGCTGGGCTCCAGTGGCTCACGCCTATAATCCTAGCTACTCAGGAGGCTGAGATCTGAGGATCGTGATTCAAAGCCGCGTGGGGGGGGGGGGGGGGGGACACTCCGAGATTCTTAACTCCCAATAAACCACTCTGAAAACTGGAAGTGACACTGTGGTTCAGTTGGTAGAGCACTCTTCTTGGGCTGAAGAGCTTGAGGGGCAGGGCTGAAGAGCTTGAGGGGCAGGGCTGAAGAGCTTGAGGGACAGTGCCCAGGCCCAGAGTTCAAGACCCATGACCAACCAAAAAAAGGGGGGGTAGGGGTAAAAAGGGGGAGTGTTCTTTATAATTTCAATAAAAATTGTGATAGGTGTGCTTTCCAAACTGCTTATGATTGCAGCTTCAGATTAATTTGTCTCCTTGCTTATATAGATGAAACAACTAAGACAAAAAGTGGTTAAATGACTTATAGAAGTCATATGTGTACAGTAAATGTTTAAAAAGTTTTTTCCAACTCAGTTATATTAAAATATTTTCAAATACACTGGTACTATCATGAGAAAAATGCTTTTTAAGATTTTTCAGTTAAAAAAGTCAATACCTCCTCAGGCTTGAACTCAGCAACTGTTTGGCTTTCTTTTTTTTTTTTGTCGGTCGTGGGGCTTGAACTCTGGGCCTGGGCGCTGTCCCTCAGCTCTTCAGCTCAAGGCGAGCGCTCTACCACTTGAGCTACAGCGCTACTTCCGGTTTTCTGGTGGTTTATTGGAGATAGGAGTCTCACGGTCTCTCCTGCCTGGGCTGGCTTTGAACCGCGATCCTCAGATCTCAGCCTCCTGAGTAGCTAGGATTACAGGCGTGAGCCACCAGCACCCGGCCTGTTTGGCTTTCTTTGCTCATAGTTGGTGCTCTATGATTTGAGGCAAGCTTCCAGCTTTACTGTTGTTGGCTAACTGGAGTGGAGTCTCTCAAACTTCTCTGCCTGGGCTGGCTATGAGCCACAGATGTCCAGCAGTTAGATGATTTTAAGCGATTTTATATGTGAAATTAATTCTAAAATCCCAAGTTTACCTTATAAACATCTGACAATTATAAGAACCTGATAAAATTATAAGAAACTATTCAGGTTTCTAGAGAATTTTTCTCTAGTTTTATACCATTTATGCCATCTGTATTTCTGTGCAGATCTTGAAAATACTTGTTATTTAATTCGACAGTTTTCATTGCCTTTGAAATAGATTTCCTTCTTTTTGCTTTATTAGGTTAATGGCTTACTCTGAGACCAGCAGCATTCTTTTCCCAAAGTTAATTTTAAATAGCAATTTTTACTTAGGACAACTTGAATATTGTTTTAGATTCCCATGTCCCTTCAGATAGGAATATATTGTTGCTGTGAGGATAATAGATTTGATTGGTATTGAATTCTGTTTTTGCCCTATTTTTTTACTTGGTACAAGCAAATGCAGCTTTCTAATGAAAAATGCACTATTGCATAAATTGACAGATTTGGAATGGTACTGGTTAATTAACTTGAGCAGGATACAAAAATATCTTCATAAGTTGAAATAAGTACTAAATCAGGGGTCAGCATACTTTATGTATTATAAGGGCCAAGGCCAGATAGTATTTTAAGCATTATTGGCTATACTTACTGGTCTGAGCACTGTCCCTGAGCCCCTTTGTGCTCAAGGCTAGCACTCTTATCACTTGAGCCACAGTACTACTGCTAGTTTTTGAGTGTTTATTGGAGATAAGAGTCTCACGGGGATTTTTCTTCCTGGGCTGGCTTCAAACTGCAATCTTCCGTTCTCATCTCCTAAGTAGCTAGCATTATAGGCATGAGCCACCAGTACCCAGCACATATCCTTTTTTTGTAGTGCAAAAGCAAGTAGAGATAATACATGAATGAATGTTTTATTTATAAAAAAATGGTTTAGATTTGTCCATGGGCAATTATTTTCTGACTGCTAGTTGTAAGTGAAAATTATCATTTAGAAGGGTTATATTTAAAGATAAAGCAGACCTGCTAATTGAATTTCATTTGAATTTGTGAATCAACAGTGTAAGACATGACTATTCCAAAAGCAGTTTTTAGGTCATGTTAACTCAATTTTAGTGTAATCTGAAATGATCTATATTAAAACGAGTAGACTTTGTATGTACTTTATAGTACATACAAAAGGAAGAGTTTGACCTTTTATCTGGATTAGATCCTGGAGAGGATAGCAAATTGTTAATGGTTGAATACGAAGAGTAAGAGAAATTATATGAGAGAGTCTTTTGAGGAAGAAGTAAATGTACAAGGAGGAAGCTGGGAAAACAGATACCTAATTTGGTTTGGTATTTTTACTAGTTAGTGGAACCAAGAACATGAGATACATTTTTATTATAGCTTGGTTAGTAGTGAGTGGCTAGTGCCTCTAATCTTAGTTACTTAGGCAACTAAGATCTTTGCCCAGTAATTAATTTTGAAAATCATTGATTCTATAGACAATACTATTGGATAAATGAGTAGAAATACTTACATTCTAGGGCTGGGAAGCTGGCTCAGTGGTAGAGCGCTTGCCTTGCATGCATGAAGCCCTGGGTTAGATTCCTCAGCACCACATAAGCAAAAAGAAAAAAGCTGGAAGTGGCGCTCTGGCTCCAGTGGTAGAGTGCTAGCCTTGAGTTGAAGAGCTGAGGGACAGCGTCCAGGCCCAGAGTTCAGGCCCCACGACTGGACCCCTCCCCCCCCAAAAACAAAAAACTTACATTCTAAATTCAAAATCATTTTTAAAAGATTGGTAAAATCTGTTGATTTTAATGTAATAAAATTTTGTCCATTTGATCTGCCACTGATCATATGGTGATGTAAGAATTAAGACTTCATTAAAAAGATGGTTCTCTTGTCTATCATTAAAATTTTAAATTCAAGTAAATGTTGGATATAGTATATTCATGTGAAATTTCCATTGTTCTCTCCATAGTTGTTGCAATATATGATTACACAAAAGACAAGGATGATGAGCTGTCATTTATGGAGGGTGCAATCATTTACGTTATAAAGAAGAATGATGATGGCTGGTATGAAGGAGTCTGCAATCGAGTGACTGGTCTCTTCCCTGGGAACTATGTTGAATCAATCATGCACTATACTGATTAATTCTCTTTGCTTTTAAAGTAGGTTCTTATTACTCAGTCATACTGTGGGACTATATGGTTAACAGAATTGTCTTAATGTTTTAAAATGTGCCCATATTTTCAGGATATGCTATTTTATTGGTATATTTGAATGTGTACCTGTAAGCATAAATCTTTGAGGCAGTTTGTTTATTGCTAAATAGCAATTTATACAAAACCTGTCTGTAACTGATTATGCTTATATAGTTATTTACACATTGATAACTATGACCAGCTTAAATATTCTGGGGATATGGGGTATAATATTTAACAATCATGATTCATATTGTACCATTACATGTTCCAATGCAGCATGGTTACTAATGCTATGTGAGACTAATACTAAAATCAGAAAACTTAAATGCTGGTGCTGGTCATACCTTTTGTTTAGATTCTCTTTTTAAAATACTGTTTGCTTAAAGCATGCGTAAAAATTTATGTATTGAAATATACTAAAAATTCCAAGATGCTTCAATTTGTGTAATGCCTCAAGTACTCATACTTACATGAGCCTCTGAGGTCTCTGTGGGAAACAGAACAAGTATCTGCCATGTTGTAATTTGTATCTTAATTTTTTTAATGAGTGAAACTTGAATTCTAAATTTTTTTCCATTTATAAATATGTAAGTGAACCAAAGGTTTTTGTCTTCCCTTACTGGTTTGCTTTAAAACACATACACGCACGCGCGCGCACAAATACACACACACACACACACAAAACCCTTGATGTATTGAAGAATTATAGTTCTATTTTCTCAATGTGATAACATGGAAAAGAAATTTTAGCCTTATCTTAATCTGTCTCAACACTGGGACAGATTTTTGCAGATTTAAAATCTGATTTACAAGTCAATCTACTGAATTTCTTTTTAAAAAGTAATTTTTGAAGCTAAGAAAATGTGCCAGAGTGTGCACATCACCCTATAGGTAAAGTCCTAAGGATTGCCATGTCAGTCCTTCAGTTTTACAGTGGACTATCATACACTGGTTCAATGAAAGAAAAGGATCTTTTACATATTGTAAAAGTGGGATGCAATTTGTGAATAGGCACTATGTAACTCATTGGCACTAGCAACAGTAAGATTTTGAATAAAATAATTGGGAAAGATAGATGTTAATCAGTGAACAGAGACATAATTAACCAACAGGTTTGTATTATCTTTTGACATAACTGAAATGCAACACATGCACTTTGTGTGTCTCCTCTTAATTTAAGGGAGGATTAGAGGGATGTTTTCTCTTCTGTGTATAATTCTATATTGCTTAGGATATTAAAATAGAGCACTCAAGTGTGGGTTTCTGTGTATTGAGGATGCATTTGGATGTCAAGTTGCAGTTATGTACTGATGTTACAGACTTATGACAGCACAGCGAATGGTGAGGCTAGTGCAAAACCTTTATCTCTGAAAATTAAAGACCATTATTGCTACCAAATCAGTGTGACTCTCATAGCAATTTTTCCTTTGTTAATTTTAAAGTATCATAGTGATCAGCTAGCTACCTTTTACTTTCCTTTTTTCAAGTGGAATGTTCTTTTAATTTGTATATAACCTGTTGTCTAAATCTTATGTACAGATTTTTATAATAAACCATTCTCCTATATGAAATTTTGGATACTGTTAAAATATAACTAATGAGGACTTACTTGCAGACTTCAGTTTTGTTTTGTTTTTTGTTTTACTTTACCTCCTGTGGTAAAATAAGACACTCATTTGAATTTTAACATTATTTATTTGTGTAATGGCTTTACATGTGGATATTAACAGTGTAAACAATACCACATATAACCATCAAGATACCTCGATTAGGATGTGTAGAACTACAATGACAGATTCAGGTGATTTAATTACATTTAAAAAGTTTTCTGAAAAACTGCCAATAAAAAAAAATTGCCCATCAATAAGTTGAAATTATTTTTGGAAATGATTTTTGGTTATGTGCACATGAAGCAATGTATTCCACAAAATTCTTTAGGCACAGTCTGGTAAAATAGCTGCCAGAAAGAACAGAAACAATTGTCATTTATCTCTTGTGAGTACAATTTCTGAAAGCTGAATGAGGGCGTCTCTTTCTGGGGATGCTCGAAGTTTACTGATTTCTCTTACTGCTTCATGGCAGTAACGCTGGGCGAGGTAGGTTGTTTGTCGCACACCGTCACTCTATGGGACACAGAACAAAATAGAAGCGACTGTTTAGAAATCTGCCATTCGGATTAAAATACACTTTGAGATCAGATGAGCTGAAGGTGAATTGTACAATACAGCAAAACTATGTTCTTGATGTTCACTTCCCAATTTGAGATTCTAGCTCCCTGTGCTACTTCTGGAAGTCCCTTTTCTCAGCCTGAAGCAAATTATTATTCTGTTGGCATTAGCACATAAAGCAGCTGACTCATTAATAGCAACTAGCCTAGAAATATCATAATTTATGTTCCCCTTCATATAGCCAGTGTTTGCTTTAAGAAAAAAAAAAAAAGTCTGCCTAGTGCTTGTGGCTCATGCCTGCAATCCGCAGTTCAAAGCCAACCCTGGCAGGAGAGTCCGTAAGACTCTGCCAGAAAACTGGAAGTAGTGCTGTTGCTCAGGTGGTAGAGCACTCCTTTGAGCTGAAGAGCTGAGGGATGGTGCCAGGCCCAGAGTTCAAGCCCTACAGCCAACCCCCCCCCCCAAAAAAAAAAAATGAAGTAGCTGTTTTCTCTTGTTTTTAATTGATAAAGTGCTATCTATTAAAAAATACTATATAAAGTACCTATATAAAATACCTTTATACAAAGTTTTAAGTGAAAATAGAAGTAAAAGGACATGTAATAACTCCAAGATGAGTTTATGATAAAAATCTGTTATTTCTTTTCCCCAAAGCTCCAGCTTTATTTCCTGATAATCAGTTTTGTTTTTCTATGTGCAAATTGAGGGAACTGAGAATGTAACTCAAGTGGTAGAGTACCTGCCTATCAAGCATGAGAAGGAAATAGTAAAGAAAAAAAATAAATATGAGGATTTAGACCACTCTGTGTCCTAATTTGGTCACTATATTATTGCTTTTAGTTATTATTTTTAGTTATTGTTTGTCATCATATAGAATTAGCTTCTGATACTAGTAGAAGAATTACTTTTTCTTCTGTAATAATGTTTCTAAAAACAGTTCTGAATAATGTTTCTAAGGTTAGTTCTTTCTAAAAATAATAAAATGTTGGGTTTTTTTGGTGGCGGGGTGTGTGTGGTGGGTTACAGGACTTGAACTCAGGGCTTGGGCACTATCCCTGAGCTTTTCTGTTCAAAAAAGGCTAGCACTACCATTTTGAGTCCCAGCTCCACTTCTGGTTTTCTGCTGGTTAACTGGAGATAAGAATCTCAGACTTTCCTGCCCAGGCTGGCTTTGGACCATGATCTTCAGATTTCGGCTTCCCTATTTCCTTGATAAAGTACTTAATATCATGGTGGAATGGTCTCTGATTTTGTATTTACAGCTCGCTAGTTAACAATATAAGATGCTTTTTTTTTTTTCCTTTTTTTTTGTTGGTTGTGGGGCTTGCACTCAGGGCCTGGGCGATGTCCTTGAGCTTTTTTTGCTCAAGGCTAGTGTGCTACCACTTTGAGCCACAGTTCCACTCTCAGTTTTTGAGTGGTTAATTGGAGATGAGTCTCACGGGGACTTTTCTGCCCAGGTTGGCTTTGAATCACAGTTCTCAGGTATCAGCCTCTTAGCTAGCCACCAGCTGAATAGCGTGAACCACCAGTGCCTGGCATATGCCAAATTTTGCTATGTTGTTTAATACAATAATCTGCCTTTTCTTGGTGTTACCATACATTTGGAGGGCATTGTTCTACCTTCTGCTATGTAGCCAGTTTTGGTAAGTTTCCTTTTGTAGTGATTCTCTTCCTTTACATGGTTATGTCAATCTCTGTAAAATTTCTATCACCTTCCACTTTTTTGAGTTAATTTTTTTTTTTTTGGGGGGGGGGGTCGGTCATGGGGCCTGAACTCTGTACCTCAGCTCTTCAGCTCAAGGCGAGCGCTCTACCACTTGAGCCACAGCGCCACTTTGGGTTTTTTCTGCTTATGTGGTGCTGAGGAATCGAACCCAGGACCTCATGCATGCGAGGCAAGTGCTCTACCACTGAGCCACCTTCCCAGCCCAAGTTAATTCAAATGTTGTAGGGCCTGCTCTTACTCGGGGAATATACCTCAAGGGTAGGTAAAGCACTGAGTTAGCGTTTAAAAATCCAGCACTTTGGGAAGAAGTCATGTCTTATTTTGTGAATTCAGTATCTTCTTGAATCCTTTTTATATGTTCACGCTTTAGTTTGGTTCCACTGACTAGTACTCAGAATCCATGAGTTAGACACACAAATCGAAAATATTTTTAAAAACTTGCTGAGCATATTCAGATATTTTTTATGCTATAGACGATCAACTATGCAGGATTTCCCCTTCTCTCCCCCACAGCCTTAGGTGCTGTCCTTGAGCTGCTTCTGCTCAAGGCCACTGGAGAACAGTGCCTGTTCCAGCCATTTCTGAGTAGTTTATTGGAGATGAGAGTCTCCGACTTTCCTGCCAGGACAGGCTTTGAACCATGATCCTCAGATCTCGGCCATCTACCAACTGAGTCACAGTTCTAGCTGCTCCCCCTTAAAAAAATTTTTTTCAGATAGTGTTTTGTGTGTGTGTGTGTGTGTGTGTGCGTGCATGTGTATGCATGCATACACTTGTGCCAGTATTGGAGCTCAAACTCCTGTGCTCTTCCTTAGCTTTTTTTACTCAAGGATGGCATTTTGTCAAGTGAGCCATACCTCTATTTCTAGCTTTTTGCTAGTTAACTGGAGATAATAGTCTGTAGGATTTTTCTGACCAGTCTGGCTTCAAACATTGATCCTCTAGCTGAGATTACAGGTGTGAGTCACAGGTGCCCAAGAATGTCTTGCTTTTTCTCAGGCTGGCCTGGATTGCAGTCCTGTTTATGCTTCACATGTAGCTGGGATGACAAGCATGAGCTGCCATGCCCATTAGTTTATTGGTTGAGGTAGGTTCTTGAGGACTTTTTCCCAGACTCGTCTTGAACTTCAAGCCTCTTAATCTCAGCCTCCCAAGTAGTTGGGATTACTGGCAGAGATACCACCCTAGCTTATATAAGGAATTTTGTACACAAGGATTGGGTATCCAAGATGGGCCCCAGGAATCAACCATTCAAAGGAGACTGACGGATGATTATACTATTATTTCTATACCCAGACCCTGAGGAATGCTTGCTTTTTTTTTGTCGGTCTTGGGCCTGAACTATGGGCCTGGGCATTGTCCCTTAGCTCTTCAGCTCAAGGCTAACACTCTACCACTTGAGCCACAGTGCCACTTCCAGCCTTTTCTGCTTATGTGGTGCTGAGGAATGGAACCCAGGGCCTCATGCTTGCAAGGCCAGCGCTCTACCACTGAGCCACCTTCCCAACCCAGGAATGCTGACTTTTTAAACGAATACGGTACTACCTTTTTAAAAAATTAATTTTAATTTATTTGCCTGTCCTGGGGCTTAAACTCAGGGCCTGGGCACTGTCCCTGAGCTGCTTTTGCTCAAGGCTAGCAGTCTACCACTTGAGCCACAGTACCACTTCCAGCTTTTCCTGTTTACGTGGTACTTAGGAATTGAACCCAGGGCTTCATGTGCGCTAGGCAAGCACTATACCACTAAGCCACATTCCCAGCCCCATATAGTACCATCTGAATGTTTTTATATTGCCAAATCAACCCCCAAAGGGGGGGGGGTAAGGTAACTATTAGCAAATTATGATGCATGACAGAATACTCAATTTAAGGCACAATCTTTGAAAGGCAATTACTTGGAATTTTTAAGTGTACACTGAGTACAGATCTCATATCAGACTTGCTAATAATTGTTTGCTTAGTCCATCCCATTCACCAGATATGTGGCTTTCAGATGACTGAATTTGGAAACAGTTTTTTTTTTCTCAAAAAACCCCAAAACTGATAGCAAAAACATGCAAAAGACTTAGCATCTTATAGAAAAGTTCTGAAGATATCCAGCAATACATTAGACATAGCTTCTTAACCCTTGAACTGGGTTCCATGGCTCTCCCTTGGATAGAAAAATTCTGTACTTCAAATCCTCTATCTACCTACCTACCTGCCTATCTGTATCATCTATCTCTTGGTGCCAGTTGTAGGGCTTGAATGCAGAACCTGGGTGCTGTCCTTTAGCTTTTTCATACTGGCACTACCAGTTGAACCACAGCTCCATTTATGGCTTTTTTGCTGATTAATTAGAGCTAAGAGTCTCATGCACTTTCCTGGTGTGCTGGCTTTCAACTATGATCATCAGATCTTAGCCTCCTGACTAGGATAATAGGTGTGAGCCACTGATGCCCTGCTTGGTTTAAATTTTTTAATGATAACGTATGACAGACGAGGAATGTGCTTTATGAGTAGACTGTTTTAATAGTCTAGCTATATATATATATATATATATATATATATATATATATATATATATATATATATAGCAAGAATGAGTACTTGAACTAGGCTGCAGGCCTGTCTGGGTGACAGGACATCATGGTTTTCTACTTATGCACACAGGTCATTATCATGGCCAATTAAATGAAAATCTAGAAGTACTGTAAAAGGAAAATGAGCTTAGTTTAGTTTTTTTTTTTTTTTAGTATGTGTTTAGTGCAGTTTGAATTTAGGCCTTCCACTTGTTAGGCAGGTGATCGATCTCCCATTCAAAACCACACCCCTAGGCCTTTTGGGTTTTATTTTTCAGATAGGGACTGGGAATTTTGCCTGGAGCCAGCCTTGAACTGTTATCAGTCTACCTGCACTCCCTACATGGCTGAAGTGACAAGAGTGTGCCACTATTCATGTTTGAGTATCTGTCAAATAATTGAGAAAACTTAGTATTGTATCTAAAATTCACTTTTGGTGAATGTTATTTATTAGCTTAAAGACTATGCCATATTGTACCCATATTGTACCCTTTTTCTTTTAAAAATAATCTTACCTGTAAGACATATTGTCGAGCTCTGTCCACATCTCCTGGAAAACTGAACCGTCTCATTATCATTGCGTTCATTTCTGGGAACTAACCAAAAAGAAAGTACTTATTTCTCTTGGAGGAATCAAGTGTTCCAACACTGGCTTGTTGTAACAGGAGATTATAGGAAACAAAGGAGTAAATGTCTAGGTGGTACAGGGAATATCAAACCATAGCATTTAGTACAAAACTCGTAAGTTCCTTAACTTAAATAAGCCGAGCTAAAAGACTCATTGTTGGTGTCTGGGGATTGTGGCGGTCCTTGTTCATATGTTCTACCTTTCGTCCAATACTGAGACAAAATGAAGAACAGAGCACATCTCTAAAACTTCATTGATTTCACTGATGGTTGTGAAACCAGATGCTATCAGAATCATTGGTTAGGCCTGTGCATGCATTTCTAACAAATGTGGACCACTGGTATTGGATAAGGATAGGAATTAGGTATACTACCTTCACATACTAAACTAAGTATCACTGAAAGCTACTGACATTTGTTTAAGCACGATATTGCGTGCAGAGCTCTAACTTAAGCAGCCTATAGAAATCTGAGAAGTGGTGCTTGATGTTGACTGCACCTGGAATCACTGGAGAGGTTCAAATACAGTTGCCTAGATCCTGTGACCAAAGATTTTGATCTTACTGGTTTACGATTTAGCTTGGGCATCATTTCAAAAGCTCCCAGGGCTTTTTTGTTTGTTTCTATTTGGCCTTTTTATTTTTGGGGGGTACTAGGATTTGAACTCAGGGCCTTGTGCTTCCTAAATAAGTATTCTACCACATGAGCCACACCTGCATAAGCCACACCCTGATCCCAATTTTGATTTCTCAAGTCTCACCTTTTTGACAAGGGTTGGGCTCAGAGTTCATGTCTACCTCTAGCCTTCCATGCAGTTGGGACCTCAGGTGTGGATCACCACTCTGCTTAATGATTAAAATGAGGATTCTCACTACCCTTTTGCTTGGGCTGGTCTCAAATTGAGATCCTTCTGACCCAATCTCCACTGACTGATTAGCAGCTGGATTACAGGTATGAACCACTGCACCAAGCTCCCCAATATTTTTAATGTGTAGCCAAAATTGAGAGGTAGAGCTACACTTACATTGTAATAAACTAGAAGACTGGAATTAAGCCAATAGCAAAAGGAAATTTTAAAAATGTGCAAGTCATTAAAGATAAAAAAAAAAAATGATACCATTTCATTAGCAAGGTTAAGGAAGCCAGGACAAAAAAGGATGTTCTAGATCTCTGCCCTAGTCCTGGTATTGCTGCACTGCTCCAGCTGAATGAGTTCCTGTCTCTTGTGTCTCTGCCTTTTCATCTGTCCCATGATGTGAAGTCTAATTCCTAGCAGTCTATTGCTCCTGGAAAAAGAGGTAAGATGTTTTTGGCGTTGAAACCTCAGTGCTTCTGACATGTCCAGTTTTTCTCTCACAGTGAGCCTGAAGGTTAAACCAGTTGTCCTGCACATAGCACCATGATATTAGGGGAAGAAAAACAGGACACATAGAAAAGCCTCCACCACATGATGGTACATGAGGAAAGCAAAGCTAGGTGTTAGAACCAAGTCCTATAAGCAGCATGCTTAAGAGAATTTAGAGAGTCAGTATACGGCTAAACATTAAGTGAAAACCAGCAAGTTGAAGTGCTGTTAAGAATAAAATAAGCAAGAAAGTTTCCATTAACAACTTTTACTTAGCCAAAGGTAGCTATTAGTTTTAGCTTTTATTTATTTATTTGGTCCGGTCATGGGCCTGAACTCTGGGCCTGGGCCCGGTCTCTCAGCTCTTCAGCTCAAGGCTAGCGCTCTACCACTTGAGCCACAGCGCCACTTCCGGCTTTTTTTCTTTTTGCTTATGTGGTGCTGGGGAATCAAACCCAGGGCCTCATGCATGCAAGGCAAGCGCTCTACCACTGAGCCACCTTCCCAGCCCAAGTTTTAGCTTTTAAATACCAAATTCCCAAACTGGCTATAGGACTGTATTATATCCTGAAACTGATGTGACCCTGTCTTGGGCCTTTATTGTAAGCTCGTTCCATAATACCAAGTATAAAGTGTGCAGATTGGGTGGTTTTCCTGATGCTTTTTGCAATTGCATTGAGGGTGAAGGAATATTTCCTTTGAGAAACGTGTGCAGTTTTAATATGCAAATACCAAGTTCTCCCCCACAGCATTCCCACATGTGGAGGACAAATGGGAAATGGCAAACAGGAAGAATGATTGCCTGCCTATAGGTTTAGTGAGAAGTAAGAACTGTTTTCTTAAGAGTTTGCCAGTAGGATAGCAGCTTGTGAAGGAATCATATTCTAACTCTGTGAAATCCATTTGTATACAAAACTACAGAGGTGCTCAGTACATTTGAGTACATTTACTCACATAAAACTTGGATAACTCTGAGGCACCAACTAGTCACCACAGTAACATAAGCCTGGGCAGCTGGTGCAGAGGCTGGTGATGTAATCTGGAAATATGGCTACATCCTGACATTTAGGTCTAGTGACTATCAAATAAGAGAAGCAGAAGAATGGAAAGTTTAAAAAAAGATCTTGAGAAATGAAATATTTCCATTTTATTTTTGAAGATCTTTTTGAATATTTCAGTCAATATATTCTCTCCCCCCCTCCCCCACCTCTACTTTGAACTCAAGGCCTCCGCTTATAAAGCTAGTGCTTTGACCTGTCAGCCAAAGCTGGTTATTGTGCAGATGGAGTCTACCAAACTTTTCTGCCTTAATTGGCCCCAAACTGGATTGCCACAGCAATTCAGCCAATTGATTCTTAAAGATTTAAGATGAGGTTTTTTGTTCTTAAAGAAGATATTTATACACAAATACATATATTCTCATTACTGCATCTCCCCAGAAATCTTGAAACTTAATTTATTTTATTGTGCCTTTTTTTTTTTTTTTGTCAGTCGTGGGGCTTGAACTCTGGGCCTGGGCTCTGTCCCTCAGCTCTTCAGCTCAAGGCGAGCGCTCTACCACTTGAGCTACAGCGCCACGTCCGGTTTTCTTGTGGTTTATTGGAGATAGGAGTCTCACGGTTTTTCCTGCCCAGGCTGACTTTGAACCACGATCTTCAAATCTCAGCCTCCTGAGTAGCTAGGATTACAGGTGTGAGCCACCAGCATCCAGCTTTATTGTGCCTTTTATTGGTACAAGGTGCTGGGCTTGCATTCAGGGACTCACATTAATATTATTGCTTAGCTTTTTCACTCAAGACTAGTTATCTACCTAAGCCATGCCTCCACTTCTGGCCTTTTGCTGGTTAATTGGAGATAACAGTCTCTGAGATTTGCCTGTGTGTGTGTGGGGGGGGGGGGGGGTGGGGGGGGAAGAGCTTCTAACCCTCATCCTTAGATATCAGACTCCTGAGCAGCTGCAATTACAGACAGGTCTGAGCCACTGGTGCCCTTTATTTTTTTTTGGACTTCTATGGACCAAAGAATGGCCTTGCACATACTAGGCAAGCACTGTATTACTGAGCTACAGGTTCCTGAAACTTTCCTTGAGTCTTCCTTACCTACAGTTATCAAGAAACTCATTCTTGATTTGGACATTAACTCAAGGCACAAGGCCTTGAGTACAACTCCCCCCCCAAAAACAAACAACCAACCAAAAGAATTCCCCCTATCCTGCCCCCATTAAGAGAATGGAGTTCCAAGGAGAGGGAGCTTCTGCAATGTGCTGATTTGGCAAATACGAGTTTCAAGATAACCCTCCATGCCAAGTTAACAAGAAAAGGACAATTCCCCAAGGCTGGTGTCTTAGTCTACTGAGACTCTTCTCAAACAGTTAAGTTCCGAGACTAACCTATGGAAAAGATTACACAGGCCATGCATCTATGGAAAGGATTACAATACACTTATGGAAAGGATTACAGACACCTTGGAACTCTATACTACACAGGTCCTTTCCCCACAAAGAAGAGTGGACACAGCACCATCAATGGTGGGCTCAGACAACTTGAGAATGTTCAATTGCTTTCTGGGCCATTTATCATGTTTCTCATTTGTAAAGATTGCAATAACGACTACATAGAAGAGTTGTGAGATTACAAATAATGTAAGAAATATTCCTTTACAAATAAAAATGCATTTTATTAAATATTTTTATTAAATATTAAGGATATTGTATTCTCAGGTTATTTTTGTGAACTTTTATTTTTAATGCCAGTACTAAGGCTTGAACTCAGGGCCTCATACTCTTACTTAGCTTTTTGTCCAAGGTTGGCATTCTATCACTTGAGCCACACTTCCACTCTGGCTTTTTGCTGATTAGTTGGAGAAAACAATCTCATAAATTTGTCTGCCTGGGCTGCTTTCAAATCTTGAGCTTCAAATCTTAGTCTCCTGAGTTGCTAGGATTAGAGTGTGAGACACCAGCACCTAGCTACAAAATTAATTTTAAGCCTTATAAATCTTATTTTAAATAGGTTTGTGTGTCTTTTTTTTTTTTTGTCGGTCATGGGTCTGAACTCTGGTCCTGGATGCTGTCCCTCAGCTCTTCAGCTCAAGGCTAGGACTCTACCACTTGAGCCACAGCGCCACTTCCAGCTTTTTCTGCTTATGTGGTACTGAGGAATGGAATCTAAGGCTTCATACAGGCGAGGCAAGCATTCTACCACTGAGCCACCTTCCCAGCCCTACCTTATAAATCTCTTGAATGGTTTGCTAAAAAATCACTGTTTTGAGAGAATAATCCATAGTGAAGTCTAAACTTGCTGTTTTATTGAAAATGATTTACCTATACATGTCTGGCGAGCTTCAGGCTCCTGGGCCACACAAGACAAAAAACCCAGCCTATCCATGAAATGAGTCCTACCTAGTCACTTCCTCCTTGGCGGGAAGTGAACATTTCATCTTGTGTTCCCCTTTCTGAGGCCGCAAGTGCAAGTGTTCCTGTGTGTGTGAATGCGTATGTGCACGCGTGTGCATGCATGTACATGTGCGCATCCTATGCTCAAGGCTAGCACCCTACCACTTGAGACATCGTTTTGGCTTTCTCTGGGTAGTTTACTGGGGATAAAAGTCTCACAGCCTTTCCTGACTGGACTGGCTTTTCTGAACTACGATCCTCAGATCTCAGCCTCCTGAGCAGCTAGCATTACAGGCATGAGCCACCAGTGTCTGGCAAGAGTTCCTTTTAATTCTTCCTTCTCCAAGTGTCTTATGGGCAGATGAGACAATGCTGTCTGGTGAGAATGAGTGAGGACCTCATGACTGGGATTTCCCAGCCAAGCACACAAAAAATCATGGTTTGAGGCAATGTAACCTTTCATTTGTTCCTTTTTCTTGCCCCATCTTAAAAAAACAAAAAGCAAACTAGCATTTTTCCATCTATTATAGATTACCAACAGATATATAAGCTACATCTGTTTAAGAGGCCCATCCCAGCACCCCCTCTCATTCTGCCCCATTACACTGAGGCACAATCAACTGGTAACTGGCTTAGGTAGAGGACAGTACCTTAATTTCCTTCAAAATAGGTTTACAGCAAAAGAATTCAGAAGAGGCCAGCCTATACATAGGACTAGGCTATTAGTATTCATGGGGTTCATGAAAATTTTAAGAGCTATACCAATAAAACTTATTCGACTATCAACTTTTTCAGGGAAATCTTTGTTCCTTAGTTGTCTTGGTAATGTCACGCCTAGCTAAATAAATCCTTATTGAGTTAGATGGATTTCAGCATACTCAGTCTCTATAAAACTGTTCTTCACTCCAGTTTACTAACCTGCATCTGAGATTAAGGTTTGTAACTGCACCACAAATGGTAGCCAGAGTCAACTTTTTCTAGTCACAGGCATACTGCTATAGTTACATGGCTCATAAGTACTTTTTTTTTTTGTGCCTGTGTATGGGTTCATGGTAAAACAAAATATTCCCCACTATGTCTTAATGTATGAAAGAGGGTTTTATAAATTTTTGTCTGAACTTGGCACACATATAAATAGTCTCCCTGAGTTTTAGGCTGGTGATTTCTGTCTCTGTAGGAAAAAAGACCCTTTCATAGCTCACTATTTTGTTTGTAGACTACAGACTGTAATAACTACTACAAAGAAGTAGCTATTTGTAGTAGTTTTTAAATTATTTATATAGTTAACTATTTGTTTGTGTCTGTGTGAATCACAGGGCCTGGATTCAGGGCCTTTTGCTCGGTCTCTTTTGCTCACAACTGGTGATCTACCACTTGAATTTTTCCCTCAACTCTTCCTGGTTAACTGGAAATAAAGCTCTCTGGATTTGTCTGCCCAGGATGGCTTTGAACCTTGATCCTCAGCTCTCAGCCTCCTGAAGAGCCAGGATCATAAGCACAAGCCACCCATTGGTACCTGGCTGTTTTGTAAGACAGAGCTGGCCTTAAACTCACAATCCTCCTGCCTCTGTGTCTCAAGTGCTGGGCTAACGGGTGTGTACCATCATGCAGACATGGCATACACGGCACAGCAATACATGGTTTATCTTTGTAAATTTTAAGAAAGAATAGGCAAAAATCTCTAAAAGGCTACTTGCTAAAAATTCTAAGATTAAAAAGGCAGTCTTACATTTTGTGGCATACTGAGTACATTCCTACTCTAATAACCAATTAAATGTCATTAAGATGAAAATCTATCTTAAAAAACTGTCCAAGCTTCAACTGATGCCCCACTTATTTCAAATACCATTTGGCACAGCCAAAGGCAGTGTGGCCAGTGTCCAGAGCAGGCTGTGAAAGGCCTGCCGGGGATGCCACTGCTCTGTCTTTGAGGCTCCCTAGCCTCCCACCTTTATCAAGGAGAGTATGAAGGACAGTCCCCTATGTTTTTCTAGAGTATGCCATTGGCCATCCTGAGCTAATGGCTGAAGCCCTGAGGTCTCCCAAGGGAGTCAACTGTCCCCCTAAATTTGTAGGACTTTAGGATTCCTCTAAATTGCTTAGGCTTAGAAGCCCTTGATTCTTCCTGTGCCCTTTACGGGGATCTGAGGCAACCTGAAGAACAGTCTACAATCAAGATGTAGTGCTACCTTAAACGCACATAGCTCTTTACATGGTAAACTTATTCCTCACAATGCTGGAGGCCAACTGAGGCATGGCTTAAAGAGTAGAGGACCAGCTGTGAACAAGCCAATCAGCTAGGCTGGTCCCAGCACAAAAAGAAAAAAGAAGAAAACAACCCTGGGAAGAAAACTGCAATTTCTGCTTTACAGATTAGTCTTAAAAAGGTGAAATGAGAAGCCTCAAAATCTCATTCATGATACCAGGATCAAATCTAGATCCATGACCCCTTATCTAAAGAGCCTCCACAGCTGTTCCTTATGTCAACTTTCCTACCAACTGTGCCCAAAAACCCTGCAGGGCCCCCAGCTTTTTGCCACCAAAGGAGTGTACGAGTCCTACCTGCTGACAAGCAAACAAGACCGGACCAGTGGCTAAGCCGAGCTTCAGATCAGCAGCGGTTGGTTTACCCATCTTGTCAGAACAGGAGGTGAAGTCCAGTACATCGTCTATGAGCTAGCAAAGGGAAGATAAGGAAGGTGAAAACACCACTGTGGCCATATCACTACTGCCATTCTCCTAAATCTGAAGCACACTGACCTGAAATGCTATTCCCACATTCTTTCCATACTGATAGGCAATCTCATGCACCTCTGGATCAGGGCAGCTTAGGACAGAAACCTGAAACAAACAAGGATTCAGAGTTCAACCTCTGGTAGCCAGAATTAAGGCAGCCAAGCCTGGACGAAGAAGTCACAGACACATTTCCTAAGAGGTGGTAAGCCTACAGTAAGTACAATCAGGAGACACAAATAAAAAAGGAGACCAAACACAGACATAATGTTTCTTCCTTATTTTGCTGGGAATTTGAACATAGGACCTTGTGCATGCTAGGGAAGCATTCACTTCTACCCTACCCCATCTTTTTCAATTTTAAGTCATCTGGCGTCCCTTCTTTCAAACTGGATAAGCAGTCTTTGACAAAACTGAGCCAGAAGAGACTGTACAGCTGGTAATACACTGAGCAAATCCTCTGACATTCAGACCCTCATCTGTGAGTACTGGCTTCCAGCATTCAGCACACACACTTAACGGTTGGATCTAATCACATGTTCGAATGTGTCCCTCGTTTTAGAGATAGATCCCTAATCATATATGCAATGTCGCCATTACTTCCTCAATCTCTCAGTAATGATGTGAATTATCGGTTGGTTCACTTACTTCTAAATGCAATTGTTTCTTGCTATGTCTATTATAGCCGTAAGCCTCACGCTTTAGAATACAGATGCTCATTCACTAGCAGAAGAATATTCCCTGCTCCTCTGTTTCTGTATTTCTCTCAAAAAAAGTAATTTAACTGTTTTAAAACCATTTTTATCCCTCTTCATCAGTGGGTGAAGAAATAGGGCTTCAAAAAATCTTTTTTTTTTTTTTTTTAATTCCAAAAAACTAGCTGGCACCTGCCACTTGAAGACATTTCCCACTGCTCTGCTAAGCATGCTAAGCAGGCCCAGGCACATTTTCAGAACTCAAGACTGGATGAAAAACAACAGTGGGGCTGGGAGAGACATTCTGCTCTACCGGAGAGTAACTGTCTGTGTGGACTCTCAATGAGGAAGCTACATAGCGCTCTTCACAGTCTGATTTCTGCATGGGAACACTGGGTGATAAAGAAATGGTTTCCTGACCTTCAATCCCTATCTGTGTGGCTCTCACTTGGGGACTGTGTTTTGCTTAGTAATCAGGTGGGGCAGACTGCTATGGTAAGATTTATACCCCTTACAACTATCTATGACTTGGGCATGTTACTTAAGATTTCCGTTTCTGTTTCCTCAGGTATAAAACATAGGATTAAAAGCACTTACTTGACAGGGCTGCGGGAAAATTAATGTGATACTATCCTTAAAGTATCAGCAGTTTTGCCGGGCACCAGTGGCTCACACTTATAATTCTAGCTACTCAGGAGGCTGAGATCTGAGGATCACAGTTCAAAGACAGCTGGACAGCAAAGTCCATGAGACTCTTTATCTCCAAAATAACCACCAAAAAACTGGAAGTGGCGCTGTGGCTCAAGTGGTAGAGTGCTATCCTTGAGCTGAAGAGCTCAGGGACAGTGCTCAGGCCCAGAATTCAAGCCCCACGACCAACAAAACAAACAAACAAAAATGATCAGTTTTGCCTGGTATCTGGTTAGAACTGAAGATGGTCACTGGCAGTGCACCCCTGTAAGTCCAATACTCGGGAGGCTTAGATCGGGAGGACTGAAGTTTGAAGCCAGCCCTAAGCAATAAAGATGATGAGATTCCATCTCCACAATAACTAGCAATAAGCTGAGCTGGAAAGCAAGCTTGAGTCCCTGAGTTTAAACTCTGGTACTGAGGAAACAAACCAAACCAAAATAAAACATAGTTGTAAACAAAAAAACAGACAATTACTGGTGGCTCATGCTTGTAATTCTAGCTATTTAGGAGGCTGAGATCTGGAAGACTGAGATTCAAAGGCTAGCAAAGGCAAAATTTCCTCTCCAACATAATCATGGAAAAAAACAAAAAATGCCAGGCTGGAAGCATGGTTCAAGTGGCAGTGTGCCAGCCAAGCAAGTTAAACAAG